>NC_064850.1:23185158-23534741 GCF_024139225.1 Suncus etruscus
GGATATTGAGTCTGTCCTCTCTTAATACCACAAATACACTTGAGTTCCTTTGTCCCTGCTCCCCGTTATTTCACATCTGATCTTCTCCTCCAACAATAGTTCCTTTAAAAGAGTCTTCTAGAAACTAGTTATGCTCATAGGATTCAATAAAAGTATCTGGGCTCAAATCACAGCTAAAGTATAATCATCATCAGTTAATTTATTATTTAAGACATTTGAGCTTTAGCTAATTTCGGGGATTTTGTTAACTAAATGGCAAATGCTACAGAGCCCATCCTCAAAAACATTTACCTGGGACCCCCACCCTATACCATGACTGTCCTTTCTATTGAGGGTAGCTCAAAGATTGGAGGGCATGCTTTGTATGCCAGAGATTTGAATTGATGCCTGGTACTATATGGTTCCTCTGGGGCTGCCAGGAGTGATCCCAGTGACTTAACTCAGAGTGCCACCAGGTATAGCACAACAACCCCTCAACAACAAAAACATCTAAACTCTATTGTAAGTTGTAGTATTATTAGTATTATTGTTATTATTATTATTATTATTATTAGTTTGGTTTTGGAGCCATTCCAGGTGATGCTCTGGGGTTACTTCTGGCTATGCGCTTAGAAATCTCTCCTGGCTTGGGAGACCATATGGGACACCAGGGCATCGAATCATGGTTCATCCTGGTCAGCCGTTTCAACTCAAACATCCTACTGCTTGTGCCACTGTTCCAGCTCTTCTTATTTGGATTATTGAATTGAGTGAGCAGCATTAGTTTCCAGAATAGAATGACTGATGTGTGGACTTTGTTTCAGAAAACTGTCAATAATTTTGAAATTTATGGATGGTCTATATTATTACTAACCTGGAAAAACTGTAAGATAGTTTGTTAACTAAAGTTAAATAGTATTTTGATTTAGTATAATTGAGTGTAATAAACCTCTAGAGGAATATTATTTCTACTTTCATGAAGCTTTTATTTGCTTTGAAATCAATAAAGTTCACAGAAATGTTAGTTTTTCTCTCTATCCATTAAGTTATCCCCTACACACATTTAATTTACTTTATTATTAGAAATCCATCAGCTTTTCTTGATTTATTCTCAGGCATACTTTTGTGCAGAAAAATCAATCTTTATGAATTAAAAATTGGAAATATTTTGGTATACATAAGCAACAAAAATACTTGGAAGAACCACTGTGATGGAAGAAACCAGAGATTCCTGAGGGAGAGGAAAACACATGGGAGAAGAAACACACACACACACACACACACACACACACACACACACACACACCACCACCACCACAACCACACTACCACACTACAACACTCTATCCCCCCCCCCACCACACCTCACACCACACCACTGTACACATTCCAAAACACACCACACTACACTATACCATACAATCTTCACTCCACCACTTTTGGAATGAAGATCATAGTGTTAAAAAGCAAGTGGATTACTTCTGGTTTCCACTTGTGACCCTGAATCAATCACTTCCTCTTTAAACACCTATTTTCTCAGCTCTATCACAGAGACAATATCTAATATCCATTTCAAATTATTGGCTATGTCAAGTAGACCACACTTGTGGAAAGACATTAAAAGGTATGAATTATGAACAAGAAGCCTAGGTTTTTTTTTTCTCTAAATCATAATGTAATGGTCTGGAAAACTCATTTAATTTTTTTAGATCTGATTTTTTTGTACATCTCATTAAAATATTTAAGTATTTTTTTCTTTTTTGGTTTTGGGGCCACACCTGGAGGTACTCAGGAATTATTCCTGAGTCTGAGTTCAGAAATTACTCCTGGCAGATTCAGTGGACATATGGAATGTCAGGGATTGGCCCCAGTAGGCCATGTGCAAGGCAAATATCCTACCTGTTGTGCTATCATTTCAGCACCATTTTAAGTATTTTTTAATATGATGAGAAAAATTTCATGTTCAAAGGGGAAGGATAAATCTTTCTCAAAAATATTTTAATGGTTTTATTAACCTTATGTTCACTGGGAAAATGTCTGAATATATTTTCTTCATAGAAGTCTTTAAGGATTGTCAAGTGGCAGAAAGTTGTTTACCTTGAGAAATGCACTATACTTAGTGTGCAGTTCCTTGGAATATTATTTCTTAACATTCCATGGATTGGATTCACCTACTGACTCCTGACACCAGGGACTAGGGACTTTGATGATTTTAGAATAGCTGTCTCAACACGTGTTTTCCTAATATTTTGTTATTTTAATGCAAAAGTTCTGGTGATCTTGAGAGTCTATATTAAATCATTTACTCAACATATGCATTATAATTATAGTATGTTCTAATTTGATTCATAAAGTTGAATGTATTATGACAAAATTACTGATATCGTAGACAAAGTTCTGATCTTAAATAAGCCCAAAAGGGAGTATTAGAAATACATACATGCACATATTTCTATATTAGAGAGAGGATAGAGGTAGGTGGAGAGAAGTACAGATTAGGCACTTGCCTTTCATACGCCAGGCTCCAGTTCTATTTCACAGTTGTTCCCCCAGAACTTCCAGAAATCATAGCACCTGATCATCACTGGCTGTATAGAGTTCAACAAACCAAAGAATAGAACTTCAAGCCTAGTGGGCTGGATAAAAGGAAACAAGTGGGACATTTCCCCTGCAAATGGGTAAACAAGGTTTAATCCCTGCAACCTCATATAGCTTCCCTGAGGCCTGACCAGATTAATTCCTGAAACAGAGTTTTGGAGAGAGTTTTTTTTCAGTCAGGTGTGGTTGAAAAACATAAAAGAGGAGGAGACGATAGAAGAATGTTACCTAAACAAATATATACCCCAGAGCTTATGACTGTGACTTTATTTGAAATGAGTCTCTGTAGTTTTAATTCAGGTTATTTTCCTGTGATCATACTGTATTGTTCAAGTGAACCCTAAATCCAGTGAAAATTTTCCTTATATAAGATAGGAGAAAAAACATAGAGAGAAAAGTGTAGTCAACTAGAAGGCTAAATGGTGCTGTGGACTGGAGGAAAGGGAATGGAGTTTCCCATAGGGCAATCCTGGTTTGAAGGTATGAAGGTTCCAGTGATTTTGACAGATTTTTATTACAAAGATATATTTTTAATTTGATAAATTGTGACAATTTGTTATGGACTTAATCTAAAACAAGAAAGGACAATAAAATCCATATGATAAGTATAATGGCATGAGAATCAATATTCTGTGGAGATTTAATGTGAAAATTCATTTCATACTAGCAATATGGTCTTTATCTTTCATCCAGAAACATTGAATTATGAAAACATCACTGCCTGGTATGAACCAATTATATACACAATTGTAAAATTACAAATAAAATATTTTCCTTCTGTCATGTTAATGTTATGCAAACATGCTCTGTGAAGGTTTACTCGTAAATTCTCATTTTATAAAACAAATCCTAGTTTCTCATAGAATAATGTTTCTCAAATAGAAATGTTCCTTGATCCTTCATGTTTCAACAAAGCTAAAACTCACAGAAATGAACTTTGCATTTTTCAGTATCTCTTTAGCTTAGGTTGCAAGTGCTTATAAACTTGACATACTTTATGTCCAAGCACAGACCTAACAATATTAGAACACTACAGATATGAGATCCTATCCAATACTTCAGACTGATAGTATTATAGAAAGTAGGTCAGGGAATTTGGATAGAGTGGTAACTAATCTCACAGGTTAAAAATACAAAATATTATTTTGGAATCCATAATTTAAAAATTATGGTAAGAATATTTAAGATGGAAGGATGAGTATTTTTTGTTCATACTGGCTATGGAATTAGAGTGTTGACCACTTTTATTCAATAGTCATTAAGGCAGCAATACACTTCCTAATCAAATGCTATTTATCACCATCTCTGCTCTCTAAGTGGCAGTAAGAAATGTACTGACTTTTAGTAAGCAGGAAATTTTAAAGTATCATAGAGATTAAAATATTAATACTGAGATTGATCAGATTTTTCCATCTTGGTTCCTAATGACTCCATTTGATAAACAGGTGACATAAGATTTTTGGCCCCAGAAAATACAGGGCACTGGGAGCCTACTGAAAACCTCTGTATTGTCATAATTCAATATTGATATTAATAATACAGTAACACCAATAGTAGCTTCTAGACTGTGTTAGGTATGATTTTTATGTAATTACTCCTTTCATGTTCATAGCACTTAGGAGACAGGTATGTAATTATTGTCCATAGTTTACTAAGAATGTAGCTGAAGTCTTAAGCAGTTTATACAAGGTCATACTCTAGAAATGGGTAGAAGGAGGAATTGAGCATGAAAAGGGATACTGTGGGATAATTTTTAAACTCTACAATTGCACAGGGGTGGTCTGCTGAGGACTTTTTGAGTATCTGGCATCTCAATCATGACTCCATTGATGTCAGAACTGTTCATATACTCAACAGAATATACAAAATCCACAATATCTCACACTTCATGTCCTGGAGGAAATACAATATATCAAGGGTTAAGAAAATATTCAGGCAGAATAAAAGATTCAGTGCATTTACCACCAATGAACGCAGATGGACACTCTTCAGAGATTCGTACTGAATTCTCTTCTGTGGAACACATTTGCAAAATGGATCATAGCATATTCATGCTTTCCTTTCGCTTGCCAAATGTGCAATGATTAAGAAACCTGCTTATACTTTAAATATTCTTTCCACATATATGCATATTTAAAAAGTATGCCTCTACAATAAATTTGTTGAATGGATGTAAATGTATATACACAAACATACATGAACACATATATTTAATTTGACAAATATTTGTTGCAAGCTTATTGAATATAAACTTGAAGCAGAGAGTGTTAGACATACACAGAATTTTTAGCTGCTCTCAGGAAGTCTTAAATGGGAGGTAAGACAGACTTGCCATTATTTTGGTAGCGACTCTTAACCTGAGGTCTCTGGCTCAGCAGATTAAGTGTTAGTTGGTGTCTTTCTAGAAATGCAGATTATTTCTCCAACCATAGATCCTGAATCAGGAGCTTTTTAGGATGGGATTTGGTCATTTTTGTTTCTAAAAGTCCCCCAAAGAATTTATATGTAAGTAAAAGTTGAAGACTCAATGGACCAACCTGAGAGGGAAAATGTATGGAAGGTAGCTAGAGATTACTTGCAGATGTCTAAGGAAACTTCAAGCATGTACTATCAGAGCAAATTTTGGGAGTTCAAGGTTTGAGATGGTAGAAATAAAAATAAAAGACAAATACAATCAAAAGAACATGAATGAAAATTAGCTTCTTTGGATTGACATGCTTGTTGAAATCTTAGACTGAGGTTAGGCAATAGACGGTCATAGTGTATGTGCACACGAATTCAGCAGCTAAAGATTCATGGAAGGTTCGTAAGTGGGAGATAAGATATGATTAAAATTGGGCCAGAGCAATAGTACAATAGATAGGGAATTTGCCATGAAAGTAGCCAATCAGGATTTGGTCCTTGGCATCCACGCCTGCCAGGAGTAATTGCTGAGTGCAGAGCCAGGAGTAACCCCTGAGAACTGCTTCCATATGTGTATATGTGTGTACATGTGCATGATTAAAATCACTTGTGTGGAAAAATTCAATACATATCGGAACCCAAAGTTCAATTTTGAGCACCAAATTCTAAGATCACTACCAGAAATATGGCCCCCAAATCAAATGTTCCCCGCAAAGAACCCAACTTTCTCCATTTTTTTTAGTAATCAAGTGAATGCAATTCACCAAGACATACTGAGTGAATAGAACTTGAGTCTTGAATCATCTCCATCTCATTAAGAACACTCAAGTATTAACAACTAATTATGCATAAAGAATGAAGGTATGCCATGACAATCTTCACTTTTTTGACTCTTAAATCTTAAACTTAAATCTAGTAACTCAGTAATACCCAAGTCTCGTGTGTGTGTGTGTGTGTGTGTGTGTGCGTGTTTGTGTGTGTGTATGTGTCTATATGTGTGTTTGTGTGGTGGAGGGATGGGTACTTAGCTTATAGGGAGTCACACAGCTGCTTTTGAATTCAGCTGGGCTTTAGGAAGCTGCATAATGACAAAGAATAATGTTGTTACCCGCTAGTGTTTTCTTTGTTATTGGCAATCAGAGGGTGACTGTGCTGTGAAGTGGTGCAGGTGGCTTCTTCCAATACTAATTCCAGCTTTTCCACCAGTTCAGCATCATAAGGAAGGAGAATCATTCTGTCCCTCTCGTTGATTACTTCTATTTGTCCAACATTGCAAACACCTGGTTGGCCACCCACCTTCCTTTTCTTTGCTATCCACTTGCGTCATCCATCATCTTCCCTAGGTCAGCTTGTATATTTTAATTCATCCATACCCTGGATGAGCTCATTTATTCCAGGGATTTTTTTACTTGCGGTTCTTATTGTGCCTTTTTTTGTTGGCATAATTGATCCTCTGCATTGCAAGAGCAAGTGAATGAATCGGTTCATAGCTTTAAAAAATCTTTCCTCTTCTCTCTTTTATTGTATCAATCTTTTGCTAATCTTTGGTTCAGCCAGCCCATTCTCCCCCTATTGACTAATTTCTTTGTGTTTCTGTCATGCCACTAGAGAGGGAGTTTGTGCTGGGTCCACTATTGGAAGAGGAAGGTGAAAATCCACTGATGAAATATCTGTGATTTATATGTTCAGTTAGGTAGCGATTGAGTCATGGAGGCACAAAATTCTGATTCCCATTTCCCTCACCTGCTGAAGGTCTTTTCAAATGCTAATGAAATAATGCCATTTGTCATCTCCACAATTCTTATGAAATTTCAGAATTTAATACCAAAATGGTTCTTTCTTTTTGGGATTGTTGCAACTAATATCAGGATCTTTACTGCTTTTGCTTTCATTAAATTTAGACTATTTGGGGGGGCAGTTTTTGAGTTTACTTAGTACACAACTTAAAAGATTTAATTTTGTGTTAAGTGGCTCAGAAACTAATTTTCTTTTAGAAAAAGAGTGAATGATGAGTCATTTTTAAATCATGAATTGCAATTTACAGTCTATAATATTGAGTTTAATGATATTTGGGGGGGGGGATGAATAGGTACACCAGATGATGCTCCTGGCTTGGTGAACAATGTTTATTTCCTTTGGTGACTAAGGAAGCAGGCTGGGTATTGAATCTTGGGTCCTACATTTTGGGGGAGGGTTAAGCCAAGCAATGCTCAGAACTTTTAGATCTTCACTTAGGGATAACTCCTGAAAGAGGTTAGGGGAACATATAGGGTGCTAGAAATTGAACCTGGATCAGCTGTGTGCCATGAAGTTTCTCATCCCTCTGTGCTATCTGTTTAGCACCTAAACCTAAATCTTGCCCCCTTGTCTACATAGAATGCTCTCCAGCCTATTGAGTTCTCTTTCCAGTCCAATAGTCTTTTTAATTAATATTAAACAATATAAAGTCTCAACAAGCTATTCAATATTCATTGGAGATTGAAACTACACTTTTGCTTCAGCATTACAATAAGCTGTTTTCTATCCACTAGAATATTACTATTGCTATCAATCATAATAAAAAGAAAAATTAGACAACTATGGTCCACTATCACAGGATTTTGTAATTACAGTAATGTAAGCCAATACATTACTTTACATGTTCTCTAATACAATCAGCCCAACAGCTATACACAGGGTTATATTTTGGTTGTTATGAAGTTAACAAAAATGAATGGGATTTGACCACTAATTTTCAGAGGCTGAAGTATACTGAGGGAGAGAGAGTGAGAAAAAGAGAGAGAGAGAAAGAAATCTATAGAAATCCCTGCAAGAATATGGAGAATTGAGAGCATTGATAAATTGAGAAGAGGGAAAAGGATATTGTAGGCAGAGTGTAAGGCACAGATGTCAAAGATTATAAGAAATGTCCATGAGCATTACCATGCTTATAAGGACTATAAATTTAGCAATAATCAAGTTGGAGAAGTAGGCAAGGACAAAACTGGTCATATAAGATTTAATTTGATAAATATTGGTTTGTAGCAGACAATGAATAATCAAACTTCCATACTAAATCTAGTTAAGTTCATTATCTAACATAAAGATTTATTAGAAAACAACCATGTTCATATATTCAAGTGTTCATCTTAAATATAATTGTTGTTCTTGTGCTACAATGACAGTTGAATAGCTACAACAGATCATCTGGGCAAAAGTCAAAAATATTTTTTATCTAGCCCTTTATATAAATTTTGCTGATTTCAATTTACTTGCATAAACTTCAAGAATGGATAACCCATGGTAATAATGGACAGTTAGTCCTATAGAGATATTTAATTAGATTGGAACAAAGATTTTGCATTCTGGACATATAGATTTAAATACTTTGCACTGCATGGTTCCCTAAGCATTCCCAATAGTGACCTTTGAGTACAGAACCAGGAACAGCCCCCGGTTCTACCAGTGTGAGGTGCAAATTTAATAATAGCAATAGAAATAACAGTAATAGCTAATAGTCATTAATAACATGTTTCCACAACAACATCTTATACATAAGGTCTCAACTATTTGAATGTATGAATGGGTGACTTTGTATGTCTGTTGGGATACTGTGACAATGTGGAAGAGAGTGCTTAACTTTTTTGACATTGGGTCAATGTGAAAGTAGTACTGTATTCATTCTGATTTATTTTTGTTTTTCTGTAAAGGTAGTTTATAAACCTCAAGGAATGTTTGTCACCAGCATGATTCATAAAGGATAATGCTACACTTAGGAGGAAGACTGATTTGGAATAGTGTATTAATTACCCAGTGAGACACAGAATGTGATGATACAGGAACTTACTCATGCTGAGGCCTTTTCACCTGGCAATAGGTCATGTTGACAATTACTTCCTAATTTCCTACAGTCTAGAGACTCAATTTTCAGATATTGATCATAAAGATATATTATTAATTACTTTTTTATACCTTTATTTACAGGTTTTAAAGGATTGGGTTGAGGAGCATTTAATTAATTAATGGTTTACTCACTTGAAAACATTTTTATTTATTTATATATTTTGTTATTACAGTTTGGGGGTTTGGCTCCATAAAGGGCAATTTCCTTCCTGTCATTTCTGGTGGAGCTCAAAGTAACAAATGTAATATTAGGGGGCCAAACTTGGGTCAGGTTTATAGCCAGGCAAGGGTCTTAACAGTTTTTAGTATTTCTCCAGCCACATACGAGTTATTTTTTTTTGGTTTGGGGGAGTCATGCTCAGCAATGCTTAGGGGTTACTCCTGACTGTTCACTCCAAAATTACTCCTGGAAGTGCTCAGGAGACCATATGGAATGCTGGAAACCAAACCTAGGTCAGCTGCATGCAAGACAAATGCCCTTCCTGTTGTACTATAGTTCCAGCCCCATGCATTTTAGTTTTTGTTTTGTTTCCTTTTCAATTACTTTCTTGGCTTTTTATGCATGAAATAATTTATTATTTTATATTTGCTGATTATTTAAATAATTTCTTCCTGAAATTTCACTTAAATATCATGGTGTCATAAAGCTCACATCATAGAACTTGATTTGTCTTTTTCATTCAGTAGTATGTCCCAGAGGTCTCAGAGGTTCCGGAAAAAGCTCAAGCCTCCCAATGTGTGCAAGAACTGATAATGGGCCCAACTGCCTTCTCCCCACTTTTCTTCATCCCCATCTTCCTCCCTCTCTCCTTCCTTTCTAGTACTTACAGCTGAAATAATTTCTTTTTAATACAAGGAGGTCATCCACAGATGTTCTAAGAGGGTACATTAGGGACTGTACTCAGTAGTGCCTGACCCACATCACCAATACTCAGAGGTCACCAAGATTATATCCAGCCATGCTATGGGTGTTGTATGATAATAGTGATAGAAATTGGGGTTTTATATATGATGGACACATGCTTTACTACTTGAGCCAACCCAACCATTTCTTAATAGGGTAAAATCCAATGTTGGTGCCATATTTATTAGGTACTTAGAAGGTAAGCATCTAGGGTGCTTTTAAGATAATTATTGTCTTTGGCTCAAGTGAGTGAATTCAGTAGTCAGCCAGGTGTCTTTGGAAATGCACTTGGAACATATCTAAGCACATATGTGTGTTGCCAGCCTATGTATATAGTGTCCACATACACCTGCATCTCTTCTCTAGAAATGTGGACTCACATGCTTTCATAATTTCATACTGGGGTGTGTACTGGTACTCTCTCAAGAGTGTTACTTTCTTTCTTTCTTTCTCTCTCTTTCTCTCTCTAATACTCTCACTCATTTCCTCAGTACCTCCAAATAAAACCTATTTTTACAAAAAAAAATATCACTTAAATACATGTCCAACATAACTGCTAAACTTCAGAAAAAGCAATGAAAAGAAGAATTTCCCAGGGACATGATGATGAATAAGAATGGTGGTGAACTTCCTATAGCAGTTTATCTCCAATGGAATGGAGAGGCCACAGAGATTCTTACCCAAAGCATAGAAATGCCTATAAATGGTGCTGGCCAGAGCCTAGTGGACTTTCTTAGGAGCACTTGAGAGATCATAAATAATGCTAAACTTCAGTGCATTGGTTTGGTCCAATTCCCTTAGAATTTTAGGGAAACATTTAGGTCAATTCCTTGTAGTGCCAACTAAAATATTGGGTCAGGTTCTGGAAGAATCCCAGCAATATTGCGAGCTGTTTTTTTGTAAATTGTTTCCAATGTAGCTGTTTTAGGAAGCTTCCTGTGGTAAATGAGAGGAGGAACATGTTACATCCTGGCTCAAACCTGACTTTGCCCCTCACTTCTGATCTGCGTCTTCCTCTGAGTGTTTCTCCTCTCTTGCCTGTGAACCTGAGAAAGGCAGTAAGCCTTACTCTAGGAAAGACAGTTCCCGAATACTTAGGATGACACTGACTTGGAAGATGGGAATGGGAAGTCATTACTCTTTCACAGGTTTTCTAATTCTGTGCTTGAGAGAACCAGAGAATGACAAGGAGCCAAGAGGGAGGAGATTGAAAGGAGATTGAGAAGCAGCAAAAGAGAGACAATTCAGTGGAATCCTTCTGTGGGTGAGCCTTTTGCAAGACAAGAGGAAGAAGGGATCCTGGCATGTGTGGTAGGTGAGGTAGAAGCCTGCCCACCCCTGCCAGCCCCAGCCCCAGGGATAAAAACTGGCTCTGCCTTATGTGCTGCCTCATTTCTCCTGGAAATATTTTAGCTCTGGCCCTGTCACATTTATCAGCGGGGCACCTGGGCATGTGGCAGAAACTCACTGAAATATTTGTGTGGACTCTTGGGCTGGACATCAAACTCTCCACCACCACCCCCAGTCCTCTGCCCCAAGTCCAGGGCCTACTGCTCCACATATTGAACTTCTGTATCCTGTTTACCATTAGATATACTGGGCTAGGGTGGCTGAAAGGTTAATATATTTAATGGAGACCAATCATTTGAAGAGAATAAACAGTCTTTACAGAATTGAGGCAGTTCTCCTAAATACTCATATTTAGGAGAAAAAAAAAAGAAAATGTGATACAGTGCCATTTTATAAGTCATATAAAGGCAGGCAGCTCAGTATAATCATTTTTGTGAGTCTCCAGTCAAGGACTCTGAAAATGTTCCCATAAAAGTACTGACTTTTCAGGTTATATTTTAAAAGGAAAAGGTTTCCCACATTCTTTTTATTTGGGAGGGGGGGCAAACCTGGTGATGCTCAGGGGTTACTCCTGTTTATGTACTCAGAAATTGCTCTTGGCTTAGGGGACCATATGGGACACTGGGGGACCAAACCCAGGTCTATCCTGGATCAGCGCATAAAAGGTAAATGCCCTACTGCTGCACTATCTCTCTTTCCCCTCTTCTGCTTTTATCTGGAATTATGGGCCTATAATTTTTTTCTTCTGCTTTATGAATTTCTTTGTGTTTAATTCTCTTGGGCTAGCATTTGTCTTCCCCTCCCTTTCTTCATCTCCCAGCTCTGCCTTCTGCCTCTGACCCCCACAACCCCTAGGCTTTAAACGAAAGGGAAACCACCAAGAAATATTAAGTTCTTAGGAATTAGGGTGATCTTCACTTTGTTTTCGCCTTAAATGAGAAAGTACTTGGTCTTCCTCTGTCTAAAAGCGACTAAAATAACTGACCTGAGAAATTTTAAGCACAGTATATGCCAGCTTGCATTCATAATTGTCAGATTGATGTGATTTTATTTTTCCAGAAGTCCAGGAAATGAAGCCTCTCCCAGTTTTGTGACTGCAGATCAGATGAGCAAACAGATTGAAAGCAAATACCTAGCTTGAGGCTTAACTCCCAGGAGCAAGAATGGCTGGAAGGGTTTATTCTTGCTGGGATTTTTGCCTGCTGTTGAGTCAGAGAAGCTCTCAGTCTCAGCCTACTCATGTGCTGATTCTTTCTCACAGAGGGAGACCTTTCTTTCCATCAGAGTCGCTGTTTATATTTTTATTGACAGCATATTAATTCATAACTTTCTGTAGTTCTTATACTTGCATTTTGATCCCCACCAAAAATCTAGGTTTCATTGACCACACTTCATTGAGTCTCTTCTGATCTTTCTCTCTTCAGCAAATAATATTGCAAAATATTTGGTGCAACATTTGCAGCATTTGGTGCACCAATGTTTGGCTAGGATATTTAAACATAAACTTATAAGTTTTTATCAGGCCTGAAAATCCTTCCTTTGAATTATTTTTCAACAGGTAACCTATGATGCCTGAAATATAATCAATATTTGTGTCAGTGTTAAGAGGTGCATAAATATTGAACTGAATAGTATCTAGATTTCTATATTTTATGAATAACATTTAAAGAAAATTTTTGCAAAAATCAAGAAATATACTCTGCCTTCAATTTTGGGTTAGACCAGGGAGAAAGAATAAAGAGGAATATAGAAGGCCGGAGCCGTAGTGCAAGCAGTAGGGCATTTGCCTTGCAAGTGCTAATGTAGGACGAACCAGTTAGATCCCCTGGCATCCCATATGGTCCCCTAAGCCAGGAACAATTTCTGAGTACAAAGACAGGAGTAACCCTTGAGCGTCACAGGGTGGGGCACACTAACAAACAAACAAACAAAAACAAACCATCAAAAGAAGGAATATCGAAATGGACTGATAAGAGTATTTGTTACTGACATCTGTACTGATGTATTAATGGGCTAGTCATGGAGTACTCTACATAAAATACATTATTTCTCAAGGCAGTTCTGCTAGGTAGATTTATACTCATTCTACAGTTCTGTAAGTCAAAAGAGGTTGAATGACTTGCTCTAGGTTTCTGAAGTTTTGTGGTTTAAGAGGGAATTTCCAACTAGATCCAGGTGAAATTCCTAGTCTTTTTTTTTTTTTTTCACATATAAAATCATGCTGCTTCCTGTAACAATCTACTTCCTTGGCACTCCTGCCTCTCCATATGACTTTATACTAGTCTTTTCCATTGGGGAATGGCACCTTTTATTTTTTTATTTTTTTGGGCCACATCCGTTGATGCTTTTTTGGGATACAATTTGCTTTGTATTTTGTGAACTGCCTTTTTCTCTTGATGATTAATTCCTCTTTTCCTCTCTTTCATTCTATATGTTGAGGTATGAATTCATGTACTTATATTTGATTCTTCTATTTTAATTCTTATATACATAGTCTCATCTTAGCATGTCCCTACCCTGTCCTGGGCAGTTAAATTCTTTAAAGGGATATTGATGAATTTTCCATTTCCTTTTCCAAGATCTGATTGTGTAGTTTATGAATTGACTGTCTAGGTATAGGATCTGTATAAAACTATTTACTTGGAGAATTAACTAAATGATTGCTAGATCTAAAGATAGTTACAGTTCATCCAATGTTATTCTATTTATTTTATTTTTATGCTATTTATTTTAAACATCTTTATTTAAACATCATTATTACAAACATGTTTGTTATTATTAAATATTTAATGATAAATATTTAAGATAATTTTTGAGGAGAGACACTGCTCTCAAAACAAACCATGGGACCACTTGAAGTGAAACCTGGTTAACTGCTGGGAAAAACAATGTCTGGGTACAGAAATGTGATGCCTCTCAGGGTACATGATACTAGGGGCCTCCAGACAGACCATCTGGGGTGTTGCAACAAGGGGATAATTGTGCTGGGGATAGAACTCAGGATTGTATGCATGCAGTTTCTGTTTCTCTGACCATTGGGCAGTAACCAATTGGTAGTCCCACAGACGTCAGCCTCACCCATGAGACTAGAAATAGGTGTGGGCCAGGGATGTGGGTATGTCTCCAAGTTGCCACCTTTCCTTTGTTATAGACTCACGTCTCATGTGGGAAGGCTGATAAAATTCTCACTACTTTCCCGTGCTAGATTTGAATTGCTTTTAACTACCCTTTACTGCCCCTTACTTCTAGCTAATCAACTATTTTAAAGGTTCTTTTGAAGGTGGAGAGTATATAGTATGGTGGGTACGGCATTTGTGTTTCATGCAGACAATTTGGCTTCATTGTCAAATTCCTCATATAACCCCTCCCAACTCTGTTATAAGAGCCAGGAGTAAGATCTGAGTACTCACAGCTGGGAGTAGCCCTCAAACCAAAATAAATAGTTTTTCCTTTCTAGTTTTTCCTTTATCTTCTTTCTTTCCTTTCTGCATAATCACTTAAAATATGGAGGTGGGAGGTGAAAAGTGTATCTGGGTAATCCATCTTATTCCAAACCTATTTGGAGGCTGTCTGGTATTAAAGAGACTAGAAATGGGAACTGAGAGTTTGATTCCAGCTTGAAGGCCAGGTGTCAGTAGTGATCTACCTAGTAGTGTTTTAAATGTACTCCGGCAATAGCTAAATTATTTCTGCAAGACTGAAGTATTTTGATCAAAACAGACAAGCAGGTAAAAGGATTTGCAGCGTGCTGTTTCCTGCCCTCGCCCATGCAAGGAAAATGTATGAATGCAGAATGTCACCTTCGGGCGCCCTCTGGTGGTCACATATAGACATAGTTCACTTTATATGGTCAAATGATAGCATGGAAGGAATAATTTCTTACTAAGGTTCTTTTTAGTAATCCTCATTTTAATTTTATTTATTTAATTTTATTAATTTCTTATTTTTAATGTGGAAGAATGTTGTAGAAACTAGCATGCATTTATTTTATATAAAACTATAATCAAATTAGTTAATGGGATGAGCCATGGTGTTACTTTATAGATATTAAAAATATTTTAAAAATGTCATTTAGTGGTCACTTAGAGGTTAGGGTGCTTGCCTTGCATAAAGCCAACACAGCCTGTACTTCAGTATCCCTTTGTGATAGCCAGGAGTAAGTCTGAGAACCAGTGTGTGTGACCCTCTTTTTTTATTATATTCTGCTTTTACCCAAAACAAAAGCATTCCCTACTCTTTCTTTTCACTAACTCCTTTGACTTGTAAGAGTGCACCTGGATGGATACTTTTGTCTTTCACTCAACCTTCCTCCTACCAATTGAATTAAAAATGGTCAATAAAGAGAGGTTTTGGTTTGGCAGACCCAGAAAGGCCAGGAGGCAAGAAGCCACCGATTTTATGATTCCTTTATGCATGGCTTAGTTTATTTATTGTTTGCAGCTTCCCTGCTTCTGACCCACTCACCTGGGTTTGGAGATACAGCATGTGAATATATTTTACAACCCTTTCCCTGAAAGACAATCTAATGTTTACTTGGAGGGCTTTAATTAGGAACAAAGAAGTAGAAGAAACAATAAAAAAGAGAAAAATGAAGAGAAGTTTTGACATCAAAAAATAAATAGTCCTGGAGTGATAGCATAGTAGTAGGGTGTTTGCCTTCCATGCTGCTGATCCAGGATGGACCCAGGTTCGATCCTCGCCATTCCATATGGTCCCTGAAGCCTGCCAGGATGGATTTCTGAGCACAGAGCCAGAAGAAATCCCTGAGGACTGCCGGGTGTGGCCCAAAAGCCAATAAAAAAATAAATATATAAAAGTTATAACCTAAGAATTGCGAGACATTTTTATTTATTTGTTTGTTTGTTTGTTTGGGGGGCACACCCAGTGACAGAGGTTACTCCTTGCTATGCATTCAGAAATTGCTCCTGGCTTGGAGGACCACATGGACTCCGGGAATCAAACTGTGGTCTGTCCTAGGTGAGCCGCATGCAAGGCAAAGGCCCTCCTGCTGTACCACTGCTCCGGCCTGTGCAAGACATTTTTAATCAGGCAAAGCTCTTTATTTTTAGTGTTTGGGTAGTCGGGAGGGCATAGATTGCAGTACTCAGTGTTACTCCTTTTTCTGTGTTCAGAGATCACTCCAACCAGGGCTTTGGGGACAATATGGAGTACCAGGGTTCAAATCTGAGTTATCCTTGTGCAAAGCAAGCGAAAAAACATTGTACAATCATTTTGTCTTATCCAAATTCTTTTATGATTCCTATTGACTATAGAGTGAAATGTAATCATTCTTATTCAATGGGAAAGAGCCTTCAGAATTGAACCCCTGTCTCTCTGAGACCACAGCCAACACTCAGCTTCCCATCTATTATTGTATGTTTAGAAACACAGATTATTGCAGTCCTCTGAATGCAGTGACATATTTCACAATTGCTACTGCCTCTTGGAAAGTTTGTGTTGCTCCATCTGCATCTGGGCCTGACTTTGATTCTCCTGTTAACCTGCCCATTTGAAGTCACTGTTTTGGGGAAGGGAGATAGAGCCACACCTGGCAGTATTCGAGGCTTATTCCTGACTCTGTGCTCCCTCGTCTTGCTCAGAGGATTATATGTGTGCTGGATTAGCTACATGCAAGATTCTATGCACTGTAATATTTCTTTGTACCCTCAAGTTATTCTATTTTATTTTATTGTCATAAGATCCAAAGTTATTCATGATTGAGTTTCGACTATACAATGCTTGAGCAACAAGTCTTTCACCAGTGCTCACTTCCCTCCACCAATGACCCAGTTACCCTTTTGTACTCCAGCCTGTATAGTAGATACTTCTCTTTTATCATTTAGGCATATCATTTACAATACTGTTACTGAAAGGGTATCATGCATATTATATCACCTCCATTCAACACCCAGAGTGATCACTCTTTTCTATTATTGTTGTAATGGTCTCTTCCTTTCCTAATCCTTCTTCCTAGACCTCAGAAGACTCCTATGAAGGACAAGGCCTCCTGCCCTTCATTTCTCTTGTCTTTGGACATTGTTTTCCTACAACATTTTTCATAGGCCTCAATTAGGTGTGTGCAATTATTCTGTGCCTGTCCCTCTACTTCTGACTCATTCCTCTGCATGATACTCTCTTCTGGGGATGTAGGAACCCTCTTTTCTCTTTAAATTCACAAAGCAATGGGCTTTGAGTTCATACACTGTCCATGTCTTTCTCTTTCTCCCATGTAGACCTCAGATTCCAGAGTTTGAGTTCTCAGATTCTTTGAGAACTCAGATTGTGTTCTCTAAATTCTATGTTCTCAGATTCCAGGTTTTGAATCATAACTTAATCTAAAAGCTGGTGCAGGGTCTGAGAATAATTAGGCCTAAGACTAATGTTAACTATAAAAATTATATATATATATATGTATCTATGTGTATATAGTTAGATATTGTTTTCTTATAGCTATAAAGTCAACATTTTTCTCTAATCATGTAAACCCTTCAGACATGTAAATGCTATCTTTGAAGAGCCTTTCTTGAATATTCTGAGAAATTTCCAGGAGACTCATTTTATTTCAAAAGCTATAAATATTTTTTCTGACTCCATCCTATCACTATTATTGAGCAAGTCAGAAAATTAGTTAAGTTGAAGCTAGGTAGTTTGTGAACTTTGAACATGTGATGTGATCATTTTTATGCTCTATATGCTAGTATGGATTTTGCATTTAAACTTTCCAACTCATATGCTCGTTTTCCAAGTGGAATTACATACATATTTATTCCACTTCATATATCCAAGAAGAATCACTCACCAATAAAGGCTTGAGGAAATCTCAGTGCTAAAGCTACTTCCTTTTGGGCATGAATTGGATCCTGACACTGAACCAGATGTTAAATATGATCATGACATAAATTTTAAAATTGCTGATGTGGCAACAAAGCATTTTGCTCTCAGGATCATAGAGAAGTTGTATGTACAAGCTCAGCAACCAAAGTGTGTGTACTTCTATTTCCCCTGAAAGTACCACAAAAGAAAAGTTTCTGAACATCATAATCAAGTAGAATGTCCTGGGTCATCACAGTAGCAGTAACAGGAGCAACATAAGAAAGGTTATAGAAATAAATGCGTAAGTAACATCATTAAAAGATCAAAAGCCCATAATGGTTAGAACAGAGAAAGGACTACAATGACAATAATAGTTGAAAATGATCACTCTGGACAAGAACTGGAAATAAAAGGAAATAAAAGATATGTCTGATACCCCTTAAGTAGCATCATTGCATACCACAGTGCCTAATAGTAGAAAAGAGGGCAAGAGAAAAAAGAGAAAGATCAAAGTGTCTGTCATAGAGACAGACAGTAGGGAATTTGTACAAAACAGAAAAGTAACTAGGGAAATTGGTAGTGAGAAGTGGAACACTGGTGAAAGAATGTGTATATGACCAGAATCCAACTATCAACTTTTAAACTGTGTATTTTACAATGATTTAATAAAACAGCGGTAGGGTGTTTGCCTCGCATGCAGCTGACCTAGGATGAACCAGGGTTCTATCCCTCAGTGTCCACTATAGTTCCCCAAGCCAGGAGCAATTTTTGAGTGCCTAGCCAGGAGTAACACCTGAGTGTTGCCAGGTGTGGCCCAAAACCCAAAAATAAATAAATATAAAGTAAATAAAAGCCTATATGCATGAGCTTCTAAGAAACTCAGCCATGTCTATATACCAGAAAAAAATATATTTTGATAATATTTTAATCCAAGCAGCTATGAACATGTCCCTTTTAGTATTTTCTTTGACTTAGCACCTTCATGAGTAACATTATGCCTACATTTTACATCCATTCTGAGGACTGCCGAATTGTAAGAGGTCCTTAAAATTGCCTAGTCTGTTAGATGAATCTAACCTCTATTGATGAGATGCTTTTCATCTGAGCTATTTTCATAATTACAGTGCCAATCTAGCAGAAGTTCTAAAAGTGGTGACTATCTTAAACTATTTGATTATATTTTCTGGATAGCTGATTCTCTGTGTTAGAAATATATGTATTAGAAAGAACAAGAGCAGAAAATGTTCTTGCTTTGAGTTTTCAAAAGAATCTGGAAAGCTAAATTCTAGGTACAGGGTGTGACAAGACACTCTGCTATTCTAGAAAAAAAAAAGGTGCTTTTGATGGCATTGACTAGGGGCTGTGAAGTTAAAGAACAAAATAGTGATCTTTGACAAAAGTTAAGTGCCTAGGTCATTTTAGGAAAAAGAGTAAATGTCATCATTATATCTATAAAATTGACTGCTAAGCAAACAATTACCATAAAATTTTGTTTCAATCCTGGGAATTAAGTTGATTGACATTTCTTCTCTTGATTAAATGTTGCTTAAATTAATCACATTTATTATTTTGAATTTGATGTATTGAATTGACCATTGGGTACCTAAGGAGCTTTTCCCAAGAGCACATCTTCAATTTCCTTCTGCTGAATGCTGCCTTCCAGATCATCCCTAAACCCTTTCTTTTATCAGGTCTTCTAGTCCCAAAGGATATTGAGCTCATAAGAAATTGTAGAACAAATATTAGCAAAGGGAAGCAGTGGCTGACTCACTCTGATCGAGAAATCCAACCTCTAAAAGAGTTGGGTTTTAAGAATGGCAAAAGACCACAGCTATTTAAACATAACTTTGAACCATAAAAAAATTACTTGAAAGAGGGGGCAGGAGCGTTAGTGCAGCAGTAGGGCATTTGCCTTGCACACATTGACCCAGGAAGGACCTCAGTTTGATCCTCCATGTCCCATATAGTCCCCCAAGTCAGGAGTGATTTCTGAGCACATAGCCAGGAGTAACCTCTGAGCTTCACCAGGTGTGCTCCCTCCCCCCAAAAAAATATTACTTGAAAAAAAAATAAACCTGAAAGCTAATACATGATTTTAATAGGTGTTGAGATGAGGACCCTTGATTTAATTGTCAGTCTCTTCTTTGAAAAACAAGGATAAGTCCTGAGAAATAGTAAAACATTGGAAATGATTTGGATTATTTATTGAGTAGGCACAGAAAGGGAATGAGGATGCTGAGAGGTGGAAGAAATGAATTCTTGTCATGACAGCCAGCAGAAGTGGTAATTTTTGAGAATAGTTCTATGTGAGGAGCTCTTGAGAACCCAGTAATAATCTAATTTACTTAGATGAGAATAGTTTCTCCTCTTGTCCTGATATAGGTCTACTGGGTCATCTATACATAAGTTGCTGTTTTCATCCCAAGGTACAGCTAGGTAATTGAGCGCTTACAAAGACTAATTGCTCACTGTCCCCATTCCAGTTTAATGCTTAAACTGGTTCTTTCCATCTCTGGCACTCACCAGCATCTATTGTTTCATGGTGTCAGGGTTGTCTTTTAGTTAGCTATCAGCAGAGATTTCTATGATTTTTATAAAAGAAATGATTAGTACAAATAGTTGAGATAGGAATATGTTGTTTCTTTCAAGAGGAAACATGTAACTCCAAATAGAGTTGACAGTCTTTTATTAAAATAAAAAATGTAGCATTTCTCAACATCAGTTGTGTGAGAGATGCTAGTTTTATAGCAAATAGAGCAGAACAACTATTAGATTTACATTGTCAGAACATTCTTCATTTAAAACTTTTGGTCTATGGGTAATTGAACAAATGTCCTCTTAATTTCCATCTAGTGCTAATATGCATGTTTTTGTCTGTTACTTATGATTGGCCAAATTCCCAGTAACAAGGCTATTTATTTTCAATTTTCACAACATAGACAAGTTGGAATACAATTTAAAAAATATTATACCAAAATACTGTTATTAGATATAGATCATCTATCAATTTATCTTAATATTTGCTATTACTTTCTATATCTATTTTCCAAGCAAGAAGATGAGTTGCTATTATCAGATTAGAGTCATATATAAGAATTAGATTTTAGATCAGATTTTATTTAGAATATCAAATGAAATTTTGACAGAGGAAAGACAAGATATTCTTTATGGATGAAAATCACAAGTATAATAAAAACTTGTCTTTTATTTTCATCCCAATTAACTAATACTCTCAAATTTTAAGCTTCTATATTTTATTTGATTTTAAAAATATTAATGCTTATTTTATAGATGAGAAAATTATTTTTAGTGAGGTTCAGTAACATTCTAGATCACATATGTGAGTACATGTGGGGAAATAAATATAACTTTTCTAATCTTGTTGCTACACTGATCATTGGAGTTTCTTTAAAAATATGGCTATGTGAGGTGAGAGTAATGGTGCAGTGGTAGGGCATTTGCCTTGTACACTGCTGACCCAAGATCGACCACAGTTCAATTCCCTGGTGTCCATATGGTTCCCCAAGCCAGGAGCAATTTCTGAGAGCATACCCAGGAGTAACCCCTGAGCATCACCAGGTGTGGCCCAAAATAAAAAAAAAAATATATATATATATATGGCTTCGTTCCCTTATATCTAAATTTAATTTAAAGCTTTTTAAATTAACCCTATTATTAATAATAAAGATAATACTAATTGTGATCACTTATCTTTTAGTTACAGTATACTAAGAACTCCACAGTCCCTCACTTAGCTTAGTCAGTTTGCACGCATGACATTCTCTGAAAATGACAATGTGCAACCATAATTACTTGCAACCGAGTATTTGACACTGAAGGATAAAATCCAAAAATCAATATTTTGCATGTCAGTTAATCTAGAGAAAGATCCTTTCAACTACTATGTCATCCCATCACTTCAAACAACACATTACATTTCTCAATCACACTGTATTTTCATTCCTGTTTGCAAGGAGTATTGCCCCATGTTGCTCTTACTATGCTGCCTGAGTTAATAACTCTCCTCCCCCAAACAGATGCTAGCTACTTTGGCCATAAAAAGTCGTGAGAAACATTAAAAATTAAAGTCGAAGTACCATTTCAACGCATACCTGAACATTACAGTAATATTTGATTGGCAACCACTATTTCCCAACTATAGGTAACAGGAGAGCAAAACCCTATCTCACATATCCATTCTTTTGGCACTCTTAAAAAATGAATATTATTCAATAAAAATTGGTATTGTTCTTGTCATTCTTTGGAATATTTTTCCCATTTAGTAGCTCTTCTTTGAGCACCCACTGTGTAATGAATGGAAAAGCACAGCAGAGCATCGAAATACAGAGGACAAAAATAGAACATTGTTCAAATATTGTGAATTTGAAATTATAATGTAAAGTCTACAAGGGCATAGGTTAGATTTTTACTAGGAACTTATTCTTTCACTAATCACATCATTTATTCAACAATTAACCACTGTTCTCCACTAACTAACCCACACCAAACTCCAACTGACTCTTTAATTTTTTTTCCCATCAACTGGGTGTTCAAGAATTGTGTTTAATTTAGACTAGTGGGGTCAGTTTGAATCTTACAGGTCAAAAGCTCAACAATCCACCAAAAACAGTCCACTTAAAATGCCAGTCACTTTGGCATAGTCACCTTTCTATGGGAGTCTCCTATAATCTCCCTTCAGATTCAATAATTGTTAAAAGCCTAATAAAGCTCAAACAACTATTTCATTCTAATTTTCAGTTTATTATAAAGGATTCAACTGAAGAACAGAAAAATGAAAGAGCAGTATAAGACACAGATGAGGGCTGCCATTCCTCAGTGCCATGTCTCTCTCTTCCTGCACAAAGATGTGTTCAGCCACCTGGAAGCTCCTCAAACCTTATCACTTAGGGATTTCCTTGGTGATCAGTGAGTTTTATTGATTGTGATTGATTGGGTTATTGATTTTTGGTGGTGTAATTTAAGCCACCTTCAGTCTAACTACACAACTTGATGGTTGTGAATGCATGAAAGTTCTAACCCTAGCCTGGTGACCAGCCTCCATTCTAAAGTTCTTGGTCCCCCCACTCATTCAATCATCCCATTTGACAAGAAAATTCAATTCTGAGAGTTTTGGGTACTCTATTTTCGGAAATTAAGATAAAGACACAAGAACCCAAATGCTGGATAAACTCTATGTGCGTAATTGTATAATTTTAATTTTACTTTTAAAGTAACGTTTGAATCAAAGTTTAAATCTTATACTACAGAAAATTAGTTAGTGAAAATCCTTAAAGAACAAGAAAAGGGATTATTTATCTAATAATGAGTTTTTTTTTTAAGATTTTCAGTTCTCTGAGAGATAAATCTGTAACGATTTTAATTTATTCCAGTAATCCCTTTCAACAATGTTTTCTTAAATACAAGCTTCACCCAATTTAACTATATATTTTCATGCTTTATATTTCCTCATCTTATTTACTGGGTTAAAATATAGTTCGTTCCAATCGAAAGCTTTTCCCCCATGTCTGATTTATTGATCTGCTTTTTTACTCCTCACAAACTTGGCTTTGTGATTTAGGGATTTCTCCTTGGCTTTGTGGGCTACTTTCCTTGACTTTGCTCCATTCACCATTGATATAAGTTCTGATTAAGTAGCAGAGAACATGGCTCAGGTATTTTATTGGCCCCTCTTCCTCTGAAGACCTCCTCTGCGGTAGGACCCAATTGACCTTATCTTCTTCAATCAACTCATGAGAAACTCATCAATACCTTCTAATCTGGTACAGATTGGATTCAAGTAGTTACTTGACACCTTGACTACTAAGGACTTGTCTTCTGTTCTCATGAAGTTGATAGATATATCCTTTTATATTCCAGTGAACTGAAGTTTTGGGAGAAGCATTTTATTGTGGTACTTGAAAAGCAGCAAGGGGATAGTCCCCTGAACTCACTAACCCAGTAAGAGTTTAGTTAGTGAATTAGGTGAAATTTTTTTCTACAGAGAAGGCAGTAAATAAGGACTGTCACTTATCAAATATTCATTGTGAAAAGAAAAAATAACATATCTCCAGGACAGCTGCATTGCCATAAAAATACAGTTCTCCACTGGGTCCTGTATGCCCATTGTTAAGAGTTGGGTATATTCTCATATCTCTTGGTGAACTTGAGGGAAATGCCTACCTCCTATTCATAGCAGTTTATTGGTATATTTGTATTTGGCCAGCATAGTTTGTGGTATCACAAACCTTCTCAATTTCTTGTTCTTTATGTGAGTGTGGGGGGTGGGAGGAGTACTGTCCTAACTACTCTCAGATTAGCTACAGAGAGAAAAAAAGGATGGGATGTAGTTACTTTTAATTATTTTTTACATTTCTTTTCTTGATATCTTATGCAATTGTGTATTTTCTGAACAACTATGATGTACTCGAGTATAAACCGACTCGAATGTAAGCCAACCCCCTAATTTTACCCTAAAACTTGGAAACTTAGTGACTTGAGTATAAGCCAAGGTGGGAAATGCAGTAGCCACTGGTAAATTTCAAAAATAAAAATGTATACCTAAAGCAATTACAATAATTGAAGAATCAATCAATATATGATTACATTTACAATACATGATCGTTTTATATACTGTATATCATTAACATACCACATTAACCCACAGTATTCAATGGCAACTTTAATAAAGTGAATAAATCATTTAAGACAGTAAAGCATTGTAAATAAATGGTTAAAAATCCTGAATCCTTATACTTCAAAATTCCTGATAATAAGAATTCAGGATTTATAAGCATTTATTTAAGTGACTTTACTGCCTTAAATCTGTTTTTCACTTAATTAAATGTGCCATTGACTATTGTAGATTAAGTAGTTCAGTGGCATCTAGTTCAGTTCAGCTGCCTACCTCTTTAGTTCAGCTGCAATTTGTGAACTGACCTGAAGCACTGCCCTCTCTAGCAGACATCAGAAGACGGATAGAGACTACATATGACCTGAGTATAAGCCAAGCTTGGGTTTTTTGGCACAAAATTTTGTGTTGGAAAAACTTGGCTTATACTCGAGTATATAGGTTGTTTTAAGATGTGAGGGTGTTTAGTGAAGACTATCAGTGTAGAAATGGAAAGGGATGCAGGAAAACTGTATTCTGATCTTTGAGACATTAGTGGTTTCACTCACTAAGATGTGCCCAGGAAAGGAAGGCTTTTTATTTGTTTTTGTTTTGGGGCCACACATAGTGGTACTCAGGTGTTACTTCTGGCTCTATGCACTCAGAAATTGGGCTATGAAGACCAAATGAGATGCTGAGGTTTGAACCTAGGTTGACAGTGTGCAAGACAAACACTCTACTGGCTGTATTATTACTCCAGCCCTGGAGAGAAAGGCCTTTGTCATGCTGCATTCGTATAGAAGGCAGTGAGCAGAATTGTAGAGATGGTATTATTTAGTTCATGCTCCTGCTCTCAAAAGAGATGAGAAAACTGTGAAATTAGAGAAATTCCAAGAGATGGAAAAGCTTCCAGATTCTTAAAGGAGTTCTTTGCTATGCCACATTTCCCAGCTCAAGTATTCTAATTCGTGTATGCAGTTGACAATAGCTTATATTTACTGAGTTTTATTATATACTGCAAAATCAGAGTTTTTGAAGTTTGGTGTTGCTTCATGAATGTGGGAGTTGCTTTTAGAGCAAAACCACCCCATCAACTTCTGACCAACTTGACATTGATTTGTCTTCTTTAACTCATTGATAATTTAACTACAATTATTTTAATTATATTTTTACAAGGGTATTCTAAGGTGCTTTACCAGATGCCTTATTAAAATCTGTAATGCATGCTGGTGTGATAACTAATGACATTTTATAACCTTACTAAATGCCAATTTTATGCTAATTAATTTATATGCAAATTTAAATAGTATAACTTATAAATTTGATTATCTATGTCAAAATATTGAGAAAATTCAAGAAGGGACATTCCCTTTCTCACATAGAGAGGCCAGATAAAGACATCAGAACTTCGTGCAGGCCCACCTGACTCTCGATGTCTGAGGATTTAACCTCTGCTTGTCCGGCTTGATTTGTCTATTCAGTGTTAGAAAAGAAAACATATATTTAGTGAGTTAAAGCTGGATATAATAGTTTTATATTTCATTTTTGGAGCCAGGAATCAAACTCAGGGCTTCAGACTTGGAACCATTGAACCATATATCTGGCCCTTAAATGCATTTTGATTCCTCTTCTTGATAATTTCAAGCCAATATTTAAAAAGACTGCTCTAATGTTCTAGTTCGTTTATTTTGTCAAATATCACACCCAAAATAAAGTGATAAGATATGCAATTATTAGCATAAAACTTGAATTAAAACTTATTCAGGCTATGAATATAGTTCTTTATATTTTTACATTGCATTATTTTGAGGAAAGTGATTAATTACAATAACTAAAATAACATTTGTTCATGTTAGGTGCTGCTAATAATGCATCCCAGAGGGATTATCTAATATCTAAAATCTTATATTAAATTGAGTTTTAAAAGTTGGAGGGGAGAGTTTCTTTGAAGTGGGAATTTAATATAATATTTCCTAAATAGAGAGTTTTAGCAGGATTGTGCTGCATATTTGAGGTGCTGATACAGCACTGATGGATGTGGAACATACTTTGTTCTCTCAAATATTGTAAACACATTTTTTAGTAAAGATTATTGGGTATTTTAAAGTATCCTTAATTTTAAAGCAGATGCTGTGAAATAAAAGAACTCTCTTCGCAAACGTTACTTTTTGATTGAGCTGTATTTTAATAAGCATGTGTTTTTTCAATTAAATGAATCAACGATGAAAATTATATGGCATGCTATTTATGGTTTAATATTCAAGGCTGAGGTTCAAATTTTCCTATGTAATTTTTATATTTATAAACATAGCGACTTAAGAAGACTTTAGAATTTTTGGTACCATACACTGAAACCACATTGTCTGTTGGAATTTTCAGCTCAAAACTCTATTAAGTGCAGCTGGAGCCCAGTTTTCAAAATAGATTTATTTCATTTTCTAGGCATCTTCATCTCCTAAGTAACAGGTGTATGAAGAGATTTTTGATCCTCTTGACATAAGCATTTGAGTACTGAGACTATAATTTCTGATTTAGTGGAGAGAACCAGAAATACTTTACTTACAACATTATAAGGTGAGCCATCACCTTCTTGAAGATGAACTCAGGAACTTCAGCTACTAAATTCTAATCCATCATCGAACAAGATGACACTGAACATTTAAATTTCAGATTTAAATAGAGAGGAAGTGTGAAACTTTTAGGTAGCTATTTAATTAGTGGGCTCATTTATACCATTATCAAGGTCTAGATCACTTCTAGATGTCTAAGACATCTAAATGAGAGGAGACTTTAACAAACTGAAATAACATCTCAAGGTGTGAACATGTGCCTGGAAATCAATGATCAGGTTAAGCTACTACTACAGCTGGAATGTAAAAGCTGAAATTCTGTACAATGAGATCAAGTTTTATTGTATTTTCTAGTGATCGAGAATATGGGGCTATTAAGAACATGTGTTATGGAGTCAGAGTAATAGTACAGATTATAGGATTTCTTATGTTGATGTGGCTGATGCAAGTTCAATCCACAAAACAAAACAAACATGACTTCACAATCTATGCCTCATATCTTCTGCTGAACTTCCTGCAAAAAGGCAAAAATATGGATTCTAAAGATCTTTAGAATAAAAAGATTCAGCTCAGGGGTTATATGTCTTGCAAGCAACATATAAGTCCAATGCTTTCAAGCATGGGTAAGTAGCAATGAGTAAATGACTATGTAGCTTGTACAGAGATAAAGTACTAAATGTTTTGTTATCTGAAAAATGAGAGGGATGGTCCATGATTTCTAGAGTCTTCTTAGATATTGGGAAAAAATTCCAGCTCAGCTCACATCCTATGCTTTACATTCTCTAATCTGAGTCCTGATTGATACATACTTGACTGAATCTCTCCATTCTGAGTTCCAGTATTCTAAGGTGGATGGGGAAGTAGAAGATCACCAGGAGAAGAGATTCAAAGGCAGAAATCAAAAGGGTGTTTTGGAAAATTAGTTATGGCACAGATCTAGGTGAGTGTTAGTCATGCTGTTTATGTGTTGGAAAGAAGTATGAGAGGACAGTGTCCAGGATGTTTCTGAATACTAAAATTGTTTGTTACATAGTCCTAGATGTTCTAATAAAATTTTGTGAGTAAAGAAATAATATTGGATAGTTTCAGAGACAGTAATGAGTCTGATATCAAGGGAAGATTATTATGGAGAGAAGGGACAAGATGGAGGACAGGAGGACTTGAATAAAGAGTGACCTTTGGACTAGTGTGGTTGAGGTATTACTAGAAAATGAAGACTACTGATTAATAGGACATTATGATCAGATCAAATATCTATTGCTGGGATAAAAGGTCCTTAAGATTTAGAATTTAGCTGGATGAATGAGATGAGGAGGGTGCCTAGAAGTTAAAGGACAATGTGGAAGGTCATGGTTATTTCAGTGGTGCTAATTTTCCTGCCTGCACATATCAAAACCATAAACATGAAAATGATTTCAGTCATCTGACCTAAATTATAATAACTCAATAAAATAAAAAATAATTCAGAAGCTCATAAATAGTCTTCTTATGCAATAAGAAGAGGGGCTAGAGAGATAGTACAGTGGTTTGGGCACTACTCTTACATGTAGCAGACCCAGGTTCTATTCCTGGTACCCATATGTTTCCCCTGAGCCTGCCAGGCATGATTCCTGAACATGGAGTCAAGAATAATTCCTGGGAACCATTAAGTGTAATTCCCCCTCACAAATAAATAAATAAGTAAATAAATACAAAGAATTTGTTCAAAAACATATTTATCTAGAGAAATGATACAATATACTTTTTGGTGGCAAATATTTTGAAAATAAATTCAGAGAAATCAACAAGTACTGTATTTGCCGGCGTATAAGACGACTGGGTGTATATGACGACCCCCTAATTTTGCAGTGAAAACATAGGTTTAGGCCTATATTAGCTGTATCAGACAGAACGTTCCTGAGCTGCAACTATATGTACCACAGTGAGCCAATCACAACAAGCAAAGGTTCAAAGGTTATACTGTAATAGACGTCCTCTCTGACTCTGGCCAATCTGAGCAGGCTTTTGACAGTGTAGATTCGGGTCCAGAACATTGTCTAATTTGCATGCATCAAAAGCCTGTTTGGATTGGCTGAGTTAGAGAGGCAGTTCCAGCAGCCTTGCAGTGATTGGTGCAGGATCGAGTTGGAAAATTCGTTTTGTGGCAATATTCAGACAATTTTCGTTTAGCGGCATATTGAAACATTTTTTCGGGATATACTCGGCGTATAAGACGACCCCCAATTTTCGGTTGACTTTTCTTTTGTTTGTTTCAAAAGTCGTCTTATATGCAGAAAAATATGGTAAACCACTTGAGAGAAAGAAAGAGAGAGATACACAAGCAATGACAGTATGAAGAGAATATTCAGCAGTTAGGCCTAATTAAATGAATTAAAATTAAATAAAATTTCACATGTTGATAACAAGGGAACAGTATTCTTCGCTCTATGATTTTTCTTAGCCATTTGCCAAAAGGTCAGCATCTGTGGGGAAGGACACAGGTTGGCCAAGAACACTCTGCAGCCAGTGTTTCAAACATTTGTTTGTCGTCAGCTTTTATCCTGTCTTTATTTTACATAATGAAAAAACATGTGATTTACCTGATACTTCAGTATCAGGTCTAGCATGCATAGCTTCATGTATGTGCTATGGAAAAATTTGATCCCTGCTCTATTTACTTCAGCAATATGCTTCGTTTAGTAACACTCTGGATTCTGCTGCGGCTTCATTTATTCTAGCAGCAGGATTGATATGCGATGCCAGCAGAAGGTTTAAGCACAGGTTTATTTTCCCTCTACCTCATGTGATGTTTCATTATAAACATGGTGCAAGCTAAAAACAGGTTGATCAATACGCCTTTTCATGTGGTTTGAATGCAATTTTTAAAATTTTACAATTTAATATCCCTGATCAAGAGAAAAAGATGTATTGACCCAAAGCTTTTGGAGGTTGACAGCTCAGGAGCACAAAATGGGGTGTGGCTGGATGGGTGCTAAGAGACATCAACACCTAGTATGTTATTAAGCCTAATTCTCTGGATCACTTGGGGGCACACAAGGGCATCCTTTTTGGGGGGAGGCTTTGTTGAGAGAGAGAGAGAGAGAGAGAGAGAGAGAGAGAGAGAGAGAGAGAGAGAGAGAGAGAGAGAGAGAGAGAGAGGAGAGACACACACTCTTTTTTGGTGCATGTAGAGCTTAGAGCCAAGTAGGCTTGTCCTGACTCTGTGTGCACATCCCTCACAGGAAGGTATAGTGTCTCATATTCCACCCACTTCCCTCAGTCTGCTTCAGGATTACTTGTGGATTATTTTCCAATCATGTCCCAATGTCTACCTGAGGCTGTTCTGTGCTTTGAGATCCTGCTTGGTGTTGTTGAAGGCATGCCAGAAGTGACAGTTAGGTGTACAGAATTCATGGACAAATGAGAGGCAGAATCTGTGGATACATACCCTGGCATCATCATCCCTTATAAATGAGTCCAAGGTATGTTCCATACACTTTCTCAGGCGTTCCCTGCTAGTTTGTTCATGTCAATAATTTGCCCTGATATGAGGTTTCCTCCCTCCTTTGTCTCTTTGGTCCTTCCCTCATACTGCTGATTAGGGGAACTTCCCACATGAATTGCTTCCCCCAAGTCCTTGTTTCAGGTTCTGCATTTCGGAGGGATGCTAGGTGATGGAAGATACGGATTTTAAAGCAGGCCTGCCTTGTGGCAAATTCTGTCTCCTTCCCTTGCTATTTTTAACTTTTAAATTCTGTCTCTATTCTTCGCTATTTTTATTTATTTATTTATTTATTTATTTATTTATTTATTTATTTTGGTTTTTTTTGGTTTTTGGGGCCACACCCGGCGGTGCTCAGGGGTTACTCCTGGCTTTCTGCTCAGAAATAGCTCCTGGCAGGCACGGGGGACCATATGGGACACCGGGATTTGAACCAACCACCTTTGGTTCTGGATCGGCTGCTTGCAAGGCAAACACCGCTGTGCTACCTCTCCGGGCCCTATTCTTCGCTATTTTTGACTTAAGGAAATGACTAGATATTTTATTATTTTAATCTCATCTGTATTAAAGTCATTTTGATAAAAACTGTCTCACATTTTTTCTGAAGCTAAAATGAAATAATACAAATTAAGTGCTTAGCACAATACCCACCACACTGAAAGGTATCAGAAAATGTCACATTATTAGTGGATTATTTTATTTTATTTTTTTATTAAGGCTTGGATTTACAATGTTCAAAAAAAGAGTTTTGAGTATACTAGGTCCCAGCACCAATCCCACCCCTCTCCAGCCTATTTCCTTAATAGGCACATTTTTAAATTTTCTCGCTGTACTTTGTGTCTCATGATTACAGTGTTATTGACTCTGTAGTTTTGATATATACATAAAGCACTCATCTACCCCACCAATGTACCAAATCCTCTTCTTCTGGCTCTGTTGCTCTTATCTGCCTCTTACTTCCCCCTCAATCAATATCCTTCTCTGATCTTGTTTCTGTCATCAAGGGCTCATGGTTTATTTTCTTTTTCTTTTTTTTTTCATTTTTTTAATTTTTGGTTTTGGGCCATGTCTGGCAGGACTCAGGGTTTCCTCCTGGCTCACAAATCACTCCTGGCAGGCTCAGAGTAACCATATGGGATGCCAGGAATTAAACCCAGGTCTGTCCCATGTCGGCTGCATGCAAGGCAAACAGCCTACAGCTGTGCTATCACTCCAGCCCCCCCAAGGGTTTATTTTAAATAGATGCTTTTATTATCATTATTAATGGCCATCTGTATCAAATTATTTCTACTAGATGAGTAGAAGAGTCATGGACAGGTTGGGGTTTAAATATTCAAGCAGGTTTCTTATATCTAGGTAAAATCTCTGGTGAGAGCATCCCAGCAGTACTTGAAGACTCAGGGCAGTTGCCAGCAGTTTGTAGCCTGACTGTGCAGGCCCTTTGATGCTGCAGAGGTGGAACAGTGGTGAAGACCATCAGAAACCCACCTGGCAATGCCTGGAAGCCATGTGGTGCAGAGAATAGGACTCAGAACCTCTATTTATATCCCATTCTTTTGAACTATCTCCTGACTCCCAAACCCATATAAACTCTTAGAAGTCAAAGTCAAGTCAAAGTTCTTCAAATCCCAGATGGCTTAGAAATTGTGGAGGAGTTATGTCAATAGGTGGGATGTCCAAATAGACTTTCAGGAAAAGCTAACAGGTTCCAGGTTTACTAACATAAAGAACATAGAACAAGCACCTCATGAGTTGAGAACAGAAGAATTTCATATGGCAGTTTGTTGTCTTATAATATTATAATAATGGATAAGTGGATTCCTAGAGCTTTCTAGAATTTGGAAAAATTTATTCATTAGTGGTGCTTCTTTTTAAATTCAGGCTGCTCTGTTAAGAGGCAATAATTTACCAAGCATTTTATAGCTTTCTATATCCAAGACATTGATTGGTACACATTGGTTAAGGCAAATTATGGAGAAAACAAACTAGGGGCTAGAGGGAGAATGTAGAGAACAAGGTGTTCTCCTTGCATATTGCCCATTCTCTTAGATTACTGACTTCACATATGATCCTCTATGCGATTCAAAAGTTACTCCAAGCAGGTTCAGGAATAGTCTTTAAGCACTACCAGCAATGGATCCAGTCATGTGCGTGCACGTGTGCTTGTGCGCATGCACACACACATGCAAGAAAAGAAAAAGAGCTAAAGGGGCAGGAGCAGTAGTATCACAGCAGTAGGGCATTTGCCTTGCTTGTAGCTGACCCAGGGCAGATGAACCTGGGTTCAATCCCTGGCATCCCATATGGTCCCCCATGCCAGGAACTATTTCTGAGTGCATAGCCAGGAGTAACCCCTGAGCATCATTGGGTGTGGCCCAAAAACAGAAAGAGAGAAAGAAAGAAAGAAAAGAAAGAAAGAAAGAAAGAAAGAAAGAAAGAAAGAAAGAAAGAAAGAAAGAAAGAAAGAAAGAAAGAAAGAAAGAAAGAAAGAAAGAAAGAAAGAAAGAAAGAAAGAAAGAAAGGAAGGAAGGAAGGAAGGAAGGAAGAAAAAAAGAAAGGAAGGAAGAAAAAGAAGAAAGGAAGGAAGGAAGGAAGAAAAAGAAGAAAGGAAGAAAGAGAGAGAAAGGAAGAAGAAAGAAGGAAGGAAGGAAGGAAGGAAGGAAGGAAGGAAGGAAGGAAGGAAGGAAGGAAGGAAGGAAGGAAGGAAGGAAGGAAGAGCTAAAGCATGGTTGAAAGTACATTGAATCTACTGAGAAGGGAAGATTATAAATAAAGAAAGAAGGATGTTTTTCACATTTCATTGTGCTGGATGTGACTCCACAGTAGATGCCCTGTAGTCTCCACAGCATATGCACTGACATGCTCCTTCACTGGGATATATGTCTGCCAACTTTTACATCCCTGACTATATTACGTTTTTAACTCTCTCAGTTGATAAATGTCTAGTGTCTCTCTCAATGTGTTCAGTCTATGTAAGGGTGTGACGCTTAAAATTCTTTTTTGTTCATGACACAAAAAGTTGAAGAGAATTTATCTACGCATAATTTGAGTGAGAAAAAAGAGGAATGAGGCATCTGGGTGATGTAACATTTCAGATAGGAAGAAAGGGAACATATTATCTTTTGCAAGACTCATGAACTCAGGAATAATAATGTACACATAGTTTAGTGTTCTCACACCTTAAACACATGCATTGATTCACACTTTAAAGCTGTTTATTTTTTCAAGGGAGATCTCCATTGTAAGGCAGAGTTGGTTGATCCCTGTGTCATAATTGGAAAATAACATTTTCAAGAAAAAAATGCCAAGAACTTGATGTTGTCAAGAAGATTTGGGGAGTGAATTGGTAGAGGTCGGGGTTGGTAGTGATATAAAGAGACAATAGCCTCTGGTTTCTAAATTATTTGTTATTTTTCCAGAAATAAATACTTGTGTTACCCAAATGAAAGCTAAAAAGATAAGAAAAAAAGACATAAATAATTTGGCATGCAATAATTCTGGGACTTTTTTATTTTAGATAAGAAAATGAGCATGTGGGTGGGGATACCACTCAAAAGGTTGGGGCCAGGCTCTGCATACAGGGACCCAAGCTTGGTCCTTGACACTACAGCAGAGTCCCCCAGCCCTGCTGAGGGCAAACCTTGAGTGATGCTGCCTAAGCAAACTCTTGTGATGGCTCCAAAAACCCAAACCAGGCGAGGTCTGTGAAGATAGTACAGGAAATAGGCCACATGCACCTAAGTACACGCTGAGTGGGCCCTGATGATATCCTGCTGGTCACGAGACTGCAGCATCTAATGAACAGCATACTCCAATGCCCCAGCAATGACATGACATCTGTGTCCAGAAGTGGCACCTGAGCACCCTAAACATATGTTGGAGCCCTCTGTACCCTCTACTATCCCTGCAAATGTAAAAGAAAAAATGATTTAGGTAAATGAGACCAAAGGGTAAAGGATAAGGGCCAGACATTATTGAACAACATAGGACAGCTTCTGTGGCATGGACTGTAATAATCCTAAATACCTTTGGACACCCTAAAAATCAAGTACTAAGTCCTTTGTCTAGAAGGACAAAAGAGGAATGAGAATGCAGATTGTATTTTTCAAGAAGACTGATATATCCATATGTACTAGGTAAAATAAACAGTATTTTAAAATAAACAGGAAAAACTGCAGCATGGAACATGTTCTCAGTAGACAAAACTATCCCAAAGAAGTACCTATTGGGTTACAGCTGCCAGAAAGAGAGGATTATAATGTAAGCAGGTGCTGAGTTATTGTCCTCAAAACGCTAAATTTCGCAGATTGTTGGCAATAGAAGTTGTCTGTGAAGCTGAAAGGAAAGGGACCCATTTGGCCAGAAGAGAGTACTGTATGAGCTTGAGAATTAAATGCACAGGAGAGAGGTTGGGAATCGCAGCATTGGCTGTGGAGGGGTCTGCTGAAGGCATATAGATAAGGTAGAAATCAAGGATATTTTAAAATATTTGCTGTCTAAGCCAAGTTCTAGAGAAATAAAAAGTGAATAAGGCAAGCCTCTAGCTTCAGGAGTATGAGAATTTAATGCTTCAGACTTTAGCTTTTGGTCCTCTTGAGAAGTGATTTTTTTTTTTATTTTTGACCTAGAAGAATCCTTAAGGATATGGTTGAATAATGATATAATTGAATTAGTGGTGGGAAGTCTGATTGGAACGGATAAAAGATTCCAAGATCATTGTAAAATGCAATTTCTCTGAAAAAACAATGTCATATTCTAATTTTTAACCTTTGATTGCTGGAAATTTTATGAAACTTTAGTAATAAATATTGTCAAGGTAAATTTTGATTTTCTCGATTTTGTTGTGCACTGAGTAATATGATGGGCATTTATCCTATAGAGGCACCTTACCCATTGAATTATCTCCCTGAACTTTAGAGTTACTATTTCAAATATTTTAAAATTGGGGGGGGGGGGGTTCCTGAAGCCATACCCTGCAATTGCATGAGCTTACTCCTGACTCGACCTCAGGAATTATTTTTGACTATGCTGGAGAAATATATGAGGTACTGGGATCAAATTGGATTTGGCCGCATGCATGACAAAAATCCTACCTGCTTTTTCACTTTGTTTTTGAGCCAAATCCAGTGGCCCTCAGGAATTATTTTTGACTATGCTGGAGAAGTATATGAGGTACTGGGATCAAATTGGATTTGGCCACATGCATGGCAAAAATCCTACCTGCTTTTTCACTTTGTTTTTGATCCAAATCCAATGGCCCTCAGGGATTACTCTTGGCTCTGCTCTCAGAAATCTCTCTTGGCAGGCTCAAGGGACCATATGAAATGCCAAGATCAAACCCGGGTCCATCCTGGGTTGGTAGTGTGCAAGGCAAATGCCCTACCGCTGTGCTATCACTCTGCCCCCCTCCCCAGTGATATTTTTAAACAAAATATTTAAGAAATTTTGCAGTCACAGTTAGGTCCAATAAAGTAAAAGTACTGTGAAGAACAGGCTTATTTTCCCATAGAGAGAAATCAAAAAAAGGAGGCATTTGTTAAAACAATGAAAAGTAGTATACATTCTATATGCCAGCCTAAGTGCTTAGAGTTGTGGAATTTTAAAAATATAAGATAACACTCAGCATCTAGACATGGACAGGAAAAAGAGCTTGCAGAAGATCTCATGTTTAAGTTTGTGAGAGATTTATAGTGAGAATATTCTGTTCTACCACCTTTTGATCTCAAGTTGCTCAATGCCGTTCTTATCTTAAATGTGGGGTTCCTTTTTATTTTCTCTAAAATTAGATTGTGTGTTGACTAAAACCAAAACTATGTTTTTCTGGTACTTTAAAACAGATTTTTTATCGTGGTTGGAAGTCAGTAAATATATGAATGAAGGAATGTTTGAAAGAATAATATGATATGACTTTGATGATTATTGTAGTTTTTCTAGGTAATAAAAAGTAAATACAAGATTAAATATGTAATAACAAGATAACACAACAACTGGACAGTTACCTATAAATGTATATACTAAAATATACCTCACAGAGAATTGGGGACAGGGTAGAGTCACAGATTTCCTTCTTATCTTTGAGGTTCTGAAACATTTGCTCAATTTTTTGAAACCATATTTTGTAACTGGCAATGTGCTAATAGTGGAAATTGTCTTTATCTTCTTGTAAACACCTGCTGTTGGTGTGAAAACATATGCACTGAAACATTCTGAAGACTGCAGATATGTTAATCGGGTCCTTCATTTCCAGAGGAAGGAAAAAATACTGTATTTGAGTTTGCTTTAACTAGGTCGCTAAAAAAAAAAAAAAAAAATCAAGTGCTATCTTAGAAAAGAACACAAGAGGGCACCAGAGAACAACAACAGCAATGAAAAAGAAGTGACTGAAAAAAAATAAACCACCCGTTTCTGGAATTGAGACCTACTTCAGTCTGTTATTCCACTGTTTTCTGCTCAGGCGGGAGTCTGTCCATGCAAGATTGGGAGAGGGTAAGAAAGAAGGAAAAAAAAGTGGCCTTGCACTCATTATTTTCTAAAGCATTTTAAAGATCCTGCTTGGGCCAAGGACAGCTCTACTTCTGAATAAGTTCCCCAGAAGATTTACAAATGCGCAGCTCCAAAACTTCTACTTTATTCTGGGCAACTTAGCAGCTAGCAGGTGTCCTGGAGCTGGAAAGTCAGCATGTGGTTTATGAGGAGAGCACCTTTGGTTTCATTTAATTATCTTCCCAGAAACTCTTACCCCCATGGAAAGGTGAGCTAGTTACTGGTTTAATTCATTAAACAATGAATAAACCCACTGTGGTTTATTAATCTCTGATAAAACTTCAGGAATTAAAAACCCAGGAACAACTATGGCTTCCACAATGTCATGAGATACAAGTCATGATGTTGCTGAAAATCATGGCAGTTTGTAGAGGATCAGTATGAAGGGAAGGGGTATGCATAATGGTACATAGGGAAGCTTTGTTGTCCTGGGATCAAATGCAGTATTGGGACAGGGACAGTATTCATTCCAACACTGTAAGCCATTTTGTCCTCCCAATCCTACTTCTCTTGATTAAAAAGTTTGTAACTTACATATGTTGCATTATGTAAAAACCCTAACTTACTTGCTGTGTCTCTGGAATGCTGCATCTATATTTCCAGTTACCTGCTAGTCATTATATGTGAAAAAAATATCCCATAAATATATCAAATTTAGGATGTCCAAAATAGACCTTTCTATTAATATTTCTTCCAGGCCCAGCTCTTCTATTTCACTTAAAATAAATGACAAGATAAAGTCAAATTTAAGAGAAATATTGAAGTAAAGCTCGATTTTGTCCACCCTTTCTTCCCTATTCCAGTGATCACCAATATATATTTTCCATTAATACCTTTTACTTTCATGTCATGAACTATTTATTGAGTTTGATGGTAATTTTTTATATTGTAGTTCCAGGAATAAAACACATGATTTTATATATGCATGAGAAATACTCATTCACTGAGCTTATTCTCAATTTAAACTGTTTTAAATTCAGAATTAGCTGAGTTCTTCTTCATAAATTCAGTGGCCTTTTTATGCATAATTTATATGTTCAGTTCAATTTTTCATTCAATTCACTTCACAATATTAAAATATTTAATCCCCCAAATACTGTGAATTGTTTATAGAATAGTATCCAGCTCTTTGGCATTATATATACTTAATTTTGTTCTCTTGTTAACTCCCTCAATACTTTTTATATTCCCACTACTACCCAGTGCTTGCCAATGTAAACACCTTCCCCATATTGTACATATTCTAGAAGTTAATTACATTTTTATAATAACCTCTTCAGGATGGAAGATACTGATTAAATTTGGGGGCACTATAGCTGTACCAATGATCAGCCAAGTGAAACATGCCAGTCAAATGTTTCTTGCCATATATTCATAGTTACACTTTATTAGAAAACATGAATTAATTTTGCTCACAAAAAAGATATCAAATTAGGGGCCGGAGTGATAGCACAGTGGTAAGGTATTTGCCTTGCAAGTGTCCAACACAGGATGGATGCCCGTTCGGATCCCAGAATCCCATATGGTCCCTTGAGCCTGCCAAGAGCGACTTCTTTGCACAGAGCCAGAATTAACACCTGAGCTCCAGTAGGTGTGACCCCAAAACAAAAACAAAAACAAAATAATGTCAAAGAATATAATATGTATAGTTCTATTATTTTAAGTCTAGAAAATTCAACCATATCTATAGTGACAAAACCTGAATACTTGGTTCTTCAAAATGGGATGAATTTAATGTAGAATCTTTCATGTTCATTCTAATGTTTCATACATAAAACTTGAATACTGATAAATAAAATGCCATGACATAAATGATTAAAGCCACAAGAATGTAGCAGCTGTAATACTTCTTGATGGTATAGATAAAACAGGACCTTGTCATTTTCTTTTGAGGTAAGCAACCTCTAAATGCAATAAACTAAACTTTTTCCAATTAGTTCTTCCATTAAACATTTAAAAGTAATACTATAGTTTTAGTTAGATTAAAAACCAATTTAAAAGAAATTCAGAAAAAATGAGAAACAAATGGAAGGCAGTTTGGAAAATATGAGATATATCTATGGCAACTTTTAATATCTATGCTCTATCAGGGTGTATAAATGACATTGAATTCATGCAGGTGATTTTAAACTAATGTTCACTAATATAGGAATTTTTCAGCTATACTGAAGATATCCCAAAGCTCTTGAATGGGCTGTGATCCCTTCACAGAAGAGATTCTTGGAGTTTGTCCAAACCATGGATGATTAAAACCCAAATGACCTAATGCTGGCCTTGCTTAACTCTAGGGAAGTTTCCTCAGCAACATACCAGTACTGTGAAGATGTTTAAAACAATGATTTTATTTTTTAAGGTTATTTGAAATATATCCCAAAGAAACAAAAATATTCAAGTTATAATTGAACAATAAATAATAATTCATTTCACATAGGCTGTTGGAATAGTCATATTTTGAGTTTATTTTTTATTTATCAATCTCTACAGAATAAAACCTGAACTTAACTTACCTCTGGACACATTCTCTGTGTGATCTTATTTTCTGCTTAACCTCACTCTTAGATGAAGGTTATTGTTATACTTATTGTTGTGACTATAAAACATTTCATGGTTCAGGGTCACACAACTAGTGCTCTCTGCAAGAGGAATTTAAAACCTTCTCATGAGTCCTATCTCGCTACCTGAGGGATCACTGCTTACTGAGAGATATCTGAATGATTATTCAGCTATTTTCCCCACCTGGCATTTTTAGGATGCTAGTTTTAGTTCCAAGGAATACTAAATACCCCAAAGAGAAAATTTGGAACTGCATTATCATCTTGGTGGACTGTTATCTCTGCAAGCTCTTTGGATTCCTAAAGTATTCAGGAAGGGTGGATAAATCTCAGGGAGTATGGAGAAATCATAGTCTTTCAATGTGATGTTAGGTTTTTGTTTCTTCTTATCTCTTGTTTGTCTTTCTTTAATGTGTGGTTTATGGAGTTCTAAGGGTTGATTTTGGTTTGGTTTAATAAGGGCAAACCTGATCTTATTTTCTTCTCTCCATGCCTAGAGCACTCATTTCTGCTCATACATTAAGAAATATACATTTTTTCTTCCTTCAGGAGTTATTTTCTTGGATATTGCTATTTTCTAACACCAAACTCATCTTAACGGAGTGCATACCCATGGATGCACACACACACACACACATACACACACCCCTTTCCTTTTTCTGATTATGTTTCTAAGATCTAGCACACAAAACATTATATATGTGTAGATATACTTATATATATATATATTTTAGATATACTTATTTAATCTGCCTCCCTCTCTGTTGTTGTGCTGAATAGAGTTCACACACATAAAACTCAGATGCCTTGTTGTGTGATACTTGGCAGGATTAGGGGTCATACATTTGATTATAATTCTATTTATTTCAAACAATTTTTTTCATAAAATACTATTAACAAATATCTCTTGGACACTTGCTATGTATCAAGTTCCAAGTTGACCTTCTCCTGATCCCAAGAGAAATGTGTCAGATGAATAAGGATTATATAGGATTGTGACTCATCTATGCTTTAAATAGAATAATTTGATGTAATTAGGACAAATATCTTTTCCTTACTTCCATACTGGTTGATTCACAATTTAAGTTTCAATACCCAGATGCTGCAATTATATGTCTTAGTATAAATGCACCTTGAACAATTCCCATATCTAGGCTGGAAACAGAATATCTAAATGATAGAAACAGCTTTTGGCTTCATGAAGTTTGTAATAACATTGCCTCAATATTAATGAAAAATGGAAGATCAATTTACTTAAGTCAGAGTGACCCACTTGTAATCCAACAATAGGGATATTTGGGTCTTTCCATATGTGATGGAGAGATGCCAGCTAATGGAAGTTTACTGAAGAATTAAACACAATTGTGTCCTCTTCCTTAGAAGTAGGAGTTAGTATTTTCTTCCCCTCATGAAGAGTATACCTTGGAATTTCCCTGCTGCTTCTAACACACTTAGAGCACCCAACCCTCTTCTACCATAGCCAACAATTCAGTTCAAGGAAACATCTCAAGTGCCTTTGTGCCTCCACACTGACATCCCTGCTGTCTCAAAAGGGGCACTTGTCACAGGTCTGGTCTGAAGTCCTAAACTCCACTACACATTTATCATTTTTCCAGAAGGCAATTTAGTACAAGAGCAAAAGCTTGACCTTTGGACTAACCTGGTTTTGATGTACTTGCTAGTGATTTGCCTTTGGCCAAAGTAATTTAACATTCCTGTTTTTCACTTTCATCATTTATAAAGTGGGATTTCAATGCTTACATTACAGCATTAAATATTAATCCTCAATAAAAAAGTAAATCAGACTCTTTAAGCACACTAGTATTGAAGTGCTCCCCTGCAGTCTTTCACTGAAGGTATGTACACCTATCTGAAGCGAATGGACACCCGATTCAAGAGCTTTGTGTTCAAAAGCACAAACATTAGGTACAGCAGCATGGACAAATCCACGAGTTTGCTTTCAGACCAGACAGTAGAGAAGGCAGGGGGAGGTTATTTTAGCTGTAAAGAATTGATCTTGGATTGGAGGGAAATGGCCCTAAAATCCAAAGGTCCCTCTTAGAAGATAGCACAATAGTTCTTATATATGGTCTGTCTGGATTTGCCACCCCAGCAGGACATGGACTTTTAATTTTCTGTCTTCATGTATGGAACCACAATCTACCTTTCAAACCACTTCCATGTTTGTCTCACCTCAGAACATTGTCTCCTACCCTTGACTAGCTAGCTTATCCTCAGCTTCCAAGAGTTGTATTACTCCATTCTGTTAGTCCTGTAACCTTCACAACTCTGTCTCTGACCCGTTACTCTCCTGTTTCTTGCACTGAGTTAGTGAATGACTCAGGCCTGGAGAGTCTCTAGGGCCCATATGTCGACATGAAAGGTTTGGAAAAGAGGAAATACAAGTTCACTTAAGCTCACTAAATTATGCATTTGAATTGACTTTTTCAAGTAGGGTTGGTTCCTAAAAATCTGCCAAATAAATCAGAATGGAGGAATTTTCCTAGTAACATAAACAAAGAAACAAAGATCAATATCTTGAGAGGATGTTTTGAAAGTTATCTCTTTGGTCAAATAATTGTTAATAGAGACACTTATAAAAAGATAAATAGTTAAAATTATCTATAAAGAATATTATTTACTACTTGCTAATGTTGATTCCAAGTGCTGATGCATTGACTAATAAAAATAGCTGGCTCATAAAACGTAGAATTATATGTATATAATTATATATATAATTATATATAATAATATATATAAGGATTTGAGCATTGTTTCTACCATTTTAACCAAAATAATCTTAATTATATTATTAAACTCACCAATTATTAATATTTTCTCATGAAAATTTGGGCAAGGATCTAAATTTCAAATAATATTGTCTAACTATGCTTGTGAGTGTTAAGGGAGCTTTAGAGAATAGTGTGTTTGACCTCTGACACTAGTCTTCCACTCTGGAGAGAGAAAATGAGAGAGAAAGGGAGAGATATTGCCATGAAAACATCACTTGCTATGATAATGTTCTAAGCTGGTTTTATAATGTGATGAAATTATTCTTTAAGAATATTGCCTATGACTTTGTGAAAATTATCATTTTAATGGGCCTTAACTTTATACCCAAACTGTGGGTTTTACAAAAGCATGTATCATAGAAAAGATATTTTAGAAATGTATTTATCGAATTGGTAACATCTCATTAGCATCATGTACTAGACAAATAATATAATATTTAAAATAATTTTTAAATATCACTTTGATTAATGTGTATAGAACTTTGTGATGTGTTAACTACTCTTATTTCATACTATATAGGAAAACAAAAAATTAAATAGAGAGTTTAAAAAATTAAGGGTTGGAAGGGCTTTAACAGTTTGGGTCAGAGAGATATAACATGAGTAGGGAGGTTGTCCTGCATACAGCTGACCATGCGTCAGTCTTGGAACCTCATATAGTGTCCTAAGCCTGACCATGAGTGATTTTGAATACAGATATAGGAGTAACCCTGAGCAAAGCTGGATATGGTCATCCAGAAACTGATGTGATAGGGCTGGGTGTGATTGTAATCACAAGGCTCTCGGATTCTCAAATAATCTGCATAGAATTTAATTTTTGTGACAACCAAATGAAGCTGGTTGGGATCTGTGTGCATTATGAGGGATGATATTATAAAAATAAATGGAGGTCCCAGCTCTCTAACCTTTGTAACCTTGTATCTAGACAATGAATGGAAGTTACTTCTTTTAAGTAAAAAATTGACATGACAAATTTCTGTTAAAGAATAATAATTTGGAAACTGGAGAGATAGCACAGCTGTAGGACATTTGCCTGCATGCAGCCAACCCAGGAGAGACCCAGTTCAATTCCCAGCATCCCATATGGTCCCTTAGGCTTCTGGGGGCTATTTCTGTGTGCAAAGCCAAGAGTCACCCCTGATGACCACGAGGTGTGGTCCAGAAACTAATTAATCAATCAACCAATAAATAAAGTTAAAAAAGGAATAATAATTTCGGTCATAGTATGAAAGGTTGATAGAGAGTTTTGAAATCACAATATTAAAAGCATAGTAAGGGAGCAGGGAGCAACCAGGTTCAGAGTGGTATACTCTGATAGAATAGATTTATACACACAATACCTCAGAGATTAGTTTAGTGGTGGTTTGGAATCAGAAAATGGAAGCAAAGCATGAGCCCAGTATAGCACCACCTAAATATCTTGAACTGGATAATGAAGACATGAAAAGTATGTTTGAATGGGAGTATGAAAGGCTTAGGAAGTAAGTGCTATCAGTGAAATAATATGGAAACAGAATGCATAGGAAACTAGACCTGAAGAGAGAAAGAAAAAGTGGACATTAGATAAAGTATAGAGTCCTGGAATCTGAATTCTTAGCATTATCCACAGATACTTCTTTGAAAGTTTAAAATGTGGGACTCTCTGGCATCAACTACTTTCTTAATACTTTTGTATACTCTGAAAGTTAAAATGCATAGAAGTGGCACTCTTGGTAAGATTCTCTATTGATTGAAAAAGAGTTGAGTATATTACTCTGAAAAATGCCCAAATCATATCTAAAACACATGCTTTGGAAAAGTTTTATTTGTTATATATTCTGTAAGAATTTGAAGGATAAATGTTTTCTTTTTTCAGAAAAGAAATTTGCTTGTGAGAAATTTGACAAGTGTTAAGATAGCTTTTAACCTGTTCCTTCTGATCATTTCTATATTTTTTATTTTATTTTTATTCCAATCATTCAAACTTTAAAGGTTGCCTATTATATACATATTTTTGTAGGACATGTAAATAATATTTAAGTTGAGGATTAGTCTTTGCAACTCTTAGCTATCTAAGCTAATTCTTAGGTTAACTATAACATGTAGTAGCTGAGGACAATCTGCAGTTTCAGATTTGAGAATTTACTTGTTAAGTGATCTTACAAGTAGACTGTCCTCAATTTAGATACTAATCTCATTATTTAAAATGTATCAAAGCCAGGTCATTATTTTTCCCCATAGTTGAAAAATCACATCACTTATTAATTTAATTGTACACACATTTATAAACTGAATACTTCCTATATTGAGCTACTTCATTCTTGAAGTGTCTCCTCATTTCTTTTTTTTTTTTAATATAATTTTTATTTTGATCATAGTGGCTTACATATTGTTGACAATAATATTTTAGGTACATATTTACATAAAATCAGGGGGGATTCCCATCCCCAAATTGTCCTCCCTACACCCCCGTTTCTGTCTTACCTCCCATTTCCTCTTCCCTCACCCCCAGGGCGGCTAGAATATGTGGTCCCCTCTGTCTCCAACCAACTACTTAGTAGTCTTGCATCAGTTTGGTCTTGATGCCTCCCTTATTTCCCCCTCTAAGTAGGGGCAGGGGTAGATAGTTCAAGTTGCGTGGTTTTGCCTGAAAAAGAGAAAATAAATAAACCGGGGTAAGAGTTTAATACCCCGAAAATGGGCAGAATCCTTCTAGAGGTTCTCATCATCGATTTGGGAAATGAAGGAGAAAAAGAAGTTGAAACACTCCACCAGTACCAAAAGAAGTGTCAAATATCCAGTGAGGACTCCAGCTATAACGATAAGCACCACAAAAAAACAGATAAAAAACAAACCAAAACAAACTAAAAACAAACACAAACAAACAAAAAACACGCCGTGGTCTTGAAATAAGAAACATGGCGTAGCACATAACGAAAGAAAAGAAAGGAAGAGAAAGAAAAGAAAAAAAAAAAAAAGAATAATTGGGGCCAACAATTTCAATAATCACATCCAAACTGAGGAATCGACCAAAATAGCTAGGTAAATAAAAATAATAATAACAATAATAAATGAAGGTAATATATATATATATATATATATATATATATATATATATATATATATATATATATATATATATACATAACCAAGGTTTTGTGTTTTTTGTATTTTTTTTTTCCCTCCTGCCCTGGCACAGTAAATATTGGGGTCATTCGAAAAGGAATTCACTTGCCCTATAAGATATGGGGTTTCTCCGTCCTTGGAGTATACTGTCATGGAATCAGCTCTAGTCTTTGCTCAGGATCATTACTCTCCAGGTTGTGTTTTTTTTTTTTTTTTTTTTTTTTGGTGTGTGGAAGGCTTCTGCTCTGTCCGGTGTGATACCGTCAGAGCTCTGTGTTTAGCAGTCCCAGTATCTGTACATATCCTGAGGTGGGACTTATGGTGAAGTCAGTCTTTGTGAATCTAGAGGTTCTGTTACCTCAGTGCCATTTTAATCCATCTTCTGTGGTTGGTGATCTTGGTCTTTGCGCTGAACCTAGGAAGGCATCTAGGATAGCGTCTTTCTTTGTTCTTCCAGAAGCCCCTTTCCGTTACAATTGTCTCTGCCGGACCTTTGGGACTGGGGATCATGCTTATTGTGCAGGTCTTAGTTCAAACCCTAGACTAGGGCTTTTTTATTGGTCCCAAGATGTATACAGTCTGGTCGTGGTTCTAGTATCCAGTCATCTGTAAATCACGATCTTGGCTTTTGGACCTACCAAAGGGTGCCGTGTCTTCTGGTTTTGTCTTGTCGTTAGCTGGTGAGGTAGGCTAAACTGCTCTAAGGTCAAGTTGTTCACATTTTCCTCATTGTCGAGATATCATGTTAGAGCTGGCCCTTGTTGTTGACCCTGCAGTATAATAAGGCTGTCCCAGATGGAGATTGTTTCTTACAGCTGTTGTGAGGAGCTGTGCCGTTTCTATGTCTGGGATCCAGGGTTCAAGGCTGGTTGAATGGTATCTAATCACCTGAGGTCTAAGTTGATTCCACTTGACATATTTTCAAGGTAGGAGATAACCCTGTATTGTAAACAACTATGAGTTCCCATCTCTAGTAGATAAGAGCTCTTTTTTTTTTTTAAAATATGTAAGATTTCCCCTTTATTTAGTGTGCCTTTGCAGGGGGAAGTGGTGCTCCATTATATGTCGGAGTATTTGGGGTGGACAGAGTGGGTAACAGAGATAGGTCACATACCCAAAGACGATTAAAAAAAAAAAAAAAAAGGAAATAAAAGTGTATGTGCCCACAAATGTATATGTAAGGCAAACATTTAAATAAATAAGTTAATTAAAAAAAATAAAAAAAATAAAATGAGTTAGCGAAGTTTTTAAAGGACCAACGTGGTGCAAAAGACTACTTTGCATTTGGGAGAGAACAGGTAAAGAGTTGGTGTATTACAGGTCTTATGCCTATGTTGGAAGTACAGTTTTCCCATTGTCTTTTGGATTTTTCTTGTGGTGTGTGGGTTCCCAGGCATCTTCCAATCACACCCCCTGCCCCCCTTCAGATTGGTAAAAATTTGCAGCTGGGAGGTCTTGGAAGAGTTCTTGCATTGGGGATACTATTGGACCTAAGTCCGGTTTCAAGAAACAGTCCATGTTAGGGGGAGTTGGTAGGGAGGGTCTCGCAGCATGTGTCCACAGGGGAGTTGGCTGTCTTTTCTTGCAGGAGACGATGTGTGGGTTCGGTTGGGTGTCCCCTCGCCTGGGTGCTGGGTACTGGTTCATTGGGTAGGAGGTCGATCTTGATGCCTAAAAGATTAAGGACTGAGGGTGGAGAGTTTTAATATGGTGGGAGATCTGGATGGGATTGAGGGGTGAAGGGATAGTTGGATTTCCGGGGGGGAGAAAGGGGAAGGTATATGGGAGGGGTATGAAGGAAGAGAAAAGAGAAAATACCGTAGAAAGGGAGAAGAGAAAGGGAAAAAAGTAAAGAGAAGAGTAGAAGAGAAAAAGAAAAGAGAAGAGAAAAAAAATAGAGAGAAGAAAGGAGAGAATAGCAAGGGAATGCTGGTTTGGTTGAATGTGTTCGATGACTAGAGCCTGTAGTTTAGGTCTGTACATCGCAGGTACTGCTTTGGTGGTCTGACTGGTCACGTGCTTCGATTCCTAAAAGAAGGTTTAACCTAGAGATAAAGTGTATGTTAAAGAGTTTTCTCGTGGCCGTCTCATAGTGCAAGCAAGGTATGGTATCTCGTGTGGTATCCCGAATTGCCATCTTAGTTTGTCCGCCCTTTGTATCTAAGGGCGCCTGTGGAAAGAAAAGCTGAGAGGTTATTTTTAAAATATAGTAAGGTAAAGGGATTAAAACGTAGTGTTATGGTATGTTGCCATTGCATTACGTGATTTCCCGCGGTGTTCTATACTTGTGTTCCTGTTTACGATCTCTAAGGGATTATTGTGGGCCTTTGTTGTAGGAGTCTGGTTACATACCTGTTCTCTCCATGTTGCTGTTTCTGTTGTTGCTGTTTTCCTTGTGGTATAATGTGCAGTCCATTTCTTTTTTTTTATTTACTTGGCCTCACCTTTCTTCCTCCATAGATAACTGAACTGGCAAAACCCAGGGACATAACCTAGATCAAACTTAGAGTCAATAAGGACATAACAGAGAGAATTACAGTCATGTTGAGTGAGGGCTAAGTTCCATGTGTGATTGTTCATGACAGATTGTGGTGCTTTGCTTTGCTTCTATTTAATGTGTGCTGAACCCTATCATCTCATACTACAAAGTAAGAGTGTGTGTCTAGAAGAACAGTTGGTACCTCTTTTATTCCCTCATAAATTTTCAAGAAGACTTTATTTTTTTGACTCTGAAAAAATATATTAAACAGACAAATATATGTCTTTATTTTATTTATGTCTGCTGCCTGGTGCCTTTAATTTACAGATTTGTCTAATTAAATAAAAAATGAAATGTATAATGTAATTCTCCTTCTCTCATTTCTTTTTTCCTCAATACATTTTGCTCCAGGATTTTTTATATATTCACTTATCCATTTTATCTGTTACTCTAGCTATTTTTGGCATTTACTTATTCATTATTGTACACTTTATAAATTGCATACTTCCAATATTGGTTTACTTTATTCTGTTGTGGAAATATAGTTCACTTTATGCTCCCCTTTAATATTTTCTACTTCCCAAATCCTAATCACAAATTTCATATTGTATTTATTCATTCCTATTTTATCACTCATTGGTTTTCTTTTACCTAACAAGTTGAGTATTATCTTGGTGTACAATATCTACTTATTTATTATAATTACAAGAGAGTAGACTTGCCCTAAAAGAGCATTAGAATAGAGGATATGGATGGATAGAAAACCTATATTTCAAACAAATTTACTGAAAAGGTATTCACTTTCTGTTTGGAGAGTCAGAATATACATAGAAAGGGTAGATGGAAGTAGAAAAATTATTGAAAGAAGACATCTGGAATAAAAGAAGTAATTAAGTTTTCTTTAATTTCTATTTAAATCAAATAGGAATAATTCGTTGAATTAACTAAACTATCAATCCTCAATTTGACTTTTTAAATTCTTACTGTTTGGCTTAAAATGATTCATACAGAAATGGATACATTGTAAATTTGTTAGGATGTTAGGAAATGAAATTTTAGTAAATAAATAGTTTAAACATTATGTATTTGCTCAGTCTCATAGGCTTTGAACCTGTGTTCTTCCTGTCATAAATAAGGGTACACAGAGAGATTACAGCATTTTGAATCATCACAGAAAGTTTTGTTTGTATTAATTACATCATTACAATGGTAGAGAAAAATGGTATATGATTTTTTGAATTTTTAAAATAAAATAAAATCACCACTAATAACAACTATCAACACCAACAATACAAAAGTAGAATTACTAGCCATAAAAAAAATATTTCTCCCTATCTCTGTGAAAATTGCCCTCATCTCTTGAAAAGTGGCTTCATAGAGATTATCAAAAGAAATTTGAAACTGTCCTGAGCTCACCACTCTATGTGGCACTATAAATTATGGCATATAGATAGATATTTGGCAGAAAATTGGGGGCATGATTCCTTATCATCCTTTGTTCCTTTGAGGATGCAGCTGTTCTTATTCCTCCCATTTCAAAATTCAGGTGTGCTAGTCTCATCCTTAAGAAGAGCAGGTTCATTTTGCACTGTGTGATCAGTTAGAAATGTTGAGAGTTGAATGGACTGTAGTCCTTATCCCTCTTCTGTTCCAGTGTAACCCCAGCAACCAGAGTGATCATTAAAACTCAGACCATATTGGGGACTGAAGAAAGAGTAAAGTGGGTAGAGTGCTTTCCTTGCACTTGGCTGACCTGAATTTGATTCCCAGAATCATGTACCAGGAAACTGATCCCTTAGCAGACCAGGAGGAAGTAGAGAATAAGCACAGCCCAATGATGTGGGCTTCAGTTTGTTTCCCCATTTTCTGTGCTAATTCTGGGTATGTGCTTTTTCTCTTCCATATGCCTCAAGTATTTACAATCCTGACTCTTGTTCAGATGTATTTCCAGTATTCTATGGCCATCTCACTCCACAGTTCTCCATTCAATCAGGCAATCATGGCAAAATGGGAGAAATAACTTGAAAGAGATTTTTTTCTGGACCATTCCATAAAATAATCAATTCTATTCCCATACCTTTTCTAATTTATTTTATGTTATTTTTTCACGTTATATTTTTCGAGTTATATGTATGTGTTTACTTTTTTGACTGAGATTCTCTGATTTATAATACTGTTAATGATGGTTCTTCACACACATTATTTCAGCATCACACACCTAACCCATAGGTGGTATACTCATCTCCCTTACCAAAGGACCCCAACTCTCTTTCATCACCCCCAATTCAGCTGTATAGATAAGGTTTTATTGTAATATACTGTCAAGAAGTTATTAGCAAAGGAGAGGGTGGACAATAGATAAAAGGGAGTCTGCCACTGAGTTTAGGTTAAATAGAATATTCACTTACTCATACCCAAGGAATACTAGTCGTGGTTTAGGTTCAACTAGAAGCAAGTCTCCCCAAGAAGACATGTGTTCATGCAGAAAATGGAGTCACTTGTAGAGCTCTTAATTGGAACTGTCCAGAATACTTATAGTGCATTTCCCATTCTTTGTGGAAAGTCAGGGAGCTTCCTGAGACTTGAGGACTCACTCCAGTGGGGGGAAAATGATTGATTTAAAGAAATTTGTCCAACTTGCTCTATAAGTAAATATGATTTAAAAAGCTTTATGGAAATAAATGTTTTAAAATTATCTTATAAATATGTTCCCTTTATTTGTTAGGCTGTCAATCCTAAGTAAACATGGATAACCTAGTTTTTTCCTCAAGGTTAAATGGACCAAAAATAAAATCCACATTACCTGGATCTTTGCCTACTTTTAACCCTTTGATTTCATTATTTTGCCCTTTCTTCCCTACTTTTTCTTGCTCAAATAGTTTGTTTGGGAAGCATGAGTGATAAAATATCTGGTTCTATAGGTTTATAAAATGTCTGTCACAGTTCAGCTAGCCTAAATGGAGGTGTTGGGGAAAATGAAGGTAAGTGTTTTCCTTTTAAATATGTTTTGCTGTTCTTTAAATTCAACACAATCCATCATTCTGAGTATTTACTTGCCATATTATTTATAAGTGTAATCACAAAGCTCTCACTATACCTTTCCAAGACTGTGAATTTCTTATTGTTTTATGCATTGTAGAAATTCTGATTCATGTGAAGCATAGTTCCAAGGGGAACCACATTATAGTTTTTTTCTCTTATTGCACAAATAGAAATATGTCAAGGTAAAAAAAAAAGAACTATGAAACAGGTATTGTCTTTTTAGCCACCTTTTCAACCAATGAACAAAAAAATAATATTTCCAATGTTTCCCACTCACTTTTGAAAATATTCTTTTGTAGATGGAAGGAATTTCTTATCCCTGGGTATGAGCAAAACCTTTGGTTTAATTAATTTGATCAGGCCTTAGAAATACAAGAAACTAATGTATATTGGGTGTAGTTTATATTTTCTTTGCTTATATTGCTCCTGGGGGGAATAGCAAATGCATTAGCTTGCATAGTTTGCTAAAAAATGTTGCCTCTCCAAATTAAAATCTGAAGTTCACTCTATTAAGGATTGTACCTTTAACAATGATAAAATGTAGATTTTCTCCCCAAAAGCTCCCATTTCTTGCTGCCAAAAGAGGAAAAAATCCTAATATCTGAGTGTCATCTTCCTCCAACAAATGAGCAAAAGTTTTCCTTCAAAGAGTACTTTTCTGTTTTTCCATGTGATTTTCTTATTATTTTCATAGGGTTCTATAATTCAAGAGAACTATCTAGTCTCTGTTCTTCATTCATTGTTTCCTTCTTTGTTTGCTGTTTACCATTGTCTGTAAGACAATTAAAAATATCTAGGTAATGAGTTTGCATTGGGGCTGCCTCTAGAGTTGACATTTTGATAGTATTATCCAGAGGTTTTATTAAGGGCTCTCTCTTTTACAGTGTTAGCTGAATATTCCACTTGTACAGGCTGCTGTTCCTAGACGTTTTCATCTACACTTTTGTTTCTTTACTCTCCTCATGGGCATCATTACTATTTCCTGAACAATTCAACTAGGGGTTGTCACATAATTTGCTAGTTCTCTATATCTAGACCAATTAGTGACAGTCTAAGAACCCTCAAGAGACTCCAAGGGATGTTGTGTGATCAATGTTTATTACCTGAACTATAAAAGAATAAGACACACATCCAATATATGCATCTAATATGCACATCATATTGCTCTTAGACACAAAAATGGGAGGAAATGTAATGTCTTTGTTTAGTTCTCCAGTTATGACCAGTTTGATTTTACACTAAAATTTGAAAAAGTTTAGAAATAGTTTTTTTATTCTTGTCTAGATCATCCATCCTTATAGTTGCAAACATGCTTTAAAAATATTGAACAAGACTTACATTTATTATTTTATTGATACTGCTTTTAACTCTACGCTGCATTCACTGACACGGATCCTTCTGTTCAAAAGTCTAAGACTGTGTGCTCCAACTTTCACCTCTGTCTGTCTCTGACATCTCTAACCAGAGCAGTTTCATATCTTGGCTGTAGAGTAGATTCGATTTTTCATCTCTGCCTACATTTCCAACTGGGTTAAGCTCACTTTTTTTTTTTTTTTTTTTTTTGGTATAAGCTCACTTTCTCTGGAGTCGAGTGACCTTTTGACTTGATTAAAGATAAATGCCACAAACTTCCCCTTTAGGAGTTTTTTTTTCTTTTTCAGATGCTCACTGTTCTGTTTTTCTGTATTTGATATTTTTATATGTTTATTTGAATTTGATATTGAACTGTTCTCATGTTCTTATTTAAATAAGGTAGTAGGACTTTATTTTTCTTTCAGAATTATGAGAATCATTAGAATGGGAAGTTAACAAGTCTAAAAAAGCAGCAGATAAGTTTTAATATTTCATTATTTTTGTACATTTTTGTACAATAGACCAAATTATCCTAAATGTTTCAAGGTAAATGGGTAGATAAATAGATATTTTTCAAAAATCTGTTTTCAGAGGAACATTTCATGGACCCAGAATATGTGAAGATCCTGGAAAATATCAGTAATATTTAAAACCCTGGATTGAGAAAAACATTTTTCTTAAACAGTGGTGCAACATGATGCTAAAGTTGGTTGTGCTTGTGTAAGATTTCTTACTCTTGTCCCCTTCAAAAAAAAAAAAACACAAAGAAACTAGTATGTGCAAAATAAAGGCCTCTAAAGAATAATGCCACCCTTCATGATTTAAGTAGTCTGTAGTTGTTATATTTCTGCCTTCATAGCCAATATTTTCCAATTCTTTATTTAATTTCCTTTCCCTTACTAAAACATTTGCACATAGAAGAAAGGATGAAACGTAAAAATGAAACAGCAGTTATGTTTCTTCTGAAAGCATTTGTGCTTGCTTCAAATGGTTTACATGAAGTGGCACATTTCTATCAAAGCTCACAGTTTGCTGCTTTGCATATGACTCACCTCTGTCTTAGATCTGCATTTAATAAAGTAAAAAAGAGAGCTATTTAATGAGTGAAAATTGTAAGAAAACCCTATAATATGTTCACATTTATATTATTAAATGCAGACAAGCTCTAAAGAGATAAGCTAAGGTTAAACATACAATGCTTGGTTGGAGAATTAATTCTTCCCAAAATCCATTTTTCTATGACATCACTGCCCAGTTTGATTGTTATTTCAAACATCATTTGATCTGCTCAACATTTTTCCCTTGAATTGTAAGGATTCTCATAAATTTAATTCACCTTTGGGATAGAAGTAAATATTGAAAAATACAAGTGTTCCTTATAGATGTAATAAAAACAAAGTTCATGGGATTAAATTGCATATATTATGGAATATAGTTCCTAGGGATGGACTGAAAATATTACATGAAAGAGGCCCCAACTTGAATCTGGGATATTTCAAGTCTCCTAAGCATTGCTAGGTTGATCCTGATATTTCCGAGTGCCTATGGCTGAAAGTATCATATTGCTAGTCTAAATCCATACACTAACTTTCCATAATTAGTTGCCAGAATAGTTTCCCAACACTCTCTCTTTCACAAACACACACACACACACACACACAAACACTCACACACACAGAGTAGGGAGGGTCTTCTAAAAATATATTTCTTTTTTAAGAATAAAATTTCCTCAAACTTCAGTGCCCAGCTCTGAAAACTAATTATTTCAATTGGAAGGTGTAGCAGATCTATACAGCCAACATGTCTTCTTGTTTTCTTCTTTAAGTCATACACAATGTCTTCTGTTTTGTGAATATAAGGTAAAGAGTGACTGGCAAAGGTTATGTTATATTGGAAGCAGATAGATAATAACAAATTGATCTTAAATTACTGTTTCCCAAGAAAGAGAGAACTATGAAGACATTGATAAGTTGACAGGCACTCATTAAAGTATCTACTTGGAAATTGTTCCTCTGCTCCTAAAGCAGGAACCAACTGCATGATCTTTTCAAGCACTTCAGATATATAATATGCATATGTCTCTATTGCCTAGTTACACATTCAATCATTTTCCTCTAAACTATTTCCAGTCACAGGGCTTTCTCTATTTTGGTGAAAATTTAAGCAGCCTTGTCTTCCTGGACTGGCTCTTCAGTAGAGAGCAAACTTTGTCTAAGTCCTCTGCTTCTGCATAATCTTCTTATCTTCTTGGTCTTTTAATCAAAGGTGGGCATGAGACAGGATATTATTTACAATTGTGTTTTTATCCTCTAGCATTTGTCTTGCTCTCTCTCCCCTTCCTGGTTGCATCTGCTTCTTATCTGATGCCTTTGACCATCATCTATAGCATCTTGATCTTGTAGCTTCAGAGAATTTAGTTTATTCCTTTCTTTGGTGGGACACTATTTATAACATTATTTTTTCTGCAAAGGTCCAATTGTGTAATTTTACATTATTGTATCTTTTATGTTTTTGGATCTCTTTTGGAGGATGATGAACAATACATGACCAGAATCTAGGACACTACAATTCCCTTCAGGAGCATTATTTATCTTTAGGCTTAAACTATACTATTACTATTATTATTTTATTTATTACTACTAGGATTATTCTATAATCAATAAATTCTGGTAAGGTTATGAATGGGTTATGAAGGTGTCAAGTGAAGTCCTATATGACACAACTCTTTTTTTATTCGATGGGTATATAGTTTTCTAAAGCCAGACTGGTGTATAATGACTTTGTGATCAAATAATTATTTAAAAAGTGTATGGCAGTTTCTAGCATCTTCTGTGAATATTCACTTATCACTGCTGGTGACTTAAAACCATATTTCTATAGGCAAAGGGCACATTTATAACACTACAATTTCTGCAATTTTCCATTATGTTTGAATGGAGCATTTCTAATTTGAAGACAATGGACAATGATCTTGTTGAGATAGGATGAGTGCTATGGGGTGGGGTGATGGTGGGGACCCCTGAAGTGTTGGATCATATGCACCAATGTGGCTTTCTCAATCCTGATGCCTGGCACACTCGTTCTGACATAAATTCTAACATTGCACTTACCATCGTTTAGGCAAAGGACCTGAAACCCTATATGCGGGGCAGAAGCTCAATGACAATGAATGGCACACTGTTCGGGTAGTGAGGAGAGGAAAAAGCCTTAAGTTGACGGTGGATGATGACGTGGCTGAGGGTGAGTATTGAATTTGACTTCTCCTCTTTGCAGACTCCTTGCATTCATTCTGTGAGAAAGGACTTTTTTCAAGATCTTTGATTCTACTGAACACAAGTCTTAAGCTCTTTTGACAGATTAAGGCTTTCCTCTCTATTTTTATCACCTAATCCTCAACTGTAATTATATACTTTGCTAGGTATTTCTCCTTAGATGTAGAGACTGTATCTGGACAAGAGAGTCCTATAGATCTGTCAGTTATTGTGTCATCCAGGTAGAGTTTCTTCCAACAATTAATGAACTGTTGATTGTCAGAGAAAGACAACAATTACATTGAGAATTTTATACGCAAAATTATGATTATTATCTATAATCCACAATCCATAGAAGGTGCTGAGTAATTGTTAATTATTCAATTTATAGTAGTAACATATATACTCTTTATCCAGAACTGTTTTAGAAGGCACTTAGAGAGTGGTAATAAACAAATAGCCAACACCTTGGCCTGGTGCATTTTACTTTCTAGGAGGGCAAATGAATCAATGAATGGATCCAACCACACTTCAAGAAGCATTTATAGCCACATCAATGAAATATACCATATGCCAGCAATGTGTTAGGGACCATACAATATAAAACACAAATACAAAATTTATCTGTTGTGCAAGTAGGAACCTTTCTATCAGATTAGCTAGAATTTAGGTGTTTGAAACTAAAAGAAGAAATATATAATGAGATTCTAATTTAGTCTATAGTCATCAATTTGCTGGAAAAAAGCAGGAGAGGATTCTGAATGTGAATCTGCAAGCAGACATTGATGGGTGAGTGTAATCAGTAAAATCTAGAGTATAAAGAAGACAGCATGAAGTGTATCTTCCACACTGCATCCTCTCAGACTGCATGCTCAAGAATTACAGGGCACTGCACATCTGTTCCACAAAAATCTTGTCCACCTGGGAAAGAAAATGTGTAGCAGCATGGGACATTATGTAGAACTCTGTTAGCATCAGAAGATCTGGTGCCTGCTGTTAAATCTCTGCAGGATGCCAGACTAGTCACTCACCATTTCTTGTCAAATGAAGTCAGTGGCCTGAACCTTTTATGCAGTTTCTCCTATGAAAAAGACAGTCATGTGAGCTTCAGGAACCTTAGGCTTTAATTTCATTTCCCATTCAGTGCCACTGAAATATTTTATGCCTTTGGGACAGATTTGCTAAAGCTTTCCCCTATTTCCTCATTTTTAAACTTGAACTGATATTATTACTATGCCTTTTTCCAGCTTATAGGTTTTGCAGATTGGGGTCCAGTAATTTAATTTTATATTCCTGAGTCTTTACTTCTGGTATCAGGAATTATAGTGTTCCATGACTGTATGTGCTCAGGCTGGTGAGTCTATGAACAGAGTAAAAAGATCTAGCATATATCCCCTGCCAGTATCTACTACTGGCATTAAATAATAGCTTGGCTGCCATATAGATCAGGGCACATTTAATCTTCTTCAATTCCCCTTCATTTCCAAGGTAAGTGTTCTTATTGTTATTGTACATAAAGGACCATTATTTTGGCATGAGTGTTTCAGTTCCATACTCATGTCTATGTGATCCTTGCAAAGAAAGCTGCTTGTTAAACTTCACAATCCATCATAAGAAAATGGGTTGCCTTGCAGTATAGGGAAGGTCCTGGAAGGGATTGGAGGTAAGAAGGGAGATACATTTTAGGTGACTACAACCTTTATCATCGCATTTCCTTCCAGATGGTGACCAACAGAATCATGACTATGTCAAATCTTCAAACTGTAAACTGACATAAAAATCTCTAGTGGTAGTTAAAGATTCTTCTGTGACATACCTGAAGAGAGACTTATCTTTATATGATGGATGTAAGCAAAGAGATTAACATGGTTATACTGGATATAGGAATGCAGATGCTTATCTTGCACTGTTTTGGATTCCCTAGAGTATATTCCCAGGAGTGGTAATGCTAGCTTATATGGGCACTCAGTTTCTAGTTTTTTGAGGAATGTTCATATTGTTTTCTATAAGGACCGCATCAGTCTACAAGAATTAAGTACTGAAAAGAGGTGAAATGATATGCATGCTACCCCTTTAGTAAGAATATTGCAAAAGACAGTGTCAAGATGAATAATGGGAGTAGTGTGTTGTGGGGAGGTAGGGAGAAAGTGGGGATGTCTGCCTTGTAGATAGGTAGAGGAGGGAGATGGCGAGGGAAATTGGAAACATTTGTGGGGAGATTGGTGCACTGGTTAAGGGATGGGGAGTGGACCATTGTATTACTGGTACTCAGTCATGAACACTGTTGTAACCGTATCTCACAGGAATCCAATTAAAATTTTTATAATCATAAAAAATGAAATATGAACATACTATTTAGAATTAGCAACCATTTTAATTAATTGTTTGAGAAGTCCCCATACTATGTTTCTGTGGACTGGAGCCTGTAAAAGCTTTGATAGTTACATCCATTCTTGAAAATTAGGGTTTACAGCCTGGTGAATATTATTCACGATGTGTTTTAAATGTTAGCCACTAGATGGCGACCTCACTCCAACTTCTCCTTTAGGAATTTTTTTTTTTAAAGTACAGCTGAACCTTAGGGAAAGTATATCGTCTCCCTTGATCATTATTCTTTATAGAAACCTTAGAATAAAGGTAATTATGATGCATATTTTTTCTTCCTACTAATAATTAAATAGCAAGACCAAACCGTGGAAGGCTCAAGCATCCTATAATTTGATATTTGAAATTAATGAAGGCCTTTCATTTTCCATCTTGCGCCCTACTTTGCTGTTTCTGAAAAATAAAAAAGTCAACCATAGGTATCAAAAAAAGGCCAACCATAGGAGAAGAAAATCTATTTCACTTTCGAGTTACAACCTTGGGTTGCTTTTTACAGTGATAAAGGGTTTGGAAATTTTAATTTTAGCTCACAGAAGTTATAAAATCAGGCAATGAAACTAAACTACCACACAGCCCTCAGGTTATTAAGTAGTGTCTTGTTGGCATAGTTAGTAATCCTTTGCCTGCTGTTTTAGACCCCCCAGGGTGTCAAATTTTCAGCTAGTTTGTAGAAATGATGCAAAGAATAGGTCAGACTCACCAGAAATCAAAAGCCAGGAAAGAAATAGTCCTCAGCCTGGTGGTTCTCATTTATTATAATATAATGTATTCCTGAGAAAGTATTAAGTTCAGTTGACAGTTAATAAGGATTGATTGATTGCGCTATATTTCTATTATCAAGAATAAATGGAAAGAATACCTCTCCTGGGTTACACTCCCGGAACCAGGACCCAATGCTGTGTGAACCGCCCACTCGGCTGGAAAATCTCCCTAACACAAAATGCACCCAGCTTCTGATCCCATCCATCCATAATGGCTTCTCTCCCTGCCCCCCCCCAACCCTCCTCATACTCATATTGCCAAGTTGTGAAAAGGCAGTTTCCAGAATTTTACATGGGAAATTATTTCTACTACTTATTAAAAAGCAAATGAGGGGTGGATGGGAAAAATTAGATTAACCAAAACATAGTAGACGTCTTCAATGCAAGACTTATTAGGAGTTTTAATATGTTAGTTCACATGGCTAATTCTCAAAGGTTAAACAGGAAGTATTTGCCAATTTTATATTGTTCCATAAATTTCAAAACACATTTTACTATTTCATTTGAAAGGTGTTGATAAGATTGAAAGAAAGGAATTTGGGAGTGGTGGTCTGAAAGAGGGCAACTAAAGAATCCCAACTTCCATCTTTTCTTCCCTTCTTCCTCCCTTCCCACCTTCCTTCTCTCCTCCTTTGTCTTCCTTCTGTCCCCTTCTTTCCAACTTTCTTCCTTCTTCCTTCCATCCTTCTTTTCTCCTTCCTTCCTTCCTTCCTTCCTTCCTTCCTTCCTTCCTTCCTTCCTTCCTTCCTTCCTTCCTTCCTTCCTTCCTTCCTTCCTTCCTTCCTTCATCTTTCCTTCCTTCCCTTTTTTTTATACCAGAATATTTTTATTAAGCTCATATGTTGTTCAGTAGCTTCATGGACAGAAATGGTGATAGTCCACACTCTAAGTTCAGTGCCTATATTTTCTTTTTTTTCCCTTTTTTTAGTTTTCTTTTCTTTTATTTTAAGTGCATATATTTTAAATACTACCTTTCCCCTACATGTTAGAAAGCTCACTATTCACTTCTAAGAGAAAGCAAATAGAAAAGGCAAGAGATGCTGTATCTATAAATAAGAGCTCATGTTCTAGTAAGTAAAATGCCTAGAAAAATTAGTAGCATGTTTTCAAGAATGAGAAAAATGGCATAGTGCCTAAATAACAGTTTAATCCCAGGGTACACTGAAATATGTTGATAGATTTTTATCTTGATAATTGTTTCCTTTTTCTCAGCTAGTAAACTGAGGCACTGAATGTTAATTAAACTAGACATTCCAGTCTCAGAGTCTTCATAGTATATATTTATCCATGTTATTGCCAATAGATCACAGATTTGACTTGGGCAGGATTTTTCTTAGCTCTAGGTTTCTAACAAACTTTATCATTCTGAGGTTTACCCTGCAAATTTCTTGGCAACCACTGATGAAATATAAAAGCGAATAAATGTCATGATCACAGGCTGCATGGTTATCCCAGGGAAAGTGCTGTAATTGTTGCTTATAGTACTGAACATGATGATACCTGTCCAGTGGGAAGTGTGAACATACTACTGCTGATTCCATATTGTTCCACTTTCTGTATAGCTTTTCGGGACACTCATTTTTGGAATTTAGGGTGTATTTTCTCTAAAGACAGTTTAGTGTACAAGATGTGGACTTGGGAAATAGATTTACTTGTATTTAACTTAGGACATACTTTTTCACCAATTCTGAGCCTTGATGAAATTGCTTTAAGTTCTTTAATGTAAGTTACCATCATCTCTGAAGCAAGATAATACTTGTTATCATTTTATGAGGATAATGATTTTTTTCTCTAAAAACTGCCTAGAACAGTGTAGTGAGGATTCATTAATTCTTGCTTTCCTTTTCTTTTTTTTTTTTCTTCCAGGTTACTTTAGTCTTCTGAAAGTTGGAAACAACTTCTGTAAATGTATGCATATATTAAACTGTGGGTCGATTGTGGGTGTCATATGAAATAGATTTATGACTTCTTGTCAGGAACTGTTTGACTTATATTCCTATATTATCTACTTTCATACCTACAGTTATGTAAAATGCGCTGGGCAAAATGTGCTAGCAAGAGGAAGTTTAACTGCTGAGTGCTTAGTCTAAAGTGCTAAGTCAGTCTTAGTTCAACTCTTGAGTTCCATGGTCCTTTTCCCTTCTCTTCAGGCTTTTTGTATCTATCTATCATCTATCTATCTATCATCTATCTATCTATCTATCTATCATCTATCTATCTATCTATCTATCTATCTATCTATCTATCTATCTATCTATCTATCTATCTATCATCTCTATCATCTATCTATCTGTCTATCTATCTATCTATCTATCTATCTCTATCTATCTATCTATCTAAAATTTACATATTATATGAATATAAAATTATATATATAATTATACATATAATTCTTTTTTTTACTTTACGAAGTTCATTTTACAGTGAGCAAAATTTTCTAACCCCTCAATTCTGGAGGAAAGTTTGTCATAGTTTTTATAAAACCTCTCCATTGACATGAAAGTTTTCTCCTGAAGCCTGAGGAAATAGTTTGATGATCTATGAGCACCTGCTATGCTTGCTAGAGGCTCAAGTTTGATCCCTCACTGCACAGGATACTTTAAGTATTGCCAGAAGTGACCTATGTAGAAGAACTGGAAGGAGCTCCCAGCACTGCTGAGTGTATCCCCAAAACCTTTTTGTCACTTTTTCCTTTCTAATTATTTTTAGATTTGAATTTCTACTAAAGGAATTAGTCCCATTATCACTTCTGATTTCTTTACCTTATATCTCTCAGTAAAAGCACTAGCAGAGTCCTTTTACTTTATTTCCTTTGTTCTCATTGAGACTATGACTTTCCTTCTCCATCAGTCTCCAGCTTCAGTGCCAAGAATTGTATTTATTTCTGTTACTTCATTGTTTTGAACTCAGGGGTCTCAAACTCGAGGCCCACGGGCCATTTGCGGCCCTCAGTACAACATTTTGTGGCCTTTCCCTAGAGGAATTTTTTTGTTTTGTTTTGTTTTGCTTTAGTTGTTTGGGTCACACTCCCCAATGTTCAAGGCTTACTACTGACTTTGCACTCAAGAATCACCCTGACTTTGCCTCCTGCGGCCCCCAGGTAAATTGAGTTTGAGACCCCTAGCTATGGATTCGTTGTCTGTGCTATATTGCATTTTCATGACTAGTCCAATTTGTAATATTAAGTAATCTAACACAGCAATGTTTTTGACTAAGTATTCAATTGCTAGTAGCTTTATATTTCATTTTAATTATTATTCTATTAAAATTTTAGACTTAAGCAACATTGTTATTTTTACTTTTACATATATTAAGAGAAGGATTTGTCATCTGTTGCCAAAACATCACATTGACACCTGTAACCCCTGTGACAAGCAATTCCTTGAGTTAGTTCTTAGCATTTTCCCAAGGAGATAAAATTAATATTGTCCCCCATATGACAATTTTTACTTTAAGAAAAATGTGTAACATAAATTCTTTGTCAATACAGTGAAGTATGCAAGGGAGGTGAAATCTAATATCTCATTAGTGATAAATCTTATACTAAAATTATACAAAAGAATCTATGGGGCTAAAGATTTAGACTCAGGAAAATTTCCCAAGCCGTCCTCAAGTTATTTTTCCTCTTGTTATTATATGACTTTCAGTAGCTCTGGACTGTCTTTTGACCTGTTTTGCTAGTCTTTTTTTAATTTTCTTTTACAAAGATTTCTTTCCAAGGTGTTTCAACTAGTGTCACCTATTACTGCATTGTTGTCTAGGCAGCAGTTCTAAGGGTAGAGTCACATATAAACATCAGCTTGGGTCTTGTTGAGATGTATATTCTCTGGTTGGAGCCCAAACATTGGAATAATATACTTACAAGGTTTAAAGCAAGTAAAAACTTAAAGACCAAAGTGATCATTTTAACTATCTTTTTCATGGTCCTTTCACTGTCCTAACTACACTCCCTCATTATTTGTGGCGAGCTTCTTACTAGATATTTTCTCCTAGTCCACTTTTTCTCATCTTTATTGTCTCTGGATATATTATTACCACACTATATATTTTCTATATCCCACTAGTGAGCCTGATCATTTTATGTCTAATTATCTCTCTCTGATTCATTTTGCTCAGCATAAACAAAAAGGCACACAGTGAGGAAGGCGGGAGGGAAACTAAGGACATTGGTGGTGGGAAATGTACACTTGTGAAGGGCTTTGTGCATTGTATCACTGAAACTCAATCATAAAAATGTTGTAACTGTGGGGAAAATATGAGTTCATACACACCATTAAAAAAATTGATGACCATTTTATTAGTCCCCAAACCATTTTCTGTGCCTAAATGGATACTGTACATTAACAAACTAGATGTTTTGGTGCTTTTTCAGGCTGGGATTCGGTATCTCCCACTTCCCCAAGGTGAAGGTAAAGTGGCAAGAGCAGCTTCTAAAGTGAGGTCCTATTACCAACAAAAGCAACTTTTTCTGGATTGATAAAAAAAAATAATCATGTTATGATGGAACTTTTTTTTTTTTATAAGAACTGGAACTTTTTTCATTGTAACTAGTTGGTGAATTATTTCACCAAGAGAGATTCAATACTAAAAGTCTAAGGCTTATTTGTTTTTAGCTTTACAAAGGTTACGAAAACAAAGTTTTTTCTTTATATAATGTGTATCTTGCACCCAATTCTTTTCCTGAATGGAGAAAATGAGTTTTTTTTCCTTTTATCAAAGCTACTTATGATCTCATTTTTCTTTATCTAATGGAGTATAGCTGCCTGGAAACATAGGCTACAGAGAATCTAGCTCTAGGCTTGGAATGAGTGTTCCACTGAGTCTAGTATTCTATAATTACCAGTTCACAGATGAAACTGGTGAAGAGGTGTGGAGAAGCTGAAAGCACTGATTCCATCTTGGTTATAACTGCTGGTCTCTGGGTTTATTTGCATGGCAGGGGCTTATACACATGTATACAAAGGTTAAAGGTTGGTGATATATGCTGGAGAGAATCTTCTGTTTTCTGGAATTAAGTTTTTATGTGGGACCCAATTACATCAGAAATATATTGTAAGAGTCCCATGACAAAAAGTGTGACTGTCTCTTGATATCCGGTTTATGCTTTCCATAGGTACAATGGTGGGAGATCATACGCGTTTGGAATTCCACAATATCGAAACTGGCATCATGACCGAGAAACGTTACATCTCCGTTGTCCCCTCCAGTTTCATTGGCCACCTGCAGAGCCTCATGTTTAATGGCCTGCTGTACATTGATCTGTGCAAAAATGGTGACATCGATTACTGTGAGCTGAAGGCACGCTTTGGACTTAGGAACATCATTGCTGACCCTGTCACCTTCAAGACCAAGAGCAGTTACTTAAGCCTGGCCACCCTTCAGGCCTACACATCCATGCACCTCTTCTTCCAGTTCAAGACCACCTCTGCTGATGGCTTCATTCTCTTCAACAGCGGTGATGGCAATGATTTTATTGCAGTGGAGCTGGTCAAGGGGTAGGTAGACAAATTACAGGTTATAGCAGATACCATAGCTCAAGTGTTACATAAAATATGGACACAAGATAAAATGGGTATGTTTTTACCTCCTCCCCTCTATCACAATGCCGTTTTTATTCTCATTATATCAAATCATCTGTAAAATTCAGAGCTGGAACCAAGAGAAATTTTTAAGTTTATTTACAAATTTTTGCCTAATTCACTATGCTCAGACTTTCAGCCTTATATATCTTATATTTTTGTGGGGCTGGAGAGATAGAACAGCAAGTAAGTCTTCTACCTTTTATGTTATCAATCAGTGTTTCAAAGACTCTATGATTAATATTTAATTCTACCTTTGTTTTTGTTTGTTTGTTTGTTTTGTGCCACACTCCATGGAACTCAGGGGTTACTCCTGGCTCTGCATACAGAAATCAGTCCTGGCAGGTTTGGGGAACCATATGGGTTACTGAGAATCAAACACAGGTCTGTCCTGGGTCTGCCACTTGCAAGGAAAACACCCTACCACTGTGCTATCACTCCAGCTTGGCCAACCAGTTTTGATCTCCAATACTGCAAAGGTCTCCCCAGGTCTCCTAAGGAGTAGTTCCTAAACTTGAAGTCAGGAGTAAACCCTGTGCTTCACCAGCTGTTGCTCACAAATAAAAGAACAAAGCAATAAAAAGTCATATCTTAATTTCTGTAAAAATAAAATATTAAAGTTTTATTTCAATAACCAAATTTATAGAAAAAACCTAAATATGGTCTCTGCATTAGTATAAACTCATATGTGCAGTTGTAATTAATTTTTTCTGTCAAGATATTTTATTATCATATTTTGGAAGTAGGCAAAAATTGAAACTAGAAGAAATTAAAAAACAAATAGACCTTTGAGACAGGAGCAATCACACAGTGATTAAGGTATTTGATTTGCACGCAGCAGACCTGAGCTCGGTCCCCAGCATATCATATGGTCCCCTGAACACTTTCAACAATGATCCCTGAGTGCTGGATGCAGAGCCAGGAGTAAGCCCTGAGCACCGCTGGGTGTGACACCCCAAAATTTAAAATTGTAGTTAAGTTTAAATGTCAATTTTTAGTATTTTGGAGTATAAATAGTAGCATAATATTTTAGGGCTCTGAATTATTAGTAAGTGGTTAAAAATAAAGAACCTCTTAATATGGAAATTAGTGGCAATTAATAGAATAGAATCTAATTTTTCTATTTTGGGCATCTCAAGTCATCAAATGGTTTCTGTCTCTCATAGGTACATACACTACGTGTTTGACCTTGGAAATGGTCCCAATGTGATCAAAGGCAACAGTGACCGTCCCCTGAATGACAACCAGTGGCACAACGTCGTCATCACACGGGACAACAGTAACACCCACAGCCTGAAAGTTGACACAAAGGTGGTCACTCAGGTTATCAATGGTGCCAAAAATCTGGATTTGAAAGGTAAACCTTGTTAGGACAACAGAATTTAGAGTATTTTATGCAGTCCAACGTCTGTTTCCAGAGGTGAACTACAGGTTTGGAGTTCCATACATTTTGTCTATATGACAGATATCATATTTGAACAAAATTAAGTCGTCCTATCATTTAATGTGTTAAATTTTTATTTCAACTCTTTATCCAGCAATCATCTTTTCTGTTAACCTTGCATATATGGGGGCTGAGTGGTGAGGTGATAAATGTCAAGTTTTCAAGGGACCATAATAACACAGGAAAGAACATAGACTAGAAAAAGACCATCTGAGTCATTTACTACCTGAAAAACTTGGATAAAATTTCTTAATCTTCTTAATCATTATCTGGCCTCTCTATTTTTTGTTTTTCTTTCTTATAAAAAAAAAGAATAATGGTCATTTCTACCTTTATTGGACATGAGAGTTTTTGACAATCTGTTTATAAAACCTTCCTTATATTACTTGTAAGACTTACATAAGAAAGCACCTGGTCAAGTGATTATTTCATGACTATGTCGAAAATCTGTGAGATGGCATATATAAAATGAATGATACATAAGAAATATTTATTTACAATGTAGACTGTTTGTGTGTTTATTCTCTCTCTCTCCCTCACCTTTCTTTCCAAGGAAAATCCCTAGTCATTAGATAAAAAATGCTAATCTCATGGTCATCTGCTCTGTTGATGTATTTCCATATCTTTTACCCATGCACTTTTCCTGTTTTCTTTTTCTAGGTGACCTCTACATGGCGGGTCTGGCCCAAGGCATGTATAGCAACCTCCCCAAACTTGTGGCTTCTCGGGATGGCTTTCAAGGCTGTCTGGCATCAGTGGACTTGAATGGTCGCCTTCCAGACCTCATCAATGATGCTCTCCATCGTAGTGGACAGATCGAACGTGGCTGTGAAGGTAAGTCCTTTTTTCTTTTTAAGCTACAGCCTGTCGCAAGCACCAAGCCTCTCTCGCTGCCTCTGCCAGTGCCTCCTTCCTCAGTTAACCAGTCTCTCTCACTCTCATTTGCCATTTCATCAGACACTGCATCACCATCAATGTTCTCTTACTACTGGCTGAGTATGTCAAGACATGTGCCACTGGCTCCAGGAATGTATGATGGCAAATGTCTTCCTGGCGTCACATACTTGTCAATAGAGGACTTTTCCTGGCATTGACATCAGGCTCCGCCTGACTTGTGCCTTCGCTTCCAGCATGGCTGAAAGAGCTTCAAGGACTTTGACTTGTGTCTTAATCCATGGAGATGTACAAATCAGAGACTTTTAAGTGTCACCTTTAGTGAAATGTTCCTTTGGTCACAAAGATCTATTGAATTATTTAAAGCAAACTCAGCAGGGCAAGAAAAGATTGTCAACATGCTATGCTGTGAGATGAGGAAATAAGTTCCTGAACACTTACTAGATAGCAGGTATTATTATGTAGTTTCTTTTTACAGTGATAGTATAGCAAAGATTTGATTTTAAAAATGCCTGTGCTTAAGTCCAGCTGATAGCTCTTAATAGCAAGTTATTTGTTCTTGCTGAAATGCAGCTCTCTCACTTCTCAACTAGACAATAAAAGCTTCTTTGCAAAGCAATATACATATATATAAATAAAAGGCAAGTTTTCTATATGAAATGCCTTTTACATAGAAAGTATGTACTCAATAAATGGGAGGATTATTTTATAAATGTTTTCTCATGATCTACATAATATTTCATGCCAACACATGCAGCACAATAAATGATGACCGTTTGTTGCATAGCATGGCCCCACTATTTATTGTGTAGCATGGCCCCACTCATTTATTGTGTAGCATGGCCCCCACTGTGGTTTAGATGGCCCCCCACTATACCTGAAACGCAAAGGCTGTCTGTTTCTTAATAATACAAATGACCAGCAGAGGGCAGCAGTGAACACTTTCTGCCTTTGCTAGGGACTTGGGCAAGCTGAATTCTAAACTAACCTGAAAGGTTTACGGTGTGTCACTCTAGGTATTAGGATCAATGTATTCCTTCCTCTGGTTGAGCCTCATGATCCTTTGTGCACCATCTTGTATTTTCTTGTATTTCATATTAACTTACCGCACCAGACTTATTCATTCATTTCCTGAACATTCAATTTCATTTATTCTAGTCTTATCCAGCTTTCATCTGGGTTCACTCTCCACCTCTAAAACACATTTTTATAAAACTTCCCATCTGCTTCTTTGGCTGATGTGTAGTATGGAAGTCGTTTTCCTGTATCTAAGAGTCAGTTTTCCATATGGCACTAAGTAATGTTATTGATTGATGGTCCCCATAACTAACTCTAGTTTCCTTTGGCCAGAAATATTTCAAATCCTCTTGGCCAAATATGGTATGTGCTTATAGGGAGACACAAAGTTAGGAATCATCAAGTTCTTAGGATAATGACTTTTTTTTTCCTCCTGGAAATATGTTAGTTCATTTGACTCCAGAAACTTCATCTCCTTGACTCACTCTTAGTTCTTTCCAATGTCAACAGAAATTCTGAAAGAGATACACCAACGATTTGGGGGTAAATTTGAACCTCTAAGTTCAGAATGAATTTGAAATTCTTAGGTTAGAAGATTGTGGAATGATTAAAAAAATACATTCACCCTGATATTCATTTCAAGATGAATAAAAACATACTTACAAAACATAAATTACACTTTTCATGTCAAGTTCTTGCATCAGGGTATCAGGTTTTTAGATGGAAACATTTATACGATATGGCTATTAAACTCTGTAGTGATTTAATTTAATTGAAATACAAGGTGGATCACATGCAATTCTTCATAAAAAATAGTTTTTAGTATGTGAAATAACAAGGTTAAATTAAACATCATGCTTTATTTAACCTAACCCGACAAAGTCAAAGTATTACCATTTTAGCATCAATAAATGTACGATTATTATAGGCACTTTATATTTTTCCCACCTTCAGCCTTCTTTCAATATCCACCTCACTTCAAAATAAGCACATTTAAAGTGCTCAGTAATCATATGTTTATTAAATGAAAATATGATTCAGTGGAAAATGAAAACCAAGTGGAAGAAACTAAGTTGCAGTATTGTATTAAAAGAAAATTGAAACTAAATTTTTTTTTTATAAAAGTGAATTAAAAGTATAGTTCAAAGATCAGAATGGAACCCACTTAAGCCAGTTTTAAGAGGAGGAGTGAGAGCATTAGCAAAAGAAAATTACCCATCCAATTGGGTGAAATGTTCCTACCTGACTTACAGCACTATGTGCAGTTGGGCCTGACTCATCTTATGCATTACAGTGGGTTCCGTCCTTCCTCTGAGTGTGGGTGATTGTTCAGAGCCGGATATTGGGGCTTGATGGCTCCACCATCTTTATCTATGGCAAGTCCCATGGGCCTAATAGCCCTGCACTCTATTGCCATGGAGATAATGATGATGGTTCACCAGGAGCACTAAGACCCTCCCTACTGGGTGGGAGGAAGTGGAAGATGAGAGCCCAGGAAATAAGGTTCTTGTTTATTGTACACAGATGACTTGGATAATTAGTCTAAATAACCAGGAAAAAATGGCCCCCCAAAATGGGCTAAGACACAAATTACTGTCATTGGAAACTTGCCCCATTGAGAATAAGCCTTTGTAAGAGATCCCAGAAGCTTTTTAGCACTGAGAAACATGATGGGGAGGGAAATTTAAAGCACATAACCTTAGAAAAATTATAAAAGCTCTCACTCTTATTTGGCATCTTCTTACATAGTCCCTGCTAGAAGGAACCCCCCAAAAGACTTTTGAGCATTAGATTACAAAGAAATTAATGGAAATCAACACATTTCTTGATCATTTCTCTGTATAGAACAGTAAACACGTATGACTGAGAACATGATTTCTTCAAGATGGCAGATGTGTTTTATCTCTATAGTTTTGTAGTATGTAGGTCAAGATAGAGTCTGCTGTCCCTATCAGAATCATGGATAATGGCATACTTATCTAGGTAGTGGTGTATTCCTTTCCCATTATATCTACCTAAAATAATTTAGAGCTTCTTTAAAAAAATAATTTAATGGGTCCAAAATGGTAGTACAGTGGTTAGGACACTTGAATTACACACAGATGACTCAAATTTGATCCCTAGCAATCTAGCCCCACCTGTAGTGATCCCTGAGCATAAAACCAAGAGGAAACCCTGGGTACCACTGGATGTGGCTCAAAACAAAGAAAACCAAAAGGTATTGACACAATATTCTGTCTCTCAATTATTTACGATAAGACAGTTTAAAAAAATTGAATCAGGTTTGCACTTTATGTCCCTAACAGATGCAGAGCATATAATTTGGACAAAGAGATTGAATTTTTATTTGGCCTCACTAATATATAGATGTGAATTTTAGCCTCTTTATTGGGGCTACTAATTTTTTTAAATAATGTGTGACTCAATACTTTTTTGGTAAATCTCTTTCTCACTCTTTCTCTCTCTTTTTTGCTACTGCTTCTGAGACAAAGACATGTACTGGCTACAAATGCAGTATTGCCACTGCTTATGGTAGACATCTGAGAGAAGTACTTGTACTTCATTTGAGAGCATACATAACTAAATAAGAGGATATGGTTAAATGCTGCTCTGCCCATAACTATTCAAGTCAGACTATATGTATATTTATAAAATAAATTGATCTCTTTAATTTCCCAAATCACCTTGATTCTCATGTTTCATGAAGTGCCACATTCCTTGATGGCATACCAGGAGGATACCAGGAGTTCTCCCAAACAAATCTTCCATGACTAACACCTCAGTGTTCAGAAATAACTTTGTGGGCTCTGTCTGACTCTGCACGTGTCTTTCAGTCTGATCACACATGCCTCTGATTTTGTGATGTTTCTCCTGACTGATGGAAAATCATTTTATTTCTGGATCATATGCCTTGGGGTTGGCTGTATGTGGGGAGGGCTACGGAGGGGGGGGGGGCTCTTGTCACTATCGCTTGTGCTTCGTCAAGTCCAGTGTCCCCTGTTGCTGCTCTGCTGATGTGTCTCTGATGAGGCCTGCTCTCCCTCCCCGGTCTGCGCGCTCCCCGTCTGTGCTGTGTCCAGAGCCTCTCCAGAGCATCAAGTGTCTGTTTGAGTGATGTGGGTTATGCTGATTGTATTTTCGTTTTTGTAATGTTACCCTGGTTTACTGTATCTCTACTAACCACTGGTTATTGTTCTCGCCTTTTCTGTTCTTTCGCTAACAAAGTTGCGTTGACCAAAGCTGACCTGCAAGGTAGAGAAGGTTCTTGTTCACATTTTACCCCTTGGACTGAAAGATGCCCTGTGTCACCCTTGGTATCTTTTCTTCAGAGACTTTCGAACTGTCGCTCCTCTTCGACAGCAGCAGTTGTGGGGAGGGGGCTGAACCGTGTGTTCTTCTGAAATGGTGGCAGAAAACCTAGAACAATCCATGAAAACCAGCCACCCTGGCAAGATTAGGAATGGAATCATGGTTCTTTATGTTTTTTTTTTTTTTGCTTGTTTTTTTAAACTGTAGAGGTGATTTTTACTTTTACTGGGACTATCCACCAACAGACCCATGAACTTGAGGAGACATACCTGATCTGAATGGATCTGCTCCTTTTAACTTATTCACTCTAGATAGATGCCAACTCTGGAATAAAAAGAAAGGAAAGGCCAATTGAGTTCAAAACTTAGTACTTCTGTGTCATGGGGAGTCATTCTTTAAGTAGGCCTTTTGAGTGCTTAGGCCTTATGAAACAGAAAGTTATTATCTGTTACTTCATTTAAAAGAATTAGTTTTTAGGCATGTGGGGAATACAAATGCCATTAAAATGTTCTAGAGATTAATATTCCCTATTGGGGGTTTTGGTTCAGTGTTTTAATTTCCTATTTTGTGATCAAAAGGAAAAGTTCTCTTGGGAAAGAAGGGAAGAAGCCTGCAGCTTGTTCCTGGTTTCTATCTTGGATGTCCACATGTTAGATGTCAGTGAGCAGATACTTCCTGCAGAAACTGCTTCTTATACCATTCACAGAGTCACCTTTCAAAGTCAGTAATGGTCCACTGGTCCTCTTGAGTCAGCTACTTGGGCTTAGAATAGCAAATCAGAATCAGGCTTTAAAAAAGTCTTTGGGCTATAGATGAACCTCAGATGGCCATAATGAGTTTGTAATCAACGACAACAAAATATTAGGAGGATTTAATATAGTGATGGTTTGTTTCTAAAAAAATAAATTTTTTGTTTATTTTAATATCTTTATTTAGCACCACGATTACAAAATGTTTGTAGTTGAGTCATAAAAAGAACACCCTCCTTCACCAGTGCAATGCTGCAACATTCCCACCACCAATGTTCCCCATCTCCCTCCTCCTTCACCCCCTGCCTGTATTCCAGACAGGCATTCTACTTCTCTCACTTATTAACAAAGTCATGATAGTTGTTAGTGTAGTTATTTCTCTAACTGCACTCACCACTTTTTGTGGTGAGCTAAAAAATAAAAATTACTTTTAGCCTAAAAGATAATTTTGATGTGATTTACTCTTTAAAACTCATATAGGAAATTATTACAGTAGTCTATTTTTCAAGTAGACATTGACTAATAAGACTTTCTTATCTTACTCTGACACTATTTTCTTCATCTCCTCTGAGCAGAATGGTGTATATGCCAATAAATAATATTAATTGAAAGAATCATAAAGCTCGTACTTAGAAGTATGAGGAAGTTGTATGAAATAATTCCCAACTTTAAAATGTATTTAGAACCTTTGAGTAATACAAAAGCTGTGTTCATATATGGGTTAAATGTGTTATGAAAATAGTTCTGTTTCTTGGACCTCTGTTTCTAGAGAGGAGGGAGAAGGGGACAGAATTTGATCTCAGTAAAAGATAAGTCAAGTTGCCTAAGTTGACCGTTGACCCGGTAAAACTAGACCATAACAACACCATTTTTTATGTTAAAACTATTGATTTTTTGAATCTTTGGAAGCTACAACAGCTACAACAGGGCTTCTTTCATGGGTCCTACCCAGTGCCCATTTGATTTATAGAGATCATTCAGAAAGCTGATTTGTTTCTCTCAGACATAATTCATAAATTACAAATTGTCACTTATAAGTCCAGATGTACACAATTTAATTTGGGATACAGATTGGGGGACTACGAGTTTACAGTATTTTGATGTTAACATTTGTAGAACCAATTTAGTTGTAATCATTATTATTATAGTGTTTAAGTTATTAGTGTGGATATGATAGGATAGCTGTTAGCCCACTTGTCTTCACACTGCTGACCCTGGTTTGAACACCAACATGCATGTGTTTCTCCAGATCCTATCAGGAGTGATACCTGAGTGTAGAATTAGGAGTAAGCCCTGGACACAGCTGGGCATGGGCCCCCAAAATGTCATTATTCTTTTCATCTCATAAAGAAATGAATTCTGTTTGTGCCTTAGTTGTGGCTCTTTGTCACTACATTTTACTGTATCATTTTTAACTGGCAAAATAATTTTAATATGCAAATATCTACTACTATTCTTATGAGCTTCCTCAGCTATAACCTATGGCAATAGAATGGTAAATAGTACTAATGTCCTTTCTGTATGAAGGGCAGCAAAAATATAGATGAAGAAAGGACAGTATGCAAAGCAATTTGAAAAATGTAGAGGTAGTAGCATTCATTAGGAAATCTGAATGCCATGTCTAAGAAAGGGTATGAATCTGGATGAAAAGAACTCAAGTATAGTGGAAAAACAATACCACCGTGGCAAGTAAGGCATTTGCCTTGCATAAATCAGAGCCAGGGTTCGATTCCCAGCATCCCATATGGTTCCCTGAGCTTCTATGAGAAATTTCTAAGTGTAGAGTCCAAGGACCATATAAGAAGAACAACGATAGAGCTGATAGTAGCATTTTTTACTTTATGACAAATAGACCTGGGTAAAAGTTATCACCAGGTATCAAACCCAGATCTCCCACTCATTAATATTATCTTTCTCATTTGGCCAACATTGGTTGGTGTGGTATTAACAGTATTTAACTATTTTAAATTGGGACATTTGAGGCATAGGCTTGGGTGCAGTTAGAGAGGAAGTATACTGTGCTACAAGTGACCAATGCTTCAGACAGCACTTATATCTCAAGGACCTGCAAGAAATAAAAGCCATTCCTGCTTACCTTTGATTTCTAGAATCAAAGAAGGAGTTGGCTGAGTTAGTTTTCATGTATTGCAATGGTGGATTTTACCAGTAACAAGCTTGAAATGGCTATCTGGGACAATAGAAAAAAGTATCATGAAAATAATCCCAAATTCAAGTAGAATGTTAGGAAATATATAGCAGAGTTATCATCTGAAAAAATATAGAAAAAATTACAATTTGTATTTTTTTCCAGTGAGCTAGAGACAGCTGAAAATGATAAAACCAAAAATATTAATATTATTGATATGCTTACTCAATCATTTTATGTTGCTTTGCTTCTAGTCCTTCCCCTGACTTTGCAGAGAAGTGACATAATCTTTCATCAAAAGAATATGTGGCATTTTGTCTGAACTGATTGCATAATTAAGGCAAAAGTAGTGTGTCCTGTCCTAATAAAAGACTCCGTAAACTGATTTTAAGAAGTTTTAAGATAAGCTATTACTAGTAGTAAATTTCATAAATATATAACTGCAAAGGTTTTGTCTAAGAATGCCTAGAATGCTGTTGTTTGGGAAGATTTTTTAAAGGAAAAACTAAGTCCATAGGATATATGCATTTGGAATAGATTTTTATTTACAAAGATGAAACTGGATCCTCTTGTTTATTAAAATTTTAATTAAAGTAATGTTTAATTCTTTTCTTAATTAAAAATCCTTATAGGGGCCAGAGATATATTACAGGGGTTAAGTTGTTTTCCTTGTCTGTGTGGTCACACTTGAGCACTGTCATCATATAATGTCCTACATGTTTATTACCAGGAGTAACCACTGAGCACAGCACCAAGAATAATATCTGAAATATCACCAGTACTGTCCCCTGAACCAAATAACCACCAATCAAAAACACTGGAGAATCCTTCATTAAAATGCTGAGCTGGAGTGGTGGTGCAATGGTAGGGCATTTGCCTTCCAACCAGCTGACCTAGGACGTACTGCGGTTCAATCCCCCATTGTCCCATATGGTCCCCCAAACCAGGAGCGATTTCTGAGCACATAGCCAGGAATAACCCCTGAGTATCACCAGGTGTGACCCAAATCAAAAATAATAAATAAAATGCCATGTATATAAACAAATACATAAAACACAGCACAAGACAGGTACAAGCATAGGTGTAGAATTATACAATGGCATTGAGTAGCAGGAATACACAGAGATTCTACTTCTGTCTACTTCTGAAAACCTGTGTTTATAGAGATGATATCATGCACACACATGCACACTTTCCTCTGGTGAGAGGTGATACACACATGCACATATCTACAAACACACATATTTCCATGCATTTGTGCACATATTCTGATTTCTGGTCAACCTGCATCTATAGAGGCAAAGTTATAATAATACACTTTTTACAGTGAACCGACTTCTACAGAGATAACCACTCCCTCTCTTTCACACACACACACACACACATACACACACACACACACACACTTTTATCTGGTGAAACCACAATAGTGGAACTGAGGTCATAAACACACTTTCTTCTGTTAAACCCACATCTATAGATGTAAGGTCATACACACGAACACATAGACACACACTTTCTTTTGGTGAAATCGCATCATAGAAGTGAGCTGATCATGGGTGAGTCAGTAAGGTTGGATCTGAGATCTCATTCTGCTGACTGCTTTTTAAAAAATAGTAAACAATTTTACTCAGTCACTTTAAATTACAAAATTATTCATAATTGGGTTTCAGAATTATAGTTTCAACACAGATCCCTTCCCTAGTGTCTATTTCTACCTCCACCCCACCTCATTTGGGTGTCCCTCTCACCCACTGTTGTGCTTGTTGCTTTTTATCTGTAAGCACTCATGAAAAAAATCAATATTTCTTAATTCAGTTTACTTTTCTAAGTTCATATCTTCCAATTTGATTAGCAATCTGAATATTATATTCCTGATACCCTGAAGATTTTTCCCATGAGAAAATCATTCTAGCTTTTTCTGATTCTTTAATACTTTTGATTATCATTGCCCAGCACGTGTTTATGAAGATTAATTGAATTAATATCTGAAAAGTATTTCATACAGAGTCTAGCACATTATAAGTACTATGTAGCCTCTGCTACTTTATTGTCTTTTTGATTTATTTGAGATCATTTCATATGAGTGGAAGTGCAGTTAGAAGCATTGTTGAAAATTTCCTTTTTATTAGAGGGAATTTTGGGGTCTGTTTCTTTAATTTTTCTCACTATTTTTGAGACTCAAAGATCTATTAGAAGTAGATGCATTTACATTATAAATGTCTGTTCAATCTAGCATGTACATGTACTTAAATGTTTGAAGTAAGGATAAGTCCTTATATTGCCATTTGAAAATGATTTTTAAGTCTATTCTAGTCTGTCATTCATTCAACACACATTTATTACATACTTTTTTCTGGGCATGGGATATACAGCAGAGTGTTTGAATGATGAGATTAAATGCATTTACCAGAGAAAATATGTTCAGTTACTTAAGATGACCTCTACTATTCTTAACAAAGTTTGTTTTAAGATAGAAAATTGCTTATCTGAACTGACATTTGTAAATTCTGTAATTTGTCAGTTAAAAAAATAAGCCAATTGCCTTTTCTTAAAGCAGTGAATTTATTTTGTTTGTTCCTTTTTATTGTTTTTACTAGGAAGCATATCCATCAGTTCTAAAGAGTTCTTAGTTCTGCACTCAGTAATCACTCCTGGCATGTTTGGGGCACCATGCTAGAGATTGAGTTGGGTTGCCTGTTTGCAAGGCAAGCACCTTACCTGCAATACTCGTTTTATCCTTTATAATCACTAATATTTTGAGTCCTTCCTTTATATTATATCCTTGTTCACACACACAAAAATGTGTGTATAAAATAAATGGCACTTCTGTGCTCAAAAAATATTACTTCATTAGTAGGATGAGACAGGCAAGAAGAGTTTAAAATAAGTGCCAGGGATATCATCATAGAGGCACCAAAGCACATGCCTTAGGTGTGACCAACCTTGATTTGAGCCTTGAAATCCATAGTATCGAGATCAATACTTTACACAGTTTTGGAATCCCATATGCACTGCCATCTTGGCCAGGGCAATCCCAACACCACTGGGTTCAATCAGCTCTGTGACTTTGGACAGGCTGATTGATATAGCCAAATGAAATTAGAAGAAACACCTGTGCTCCCTGAGCATAGTTTGGAAGACCACACTTTTATAAGAAAATTAAATTTTCCTCACTGTTTTGCCTTCTTTTTGTGATCTTCTCTTTGTGATCTGTTCAATAAGGAATTCTGATAGAAGAGTCCCTTAGTTTAAAGCTTATGTTAGAACCAAGTCTTGGAGATTATTGGACTTGCTCTAGCGGCCCCCATATGCACCAATAATGCCATGTGGCATTGTTCCTCTTTTGCAAAGGCACATTAAAATGATAAAATACTATACATACAAACAAGTTCCTATCTAATAGAGATAGGTACACACAAATCTTGTAATGTATGGGACCTTACACCCTGAACATTGTCATAATGAGCTGGCTCAGGCCTCAGAAGAATGGGAATTCTTCATTCACCCCTGAACCATGGGTGCCATGTACAAAACAACCACGGTTGTCTATAACATCACCTGTAAGCAATTCTCTACCTGGTAAGACCCTACCATTGCTCTGGCATCGACCTACTCAAAAAAGACTTCCCTTAACACCCAGAAAACTTAACAATGACCTGCTTTCAGGATAGGGCTCTCTTCATTGCTCTCTAATTGGGAACTGAAACTAGAGGATGCTCAATATCATCCTGACTTCCATGTAGGAGATGTACAGATTCCAGGATCTTTAACTACAGAAACCTGACACCAACAACAGCGACTGTGTGAAAAAAAAATATTGGCATTACAGACAATGACTTGGGTTGGACAATCTAGTATGCCTGGTGTCTAGAGTTGGTCTTATGCCAGAAAACTTCAGGGGTAAGATCTCTTTGTATTTATGCCAAGGCTTTTCCTCTCCATGTCTCCCATATTTCGCTTAGCCTATGCAAACAATTGCCACTCTAACACTGTTTTTGCTGTGCTCCTTTAACTCTTATCCGTGAGAGAGAGAGAGAAAGAGAAATAATAACTTTGTCTTTGTTTTTCCTGAAAAAAAATGTATTATGATCAATTGTAGAGAGAAGAGAGAGAAATAATAACTTTGTCTTTGTTTTTCCTGAAAAAAAAATGCATTGTGATCAATTGTGTCAACTATGTGACATGATTTCTTTCAATAAATTAAAAAAGAAAAGTCAAAAGCAGACTAATAAAAAATCAATAAAAACTGATTTCAGGCCATGAGCTTGCTAGAATTCATATCAATAGAAATATATTATAGAAAATAAATTTTCTTAAGTAATACAGTCTGAAAAAGTATATTTTAAATCAAAATTTAAAAGAATAAGAATGAACCCGCCATTGGAAAATATTCTCAATGATTATTCAGGATACAAGTAGAGCATAGGTCTAGGACAGGACATCAGTAGACAGTGAAATATTTTCCCAAATTCCTTCCAAGTTAAAAGACTGTAGTTGTCTGGGACACCTAGGGGCTCAGGTGCTGCTAAGTCCACAGAATGAGTTCCATTGTTAGCTTCTAGAATACGGATGCAGCCAGGCTTGAATAGCAGAAGTGAGGCTGGAGAAGAGGAATAACCCTGAGATCTCAGCTTGAAAAGGAGGAGGGAGTTTAGTATTGGATCCTTGTCTTGATTGAATCTGTTCTTGTTCTTAGATGATCACAGTGTTATTAGTTTTTAAGAGTTATCTGTTTTGGCATAGGATCCACTCCCAAATATAGTGGATTTTGGAAAGTGTCTCTCATTTTCTCCACATTCAACTCCTGACAACTTTTGACTAATGGGACAAACTACTCACTTTGCAGAGCACACATTAATAGATTTTGGAAGTATGAGCTCCTATTAGCTCAACATATTCTGTAATACTTTCTCTGCATCTGATACAGCCAATGAATCCTTCGGGATGAACTAAAAGTTATATTATATGATGATTTCTTACAGAAGGCTGCTTTCAGCCTTTTGGAAATAGTGTGTGTATGAACTAAAAGCTATATTATATGATGATTTCTTACAGAAGGTTGCTTTCAGTCTTTTTGGAAATAGTGTGGGGAGTGACAAAAACAATTTGAGAATTATTATATAAGCAGAAAGGACTGGAATGTAATGCAGTATTGACTTGAATACTATATGCAATAATACCATGCCACTAAAAGGACAAGAATTTCTTGAAATGCTTGGAAATATATAATATGAGAAAAAGCATTTGATTTGATCCTTAAGCAATGTTTAAATTTTTCTAGTTAAATGGGAGGGAAATGATATAGCATGATTTTTTGTTTTCAGATTGAAGCAATATGCAAAGAATTAGCACATTTTCCTGAAGTTTTGCTGTTAGGCTGCCTTTCAAGAGAAATATGTTTCTGATTTGGGGGGCACAATTGTATTACTAGCCCATTGTCTGGAGAAAACAGTTTGGTCAAGGAGCCCTGTGGACATCTTAGAGGCCTTTATCCTTTGAAAGAAGCTGTCCTGATTTGCCATTGTTAATGAAACTTGGACTTCAATGCTCAAGTTTAAGACCCACTGAGCACATGACCATGTACCTCCTATCATCTCCACATGGGGGAACCCCATAGCTTATAGGAGCCGCAGAAACCCAGCAGTAGTGCTGCTCCCCTAGTGTTTGTAATTGTCTTGAACTTTCTTATGTCATATCCTAATAGCTTCTTATTGAGTGTGATGGTCTGTGCTGCTTCCACCCTTCATGCATAAATGCAAATGCTTTGCCACCCGGAAGACAGACTTTGTAGTCAGATCTCTCTATGGAACATGCAGCCTTAGGACCCGGTATGCTTACCTTTCAAATTTCTGCAGCTATGTGAGGCTCAGTTTGGAAATCGCAAAATAGGCACTTACTACAATGGAAATATATTTATTTTGTCAGTGCTTTTAAATATCAAGTGATACTAAATTAAAGGCATGAAAGGGCTTACCTCCTTTGCCTCGGGCTTTTGGGGAAATGTAGGGTCTTATGCTAAATATTAATATATTTCTTGTTAGAAAAATACGAAAGCATGGTTTTATCTTTAATCTAAGCTAAAGGCAGTGTATGAAAGGATAAATAAATACATAAATAGTTTTTAAAAAGAGACCTCAGATGACTGGAGAGATCTTTTAATTCTATTTTTTAAATTTAACTTTTCTGTTATGAAAAATAAATTTAATTTTATTTTAAGGATAGATTTAATGGTAACCTATCAGACAGGGATAACCAGCTTTTTAAATGGTACACTCATTGCCTCAAAAAATTTTGAGAATCCTCCATGTTAGGTATATTAAGTAGTAGATTCGTATATGTGTACTTCTTTATCACTTGTGCATAAAGCACAGACAGGAATATAGAAGAATTTAATTAAAACACTATTTTTCCTATATCTTAAATACTTCCCTTTTCTTTTGCTTTCATGAGTGTTTGAGAACAGAGTTCTCTTATCCTATAGCAGCAATGTGTACAATGAAATGCTGGAGCTCAAGTTTTAGTCAAGTTTAATTTCCTGGATGCTTGAGAAAATATGTTTTTTTGTATTTTCGTGCACCCAGATCTCTAATTTAGTAGGTCTTTCGGGGAGGGAAAACCAGTACTTCGTTTTTCTACCCAGTTTTCTTAGTGATGCTAGTATAAGAATCATGGGCACTGGGACTGGAGAGATAGCACAGCAGTAGGGTGTTTGCCTTTCAAGTAGCTGACCCAGGATGGACCTGGGTTTGATCCCTGGCATCTCATATGGTCCACCAAGCCAGGAGCAATCATTTCTGAGCACCTAGCCAAGAGTTACTCCTGAGTGGCACTGGGTATGGCCCAAACCTCCCCGCCAAAAAAAAAATCACAGGAACTTTGAGAATCAGTTTAAAAACATTTAAAAACATGAGCTCAGGAGCTGGAGCAATAGGGCAGCATGTCACATACTTGCCTTTAATGTTGCCTACCTGTGCTAGATCCAAAGCATCACATATGATCCCCTAAATCTCACCAGATATAATCCTTGAATACAAAATCAGAAGTAAACCCTGAGCACTGCTAATGTGGTCTACAAACAGAGACAGACAGACAGACAGACAGACGAGAGAGAAATTAAGCTAAGATTTCTTTCTCCCTTAGTTGCATATCAAAATTTTTATTTACCAAACATTTGAGTTTTGATAAATTATGTTCGTTACCTCTTTGAGCTTGTTTTCTAAATCTGTAGGATGGGGAGAAGTTATAAATACGTTATATTACTCATCTCTTAAAGTCACTGGAGAACTTACTGAATTGTCATACTCAAATCTTAGTTTTTAGAATTTATAAGCTACAAATACCAATTTATAAGCTATAAATACCAATTTATTCTTTACTACATGCACTATACTCTCTTCCCACATGTGCCTCCCTTGCTTCCTCTTTGTTTTTATCCTCCTCCTCATGCCAAACATATATTAAATGTTACAGAGTGGACTTATGGGTTTTCAATGTTATATTTTAGTGTCATAAAATTCTCTAGGAATCTCTCTGATATAATTTATGTGAATCAGGGGGATGCCGTTTATCATGATACTTTTAGAAAGATCATGCTCCAATTGAGAATTCTTTACAGTTGAATGGAAGAGATAAAGTCCCTTTGTCTAATCTGCCAAACAAAAAATAAAAAAAGAGAGAACAGTGTGTTCAGCCCTCTCCCTTCTGTTGTGTAACTGTTGATAGTCTGTGGCTAAGTGTGTATATCTGTTGTCATTTGTATACAACTGAATTCTTATTGCATGATCTAAAATTGACATTTTTGGTGGTGGTGTCTTTGATTGTTTTGAGGCATGAACATAGTGAATTCAAGTGATTTCTATGAATTTGATTGTCTTTAACATTTCTCCTTCATCTCTTTTTCCTTTCCCTGCTTATGCATGTCTAGGACCAAGCACCACCTGCCAGGAAGATTCCTGTGCTAACCAAGGAGTCTGCATGCAGCAGTGGGAAGGCTTCACATGTGACTGTTCCATGACCTCATATTCTGGGAACCAGTGTAATGATCGTGAGTACAACTTTTCAGACCTAAGCTTTTTTCAGAGTTAAGGGATTCAGAGATAACTTACAAGACACTGTGAGGAAGTGAAGGTCTTCTGAAAGATTCATAAGCATTTCTGTTATTCAGGAACTTGGAAAGTGATATACTAGTGTTTTTATGGAAAAGAAAGATGTTGCTTAAGAATACTTTGTTTTTTCTTTTATTTATACTTTTTAATTATGTTCGATTATTTATGATGGAAGAACAATTTTTAGGCAAAATGATTTGTTTTAAGAATTTTACTTTACCATTATTTGAATCATTTGAATAGTAATTTGATACATTCCCATTTGTAGTGACTAATATTTAGAAGCTATTTAAAAAATGCAACCATTTTTCCAAAAATTAGGAGAATTTCTAAGGCATTCCAAATGATAAAAAGCTTCAGAGTTTATAGTTATTTTTTTCTAAATAAATATGCTTTATTATAGGATCCTTCCCGTATAAAGATCTCCTCTGCTATGGATGCTTGTTAAAGAAGTTTCCTCATATTTAATATATGTGTTATACTTATAAAACTATATATTAATAGATACAGATAGATAGAGCCAGTTTGTTATATGTTTTATTTTCTGTGTATATGCATCTACATTGATTCATCTTGGGAAAGAGCTAATGATTGAGCCAATGACTAGAGATCACATTTAGATCTGGTAGCTGACTTAGCCTAGGAAATTGAATTTTAAAGATCTATTTAACCCTGATGGTGGAGTCTTCAGTTCTATAAAAATCTATAGCCTATTTTCAATGGTCCATATTGTGCAAAATTATTTTCTTAATTGTTTTACTTTTAATTATAAAAAATTCTTGAAACTTGCTTACCCAATTCAGACAGATTTGTTTAAAAAGTACTTAATGGACCTTGATAAACTTTGATTTTTTTTTCTTTTCCTTTTCTTTTTAATAAGGGAATGTTTGCGATTTAATTTAGTTAAATAGATAGTTTTTATTGGTTTTTTGGGCCACATCTGGTAGTACACATGGGTTATTCCTGGCTCTGCATTCAAAAGTCACTCCTGGCAGGTTTGGGGGATCATATGGGATGCTATGGGATAGAACATGGATTCGTCCTGTGTCAGCCACATGTAAGGCAAATGGCCTACCCCTGTCTTATCACTCCTGCCCAAACTTTGATTTCCTAAATGCAGCCTATTTGACCTTTTTGGTAGGAGTTTGTTTCACAGTTTGAACTCAGTCCTTTTAGTTTCTTAGTTTGTAAAAGAGATGCATCTTAGTTGGATAAATAGTAAACTGATGTAGTCCTCTCACATGGGAACAGCTATCAATGATAGTAGCATCTACATAACATCTATGTGATTTTATTTGATTCCTTATTTCTCACTTTTTTCTATGTGCAGTTGTTATTTGTGGTTCTTTGCACTTTTTTCTTCACTTTTTTTGTCTTATATGGTCTATTAGTCTCTTAGAACCAACTAAGTGAAAAATAGTGGTAGTCTGGCAATGTAGAGAGAAATCTCTAATACTTTTGATCTAAATATATGCATATGGTTCTATATCTAAAACATAGGTAACATATTCTCCACAGAAAATTTTAGCACAAGATTGCTATCTCCCATTATTTTGTATTGCTGAAAGTCATATTGCTATGCTTATTATTTGGAACTATTCTTTGCTGAAACAAGCTTTAGATGCATTTGGACACCTGGGGGATTGTGCTGCACTCTTTTTTTTAACCCCCAACATAACTTATTTGCATAAGGCAACGTTTCCTCTCCAAATGATGGAAAATATTTCTTTATCCTCACAAGTTTATTCCAAATCCCACATACAAACTACACCCAGTAGGCAATAGTCAGGAGCTGGCAACAAGGACAGGCAGAAAGGTAAGTCATTCTAGCTGCTGTGAATGTGTGCAAACCTCAGAAAGGTAAGGTGTCTTTCACTCATTGACATATTTCTTTTTGCCCCTCAAGTCAGGCACTGTTGTCTGCTACAACAGTACTTTCTAGATTTCTGTAATGACTTGTGTTTTATATAATAAAGTACTGGACTGCTCTTGCGAAAGGTCAACATTCTTTTATAGCAGCAGCTTCAAGATCTTAAAAATTGTTTCTAAGAAATCCAGACTTAGATTAATTGATTTGGGTTTTACTAAGTAAATGATCCCATGTAATATGTATTTGTAGATAACCTCTGTTTCCAAATCACTGGAAAAAAACCATCATTTCCAGTTCTCATTTAGAGGGTAGAGTAAAATATCTGTGATTGAATAAACATGTGAAAATATGACTGAGTCTATTTTAATTGCATATTGTGATGGATGTTTAGTTTCAGTACATAAAGTACCCATAAAATTTAAATACAAACTTTAAAAAAAATTCTGCCATTCATATAAAAAGTGGATGGTTTAAAATGTTATGCTATTCCTGTAGCAAATGTTTGACCTACCAAATATTAGGAAGGGATTTTCTACTTTAAAGGTAGCCTCAGAGCAAATTTGCTTTAGATAGTAAATCTATATTTACTGCTCTATATTACAGCTAATTATTTTCTTCTTTTTATTTTCTGTTTTATTTTATTTTTTATACTTTTTATTTAAATCGCCATGAGATACAGAATTACAAAGCTATTTATGACTGAATTTCAGTCATGCATTTTTAATACCTTTCACCAGTGTACATTTCCCACCACCAATGCCCCCATTTTCCCTCCTGCCCTGTGCCCTGCCCTCTCCCCTGCCTGTCTCTGTGACAGACATTTTTATTCTTTTTCCCTCTCCTTTTTTCTTTTTAGACACTTATTTTAAATATTTTTACAGAAGAAGTATCATGAAAATCGATTTATTTTCTTTCAGCACCCTGTTCTTGTCCAGAGGGATTATTCCTCATTATTTCCAATATGCTTTTGATTTACTACCTCGGAAATATATGAAAGTTAAGTTAACCTACATTACATTCTTCTTAAATTTTTTAAAAAAATATTTATTTTTGTCATTTGGGGCCATTCCTAGCAGTGCTCAGGATTTAATCCTGGATTTGTACTCAGGGATGACTCCTGGATGAACCAAAGGGGTCCCAAGGTCAGTTGCATGCAAAAAAAGCATCTTACTCACTCCATTTTTGATCCAACCCAGTCTACCTGAAATGCCATGTGCTTATTTAGATTAACTAACCCTGATAACTTAGTTTGCATCAAAATTGAGTGTTGATGCTCAGTGGCATCATTAGACTTGAGCAAGATCAATGATTTATTCTTAGATTTTTAAATTTTAGTATAGTGTAGGAAACATGGTTCCAATAGTATTAATGTTTATTATATTAATGTTCAATGTTAATCTCTTGCTTTTTATTAATTATTATTGATAAATGCCATAAAAAGAAGAAGGGTGAAGAAAGAGGGATGTAGAAAAAGCAGAACTTGAGTTTAAAATTCAAGAGGTCAAACACAGTTAACAATTTCTTTGGTAGCTTGCATCCTCTAGGCCACCTGACTTTAATCTAAAAATTAGTGCTAAGTATTATACAAAGAGTTGATCAAGAAAATTTGAGTTTAATCCAATTCTTGAGATTACTATATTTATCAGAATTATTATAATAAGTGTTATTTCTTTTAAAAGTTTCCATAAGAACATATAAATTGGTTAATGATTCAATATAATATTAAAATAATTTTATGCGGAAGAGTTTTGGCCTTTCTGATTTTCTAAGGTTTGATCTTGTATGAATTGAGATAAAAACTTTTCAAATGATTCACTGCATACCTAAAATATAAAAGTATTCAGTACAGAAATGACTAGATTTGGGGAGATTAGTTCATCATGTGTAGAAAATTATATCTGGGCATGATTTTCTAATTTCTCAAGAAAAGCATGTATTTAGAGTCTTTTTTTATTTCTCTGAGTATTGTTACTTCTATAATTCATGATATTATTTTACTACCTGTGGTTACTTGACATTTTTTAGATGTCTTAGATGTTTTTAGATGTTTTAGATATGTTTTCCATCAGTAGGCTACACTTAAACTTTTATTTGTATGTATTGCTATATTTAGATATTCTGGAAATTGAACCCAGGATCTACACATATGAGGAAAATTATTCTCTGGCCAGATTATTCTGATTTGTTTGTTTCATTATTTTAAGGTCACACCCAGAGTTGTTCAGGGTTTATTCTTAACTCCGTTCTGGGGTCACACCAACTGGTGATAATTATTTTTTAATCAGGGCTGTAAAAATACACCTATGAAAATTATCTTATTTGGGATGATTAATCCAAAGTGAGATGGTTTTCACTACTTTATCCTTCTGTGTGTTTGAGAGAGGGAGAGAAAATAATAGGTTAACCATAGCAATGAGTACATTTCAGGTTTACTCTTATGAAGATAGCATCAGATGTCTCCTATGTACTCTCTTTAGTTGATTGCTTAGATAAGAGTAAACTTTGTATTGGTTAGAAAATTTTAATGTTCTATTTGGAATATCAAGTGTGAATAATTTATTAATGTCATCGTTATAAGATGTGACCTGCCAGCACTTTGTGTAATGGTAAAATCAGAATAGGTTTTCTTCAAGTGCCAGGTAGAGCCAGGTTGAAACTTCAACAGACTTAATAATCCCAGTAGAAGTTTTAGTTCATGTAGAGTCTCATAAAAGAGCATGAATTAAGTTTTTCAAGTTCTGAAAAATTTGAAACAGAAGGGGTAAACATCTCATCAGATATGTTCTACCAGATGCCAACTCATTTTCACAATGGCATGATTGCATTTAGGAACCACAATAAATAAATAAATAAATAAATAAATAAATAAATAAATAAATAAATAAAACTTTACAATGCTTCTTCAGGGGAATATATATGTACACATATAGATTCATGTTCTTTCTTTATATGTGTGTATAAACAGATAGATGTTAGATTTGAACTGACGTATTATCAAATCAGGATCAAGTGTTGGAAAATATCAGTATATTTTCACCACTGTGTTATTTGAAGAATTAAGGATCATTTTGCCTCTATCATATGAAATTCCACTTAGACTATCAGCTTGCTGGTACTGTTCACCTTGCTGGGGCTCTTCACCTTTCAATATCCTGTAAAAATTTTTTGCAAAATTCAGCTAACTTATACATCTAAGAGTTGTTATTTTGTTGACTTTTAAAATACCAATTTTAAATCCTCTTACACCAGAAGTTAACCTTTGAGTAAGCTCATGGTAATTGTTATGACTTATTTATAATTCTGAGATCTTTATTGCTTTTGAGTCCTGGAGAAGTGGATGTGGCACACGAGTTCTTAATAGTCATCAAACTCCGGGTGTGGAAATTAAGTGCTTGTAATTACTTTATGGGATAAAGTGTTGGTAGCATGTGCAGGTCCTCAATTCACCCTCAGCTCTCAGCTACCTGTGTTACAGGACTAGTCAGACATTGTGGGCTACTTGTTGGAGAAATTGCTTGGTTCACACCAGCATGGAATAATAGATGTTCTTTGCTTGCAACAAATCAATAGCGAGCAGCTGTGGATCATGCAGACGGTGGAGTGTGAAGCGCCTTTTCAGACAGTTTTCTACTGGAGAGACTGTTAAGCTTCACGGTTGACTATTGATTGGCCCGTTGCTTTTTTATTTATTGTGTGGGCTTATTTATTTTTTAATGTAGGTTGGTGTATTGATTAAAACTGTTAAAAAACACATTTACCATTCAGGCTTTAGAGAAATAAGCAATATATGTATTAGTCGGCAAACAAGAGGATAGAATGTACCTGTTAATCCTGTCTCTTAGGTCCATATAAATATCCTAAAATTGTTATAAACTTGTGTTGTTATTTGTATAGTAATGAATCCCAAGGATATTTGCCTACAATATATTCTTCATTTTAATGATATGTTTAACTTTCCCTCTGCCCGTACAGAAAATAAGCTATATATTTTAAAAGTTCACTATGAAGATAACTGTTTGCTATTTCAAATACAGTTTACTATTTAGTCATTCAGTCATTCACCAGGCATTCCTTATTTTCAGATATGTTCACAAATAAAATACAGTTATATTCTCAAAGACAGTACAGCCTATTGGGAGAATATATAGATGAAAATGCTTCAATAGAAATAGCAATAGTGCTGAGATATAAAGTAGAATAACATCAGCTGTCCCTGGGGAAGACATACTGTCCAGGAAAGTGGTTGATACTAGTAAAGTTTTTATTGACAATGAATCTTGAAACTTTGTGAGTAATTCCTAAGTAAGTATTATATAAAGTTAAGGTAGGAAGAGACAACACTCCAGTAAGCAGAGAGAAATATGATTTAGTTACTGTCAATGTTCGGTCTATTTACTTTCATTCTTTATCTGAAGAAATCAGTGAATAGGTCGATTTCCTTGCATATTGTTGATCTCAGTTTGATTTCCAGTACTTGATCTAAGTTTGATCCCAAATGGTACACTGGGCAGGAATAAGCAGAGCAAATACTAAACCCTAAGCGTCTCTGGGTAACGCAAATTAAATAGTGATTTGCCTCAACACAAATTAAATAGTGATTTGCTTTACTGCGTTTCACTTTGTATAATATACATTTTTAAGATTAAAAATGTTCCTAAAGTTTCTTATTTACCATAACAGAAATGCATATTCTGGGACTTGGTTCATGTGGGAAAAAATGTCTTACTTTGCATTTTATCACTACCTGTTGGATGCTATGAATAATGGGGTCTAAACTTAAAAATAATTCTATCTCTCTGGCCACCTGAATAATTATTTTTAAGAAATTAGAGCGCCTGGAAAGATATTTACAGTGGATATTACATGCAGCTGACCCAGCTTTGAATCTTTAGCACTCTTTATGGTAGTCCCCTGAACATAGTCAGGAGTGATCCTGAGTGAAGACCCACATGTAAGCCTTACCACTTATGCCCCCCCTAAAAAAACTTTTGTAACTGAATCATTGTTTTATATCACCCTGGCCATTAAGAAAAAAATTTAATAAATTAATTTGATATTTTTTTTGTTTTTTGGGGCCACACAGAGTGACACTCAGGGGCTACTCCTGGTTATGTGTTCAGAAATTGCTCCTGGCTTGGGGGACCATATGGGATACTGGGGGATCAAACTGCAGTCCATCCTAACTAGCACGGGCAAGACAGAGACCTTACCACTTGCTCCACTGCTCTGGCTACAAATTGTAAAAGATGTTATAGCACAGTCGTTAAGTAATTCTAGGATCAAAATTCTTTCAAGGCCAATCCTAATTGAATATTGTAAAGTTGAGCTAAAAATGACCTCTTGAGACTTTCATAGAACTAAAGAGTGTTATAGGCACCTAAAAACTAGGAGTAGGGATTGTTTATTATGACTAATTGTATTGACATTTTTCAAGACCTATTACATTCCCCAGAATTTGTTAGGACCTTTATAAATATGTCAGCTCCTTAATCATCCCAAATCTCTGACAAAATACTATGATATATTTGCCCTAATTTTGATAATTAGAAAACTGTGGTCACACAGTTAGAAAGATGGTGAGTAAAGATTTGAATTTAATTTGAGTTTTCATGAAACTCAAGATTATGCAAAACCTCTTTCCTTAGTCATTATCTAAGTATTGTTACTTAGTTATTAGGAAAAAAAAAGATCCAAAGAAGGTGATAATGAGTAAGTTTACTAAAGGTAATGCCTAAAATGATTTCATTGCATATTTTTATGTGCCATATATATTCAATGAAGCTAACAAAATCAGAGAATGGCATTCCATCTAGGGTTTTTTTCTTTCTTTCTTTTTGTTTTTGGGTTTTTTTTTTTGGGTCACACCTAGAGGCACTTAGGAGATACTCCTGGCTCTGTGTTTAGAAATTGCTCCTGGCTCTGGGAACCATTTGGGATGCCAGGGATCGAACCAGCATCTGTCCTGGGTCAGCTGCATGCATGACAAATGCTCTACCACTGAGCTACCACTCTGGTCCCATCTGGCAGGGGTTTCAAACTCGCGGCCCACGGGCCACAAACGGCCCTCCGTACAACATTTTGTGGCCCTACACTAGAGGAATCTTTTTTGTGTTTTGTTTTGTTTTAGTTGTTTGGGTCACACACCCCAATGTTCAAGGCTTACTACTGACTTTGCACTCAAGGATCACCCCGACTTTGCCTCCTACGGCCCCCACATAAATTGAGTTTGAGACCCCTGATAGGGTTTTCTGAGGATGAAAGTGTGTATGCTTATTGGTAACATTTTCACAGATGTAAGTTTTCTTATATTGCTAAACAGTTTCTTATAATAAACTAAGAAGAGATGATTATGTACCTCAAATTTATTCTACAGCTGATAGTTAATGCATGTGCAATATTAGACAGTTTCAGTTAGAGCCAGGATAGTTTGTAACTTATATTTCCATGAACCCCTGTGAAGATGAACTGGGACTCACACTCAGGTAAAACTTTGACTTTTAGAAATCACAGTTAACACTTGGTCCTATGGTCAAGGAGAGATAATCTCCACAAATAACATTTCTGTAGCTTGTCAGGGATTATGAGTTGTTGGAATTTGTGCCCTCAGTAATTTTATTTCCACCATATCCAGCATGTTATATTTGTCAACCATTTTATGACTTACTTTTAATTATAGCTCATTTATTTTTGGTGTGCTTGGCTAGTTACTTATTTATAGTGATGGCAATAATCCACTGGGAGCTTATTGGTTCACAGGAGATAATTTTATATTACCTTGTTAGTCACATACAGGTACAAACTTAATGCGTTTTTCAATATATGCTTGTAATTGCCTACATATATTTTCATCTACATTTATTTGCTTTTATATCAAAGGTAAAGAATATAAACTACTTTATCTTCTCTTGTAAAATAGAACTATTAGATACAATTTGTCTGCCTTCACTTATTTTCCCACTTAAATATTTTCTTTGTGTGGGGTCATTTTATGATCAAATTTAATTTTATGTTGAATACAGATCTTATGAAAATTGTGACAAGTGTTTATAGTGACATAATCAACACCCCACCTTGTATCCTATCTTATCAGACCTTCTTTCCAAGGATGCTGTGGGTTGAATTTGTATCAACACACATGAGCTTTTCCTGGTCTTGAATATATGTAAGTGGACTCATACTGTATGAGATTTCCATTTCTTTCAACTCCATGAAGTATATTTAAAGGGCAGCGCAACCACTGTGTATCCTAGCTGATTTTCTCTCTTTTGTTGCAAAGCTCCAGTTACTCACATAAAGGAGTTTGATGGATTTCATCCCAGGTACCTCTCTCTGCCCTATGGGCAGAAATTATTTCAAGGCAGTAAACTGGACAATCTTGGACTCATCCCTATTGTCTTCTCCCTTCCAACAATCACTCTCTTTACTTGATCTACAGTGTCTTTCAAATTACTTCTAAGTTTTTGTCTTTTGCTTGGTTGTCCCAAGTCTATTTTAGATCTAAATTTATTACTGTGTATAACTTGGAAGTAGACATCAACCTGTTTTTGATTTTACCTGACTTCACTTTTATGTCTTAATATGGACGGAGGTATAGAGAAAGGAGCAGAGGGTGAAAGAGAATAAGAACAAGATGAAGAATGTTCTGTGCTTTACACAGCGACTATTCCTGGGGCCTGAGAACAATGGGTAGGGTATTTGCCTAGTAAGTGACTGACCCAGATTTAATCCCCAGCACCAAATATGATTTCCTGAGCCTGCCAGAAGTGATCTCTGAGTACAGAGCTGGGAGTAATCCCTGAGCACAGCCAGACGTGTCCATAAAACAAAGAAAGTTAAATTACAATCTCTCCAGATGATTTGAGGCTTTGCATTAATCCTTGAACAGCTCTTATGGTGTCTAATATTCAAGGATCTGTTTTATACTTTTTCCCCTCGGGAGATGGAGTAGTCCTTAAAGTACAGTTTTATGACTCCTGTAGTCAAAGAACTTTCTGCAGCCAAAGAGGTTGCACAAAGCTAATTAAATGCCTGCAAATGTGTCTCTATCTAGTGTTTCTCCATCTGCATTTTTGTTGTTAGTCTGCACTGCTTTTTCCCTCTAGTTTCTCTGATAACATTGGATTAAGCTCAGTGGGTGAAGGGACTGATTTGGTTTATGCAGCTACCATTCTTGTTTTCTTACCCTGGAATTATGGTTTGTTTCCCACCTGCCTTTATCCTGTGGATCTTTGCCTGCCTAATCTGTCTCTTTTTCAAATTAAATTAAGATGTGTTTTCAAACAAACACACACAAAAATGGGTAAGATCCTGTGGCTTTTTGTTCATTCACTACTCTTATCATGATCTTTAGACATTGTTGAAAATTTATTATTTTGAGCCATTTCTATAAAAAATTAAAAGCTCTTGTATTATTGAGGCATTTATTTTAAGTAAAATGTGATCCTTAAAATGATATAGTCTCATTCTTGAAAATATATAAAACTCCAAGGTAATGGACACCAATGTAAATGTGTCTATAATTTGCTTTATCTTGCTTCAAGATGTCTATGACTAAAATTAGTAATTTCCTCACATATATTTGTTTAATTAATGATAAGACTTGCATATTTCCAAAGATGGAACAATTCTAAGGTTTTTCTCTGAAATGAGAATCATTTCTACCAGGATGAGAATTTTATGTCAGAAGCAAGACTTTTAGGTATACAGAAATTAAAATGAGCATAATAATAATACTATTTACTCTTCAGTTAAAATGGGAAATATCAATATCGTTGTGTATATCATATCTTTTCTCTCATCTGTATCCTTTCTGGCAAATAACTCCACAGTTTCTGAGCGATTGTATACAGATACACACAAATAAATGGATTTATAGTTGATTATAGAGAAAGAGAAAAGAGCCTTATGATGTGGGGAAGGGGTTACATGAGTCCTACCTTTTGGCTCTTGCTTCCACTTTCTTATAGAACATATTGAAGTTGCAATGATTTATACTCTAGAGACAGTAAAATGCTTCTACTAAAACATCATTCATCAATTTATGCTGAACTTTGTGAATATGTGTAAAGCACCTGCATGTATGGCATTCTGAAAATGGTCAATCACAAGACTTCTTGAATGTTATATATTCCTGGGTTGCTTGCAATGACTCCCAATTGTTTTGGTAGGGAACAATTGTATTTGACTTTGGGTACAATGCCCAGGTTCAGTGATTCAATGGGTATTTATTTTAAGTCTGCCGTCTAGTCTCTATACACAAAAGTATGCCTTTATGTGTATATCATAAATATATTGATGTGTCTATTACAAATTTCCATGCTGTTGCTATAAAATAATTTTTCTCTCCAAATGCCTGCTCTGTGTTTTACAAAGTCATATATGAACTTTTAGTGGCATTTCAGCTAACTGGCAAGTTGTATATCTCTATAATTACAAAGGTGATGTGTCAGCCTGTGCCACAGATCATCTATCTATCTGCCTTTGAGGATACTGCAGGATATTAGGTAGAAAGTTTCTTTAGTTCATAGGAGGACTCAATATTTGGGGTGTAATTATATCTGTGAAAAATGATTTAGCCAAGGAGATAGCATCTGAGATTTATTTATCCTTAAGAAAAATCTTTCTCCTCTGTCTACTTAAAATTCCCACATGCTAACTCCATGCTGATATTAAAGTGTATAATCTACTTATAGCTTACATCATCACCCTAGCACCAGATGCCTTTGGAAAAGGGAAGTTTTAGACACATATCACCACACATGCTCTTTCTCCACTCCCTCCAACCCTTGAAAAGTCTTGAGCCAGAAAGTCCATTGAAAAGAAAATATTAAAAACAAGTGCATTTATCCAAACAAATTCTCAGTGTTGGTATAAGCTGTATTCCAATCTTCACAATAAACCACATGTGTTTGCAACATCTAACTTATTTAATTTGCATGTGGATTAATTTAGCATATTTTCCTATTATATAAAGTTTAATGAACAATAAACACAGCTATAACCAAATCTCACAGCTATTTCCCAGTGTGGGGTATCATTTTACATTTAGTTCTATTTGGTTTCCTAGGTAATATTTGACTGTGGCTATATTTTCCTGAAGCTGCAAGTCTTATCACATGGCATTTTGGGGGATGGGTGAGTGGCAAATTCTTCAAACATAGAGCAAAGCAGAAAGAGAAGTGACTGTGGGAACTCTGCTGAGTTCATAGTAACATAAACCATCTGGACAACACAGCATATGTTAAAAATGATTCTCCCGTGGGGAGGAAGTGACAGTACAATGGGCACTGCATTTTGCCTTGCATGCTGTTGACTCCAATTAGATCCCATATGGTTCTTTGAGCAGAACAGGATGATTTTTGAGTGTAGAGCCAGGAGTAACAGCTAAGTACCAGGGTTGTAAACAACAACAAAAACAACACCCAAAAAAAACAAAAAATAAATTAAAAAAATGATTAGCTTTGCTACTTATCCTGACAGTCAAGGATTTCTATTGCTAGTTTCTTTTCTTTTTGAAGTCAATGCAATGTAGACCAATTTTAGAATAATCTCAAATTCTTCTTTGTCTTATCACTTCTCTTCTTATGAACCTTTTATGACCCCTTCATGAAAAAAATCCACACTTCATGTACATGAAATTTAATAGTTTTTGTTCTCTCTTGAATTCCTCTTGTTTCCATATTCATGGCTTACAAATGACCTCAATAAGGTCAGTGTTCCTACAGTCCTCTCATATGATCATTTTATGATCATTTTATCTCCCTTGCCCTTGCAGCTTTAATTTGTCTTTCTGGAAGTCTTCCATCCTCTTGATCTGGCTTTTAAAATCCTATGCACACTTTAGGATTCAGTCAGTCTTAGTCCTATATCTCAGAACTTTCTCTGGCTATGTTTGCCCATATTGCTCCCTTCCACAAAATTCTAGCTGCCTTTATATTTGGATTATATCTTAGCATAAAAATAGGTATTTGTATAGACTTTAGAGTAACATAGCTTAGTTGTTTCCTTAGTAGGTCCAGGTTTTTTTTTTTATTTTGGGGCCACACCTAGCAGTGTTTAGGTGTTACTCCTGGCCTTGTACTTTGAAAACAAGTCTGGCAAGCTTGCATGTCCATATGGTATGCCAAGATCAAATGAGGGTCTGCTGCATGCAAGGCAAATACCCTATTCACTATGCTATCACTCCAGCCCCAGTAGATACTTTTTAATAGTTAATGAAATTCATTTTTGTAATTTGTAGTTTTCAAAAGTCTCATCATTGTTGTTAAAAGGAATAGAATAGTGAAACCAAAACAGAAATATTTGATTTTTTTTTTTCAAGACTTTTTCCGTTAGTTGTTTTAACTTGAAAATAAAACCTCAGGCAGGGGAAGGATGAAAAGGCTGGAACATGTGTTTTGTAGAGAATATTTTGGGCTTGATACCTGGTACCATATAGAACCTCATACAATGATGAGAATGACTCTAATCACTGGATTTGGATATAGCCCCCAAACAAACAAATAAAAAGAAAATAAAACAAAAAAAGAGAGAGAAAAGAAACCACCTATTAGAGAAAATTAGTTTAAAAGTATAAAACAAGTGGACTTTAAAATAAATTGATAGTCATTTTTACTGTATGTTCATACTTTTTGATACAGACTCAACTTGCCTATATTGTGGTGACTGGACTAGAGAATAATTATGTCCAGCATGAGGTTAAGTTGATTTGTTACTGTAATCACATTATTTAATGAATCTATATATTCTGGTTATAGATTTAATAATATTCCTAATTTGTATTGGTGTTAGTCAGCCCAATACCAATGCAGATTTTGGAAGACCTAGTTTCCACTTTTCTTATAAACATCATTAAAAATAATTAAAAAACAATATTTACCAGACTTCAAATAATGCAATGAAGAACTCTAGTACCTTCCATAATTTCATGTCTTCTTTTAGTGCCTTTCCTGGATTAACTGATCAGTGCATCCTCTTGTTTATATTACCTTGGAAACAAAGGTATAATTTTTGTTAAGCCTCTGTTATTCACAAATGCTTCAATATATATATTGCAATTCCTTAATATAAATCATCTTTAAATCTATAAGTTTTTCTTGTCAGGAGAGTTCCTGAGTGGAGAGTCAGGAATAAATCTTAAGTATAGTTAGGTGTCCTCCTTCTCTAAATTTTATTTTTAAAAATCTAATCACTAATAGCAACAAACTTTTACTATTTTTAATAGATCAGCCATATGTAGTGATGATCATAGACTTTAACTGTAAACACAAGATTGTGTACTCAAAATTTCAGAGCCAAACTCTTTATCGTTTTCTTTGAGAAAGGAACAGGGGACCATGGAGTTTCTGGTTTATTATCTGAACAGTTTAATTAGCTAATTATTGCCTGCCATGGGAAGACGGCTACAGATTGATCTCCAGTGGAGTTTAACTGAAGAAGAAACTGTGTGTTCGTAACATTTCCACATATCCATTACCCAGGGGTCCCCTATAATGTGCACAGCTGCTGAACCCTAGGATATTAGACCCAAATCTCAATCATGGTGATATCAATAATCAATTCCAATGAACAGAAAACTTCTAGGAAGCTGATATACCTGATAAAAAGGAATCTGATGTTTATGGCTGCCCAATGTGTAGGTGGAGGGTTGGTGGAGAGGGAATCTGAAAGAATTTTGAATACTAGGGAAAACCAGCCACTTCTGAAAATTTTGCACTTTCCTATTCTAATTGTTTATGAGAACAAGATTTTTAAAAATTTGATTAGATATTTTTTTAGAATTCTTTCCATCAGTTGTTTTGTATACATGTGACTGTGTACTTGAAAGTTCATGCTCTACTCTAGTGGTTCTCAAGGGGACCACATGTACTGCATGTATGTAAACCATAGAGCTCAGCCCATTTAACTATATCTCTGACCCTAGTAGAAATTAAATTATATTTAATTTTTAAAGTGTTCTGATGGGAAAATATTATCCTTTGTGTTCAACTTTAATATAAGAAAGTGTGATTTATTTACTTTCAGCATTAATATAAATGTTTTCATATAAATAGTATGTATTTTGATAGCAAGTATTTGATACTAAATATATAGAGACCACAGATGAATAATTGCCATCAAGTAGGAATGATATGTTAATATGTATGTATATATTTTAAATATGCATTGCTTATAATATGTGTATATTTCTTTATTGAATGGCTTCAATTTCTCCATTAAAATCTGGATCTACCATATTGATAAAACATCTTTATGTTTTCTCTCAGAGATCGATAATTCTCTTCCTCTATATCTCTATTTTTATTCCTGTAACTGAAGTACAGTTCATAATTATTGTTCCAAGTTTTACCTATTTCTTTATTTGTTTTTTTCTTTACTGGCCATACCTGTGAGTGCTCAAGACTTACTCCAGATTCTGTGCTCAGGAATTACTTTGGGCAGGCATGGAGGACCATATGAGATTCCGGAGATCAAACCCATGTCTACTGCATACAAGACAAATACCCTCCCTGCTGTGCTATCACCTTGGCCCCTAGTTTTATCTGTTGTTGTTGTTTTTTTTTATGCTGTGCTCTGGTCATCATCAGGTATATACATTCTAAACTGAATACCTTGTTCATAGCTTTCATTTTACTTCATTCTTTGTATTATCCTAGGTGACTTTCTTTTTGTATGGGTAATGACTTCTTTCAAATTCCTGACCATCTATCAAAGAGAATCTCCTTTGCTATTTACTAGTTTTGAAGATTTCCCCCTCTCTCCTATTTTTGCTACCTCATGATTCTACCCTGTAATGTCTTAGTCACTTACTCCCTCTTTTTTTGTTTGTTTTTTGAGCCACATCAGTGTTGCTCAAGGGTTACTCCTGGCTATGCACTCAGAAACCACTCCTGGCTTAGAGGACCAGTTGGGATGTCGGGGCATTGAACCGAGGTCCATCCTAGGCTAGCACGTGCAAGGCAGGAGCCTTACTGCTTGTGCCACCGCTCTGGTCCCAACTTCCCTCCTTTAACCTTCTGGAGTTCAGAGTCTGTCTATGCAGGTGTTCCTACTAACAGTTCTTGTCTCAGGACCTAGAAAAACACTGGTTGAATTTCTTGTCATTCTCTCTGCATCCTACCTCATTACCTTAGGTCAAGAGCAGGTCAAATTTGCTAATTTATCATTGCACATCCATAACCTCTTAGTTTAATAGGCATCTCAATGTGTGTGTGTGTGTGTGTGTGTGTGTGTGTGTGTGTGTGTGTGTGAACCCAAGCCTTGGCTTTATATACTGCTTATTTTCTTTCTTAATTTCTAGTTAGGATACTCTTATAGAAGGTACAGGCATTTTTTTAATAAAAGCTTTTATGTTTAAATATCCCAAATCTATCTGATATGATAATTAAGACTTCTTTCCAGGACTTTTCTAGAAATATTTATTCTGAAGGTCATGCTTTCTAGTATTTACTTTCATTAATCTAAGGACTTGCAGAAAATTCTCTTCTTTGAATTAGTCCCCAAACTTCCCTTCTCTATGTCTCTATATTGGCCTATTTTCCTTTCTACATGGCCAGTTGGTCCATTACTAAGTGGAATTTATGTTTGCATATATGCTTTTTTTATTTTTGGCTTTTGAATTATACCCTGCAGTATTCAGGGGTTACTCCTGGCTCTGCAGTCAGAGATTACTCTTGACTGGCTTGTAAGAACCATACAGGATGCCGGGGATCAAACTTGGCTAGACTGCAGGCCAGGTAAATCTTTAACCTGCTGTCCTATTGCTCCTGCCCCTGTATGACATGTTTTAATATGGATGCTTTTTTTTATGCCTCAGACCAGGACTGTATAATTGTTTTCTTTTGTACATCACTTTATATAATATTAGTATGGAAACATATTGGCTTTATCACTTTTTCTTTTCACTAAATAAGTTTTTTGACTATCATATAAGTGCAACGCATTCTGATTCACTCTGTGAGATATGTAGAATAGATACAAATACTTTCTTAGTATTTCAGTGCTCAGTGCCTTACATGGAACCTGACATATTAAAGGTGTATAGTGTATTTGATATCTGACTATCTATCTGAATAAAATATCAGATAACAATTAAAGGTGATAATAATAAATAAAAACTTTCTTGTGAATATATAATATATATTTATATATTATATAATATAAATAAATAAAATATATAATATATAATATATATAATAAACTACTGGAGTTATTTTTACAAGTTGCAAAGCTCTGGGGCTATAGCAATAGCTTAGTGGGTGGGGCTCTTTTTTTTCTTGAGGCCAACCTTGGTTCATTTTTGGTACCCTTTAGGGCCCCATAAATACAGTGATTCCTGAATGCAGAGTCAAGATTAAGTCCTGAGCATTGCTTGATGTGTCACAAACAAAAAAAAAAAGCAAAAAAAACAAAAACAAAGCACACAAAACAAAAAATAAAACAAGTTACAGCCTTGAATTTATAAAATATATTAATTTATTAGTCAATTTATTAATTAATAATTTAAAGTCAATATAAAAAGATTCAAAAGAAAGTATTTTATATACAAATAAATATAGTAAAATAAGTCTTGACTACTAGATCTCATGCCAGTGACTAAGTATTATCTGAGCAGGACTTTATCTACTATCTGCCTTACTAGTTTTGTAATTGTCTTTATACTTATTGCTAGAACTAATCTAAAGGAACATGAACTAGAGAAAATGGTGATAGGTTGTAAAGATGCCCATTGGGCATTTTTATACAATCTCCTCTTTTCTTGGTAACTAATTCTGTAGTCAGCTTTTAAAGGTTTATTTTCATTGTCCAATGGATAAGAATGAAATTCTGGATACTGGGAATGGTTATGGTGTGACAATACAATTTATAAATATTTGTGTTGTAGCAGCATATATAAACAAGCACATATTTACACTCTTGTAAATTAATGTCGCATCAATAAAATTAAATGTAAACTAAAGATCTTTTTTCTCAATTTATCAATGTAAGCAGGATGCCTATTTGAGGAAGTTTATGCATAGTTGGAAAAACAACTGTTTTCTTGATATAAAAATTACTATGCCATACCCTAAAAAATTAGAAAGAACACAATGTGTTGTCTTTGCAAGAAAATAATTTTGTTCTTACAGATAATTATTTGAGTATTTTTCTATACCACATAGAAAAACCTTCCTAAAAACATTTAAAAATATTTAAATGTTTTAACAATCTTTTTTTCTTGTGAAATATAATTTACTCATTTTATTTTTATAGTCCCTTTTTTATCTTAGCTCAGTGTTACCTAGAAATAATGTAATGAGCAAGGCCGAGGTTATTGGGAAAGTCAAGGATTGCCTAAGGAGTTAGAGATTTGATTGACATAGAAAGAGTATTCAAGTGGTGAGAGGTAACTTGATGAGATCCTGATTACCATGGTCTTGTCCATATAATTATGGACAAGAGAGGTGAATTAGAAAATATCCCTTTTCAGAGTATGAGGGGGGTATGTTGAAAGAAGATAGTAGCATTGTTGAAAGTGTAAACTCCACTGTTTAGTCTTCACCAATAGATAACTGGCCTCCAGTGGTGTCTGGTAAATAAGTACAATGATAAATTGGAGGAGAATAAGTGAAAATAAGAAAATCTTTAGGAGATTCTTTCTATACATAGAATATTGATCAAAAACATTAAAGAGTATTGACAGTGAAAATTTTAGAGGTAGACATCAGTTTGAAAACTAGAGTACACTACACGGGAGAATGCAAACCTCTAGTATGCCATGAATTGTGAAGTGAAAATCTTGGAATAAATTATTCCATTGACAGATAATTTTATAAGATTTGATCATTGACATTGCATAATTAGATAATAATTGCCAAATAATGTCATGTAATAATTGCTATAATTGTCCTTTTTGCTTTGTTTTTGATTTATAGGGAAATATATTTTTTCTTTTTGATTTTTGGATCATACCCAGCAATGCTTAGTGATTGTTTACTCCTGACTTTTCACTCAGGGTTTACTCCTGGCAGTATCCAGGAGACTGAATGAGAGGCCAGGACTCAAACCAGGGTCGTCTGCATGAAAGGCAAGCATCCTACCCAATGTATTATCATGAGGTCCCAATATATTGATAAATACTTAAGTTAAAAATACACTCCTATGAAAATTTCCTCATTCCTCAAACTAAATAGCTACTTAGACACGTCCTATAAAAAAACACTGTAAGATTGGCTTTATGATATGACTTCCAGTAAAATGATCTGTTATGTCTCTTCTGATTAAATTACAATCAATTTTTGTTTCATTTTGTTTTGGTTTTGGGGCCACACCCTGTGAGCTCAGGGGTTACTCCAGGCTATAATCTCAGAAATCGCTCCTGGCTTGGGGGACCATATGGGATGCTGAGGGATTGAACCGATGTCCATCCTAGATTAGCGCAGGCAAAGCAGACGCCTTACGACTTACACACCGCTCTGTCCCCTAAATTACAATCTTAATATCCAGGACTAGATTTATTCCAAGATTCCAAGTTTGTTTTGTCCCATAAATTTTTTAATTATACCCCTCTGCCTAAATAATAGGTTTCTCTCTTATATATAATAGGTTTCTCTCTCATAGAAATATATATTAGAGGATAGTACAAGGGGGTAGGGCACTTGATTAGTCTGCTGACTGTGTTTAATCTCTAGCAACCCATATGGTTGCCCAACTCCTGCCAGGAGTGATCTTTGAGCACAGAGTTTGGAGGAAGGCCTGGGACACTGCCAGGTATGGTACAGAAAAAAAAAACAAAAAACAAAAAAAAACTATTAGAGACTTCTGTCTCTTCTTCCTACCAAGTTCTCACCCATGCTTCCTACTCTTAAGCTGAAATGCTTGAAGCATTCAAAACTGTTACTTCCTGTCTAAATTTGAATTATGTATCCTTTTTTTCTATTTAAAAATGACAAAATCTGAACAATAGAGTCTTTATATCACTCTGCTAGGACAGGAAAATCTTGATATCTTTAAAAAATATTATCCAAAGTTGTACTTTCAAAAAATGTATGTGTAAAAATGTTTATAATGAAAGAACATCAATTCTTTAGGTTTCCATTTTCTTTCTTTCTTTCTTAAGTAATTTGGTGTGAGGTTTGTGAACTGATAGTATTAAAAAGAGTCCGAAAAGTTTGGTAGAGTATGACCTTCAGCCTTATTACATAACTGAAATTTTTATCTGAAAAAATAAGCCCTAAAATTCTTCTCTCCCCCTCCCAAGGACAACAGAAAACAAAATAAATGCGTTGATGATAGGATTAAGTGAGAAAAACTGATAAATCACGGTCATATACCCCCACTGAGAAAAAGGGGGTGAGGTCAGCTACTATTTGCCTCTGTCTTAATCCTATAATTTTCTGGTTCCTTGGCTTAGAAAGTTTAGGTTCTGTCAAGTGGCTAAAGCAGGACAGCCCAAGGTTACTCTGATTCTCTATGATTTCATTTTAACATTTGGAAAATAAACCCAACCACTGCTACAGACATTGTTTAGAGAGTACAGACAAAAGGATTATTAAGTACTGGGGGAAGAACCTAAATATATAGATTCTTTCTCTTCAAGAAATTAGAAAAATTATCCCTAAGTATCAATACCTTGCCACCTAAAACCAATAGGGAAAACAATAGGATGTGATTTTCTTAAGAGTCTGATTTAATTCTAAAATTATGGAAAACTTCCAGCATGCAAAATTTGCAAAAATTCTTAAATACCACTGTACCCAGCATGCTTCTTAACAAGTGTTTTTGCCACATTTGTTAAAGACTGTAATTTCTCATATAATTTCAAAAAGATTTTAGTATATTATTAACTGTTGAAAGGATGTAAATTATATTTATAAGTGTTAATTTGTGTAAAGTATGAGTCATAAAGTGAATATCCCTTTACATGTCATCTATGATGATAGGTTTCTTTAATTTTAAAAATTATTTAAAATAATTATGACCAGTTTTTCAGTTTAATCCTCTTTGCCTTCCCAAAATAGTCTACAAATATAGTCTACAAAATGAAATTCCTGGGGTTTATGTTCATATGACAACATTGAATCTGAGAATTCATATTGCCTAGCAAGTTAGATGACATGAATAAGAAAGTTTTTAAGGAAAATTTGAAGATCTAAGTATTGGCTTATATTCTTCATAAGACTGAGGAAAACATATCAAGATTTGGCAAGGTATCTTTCTTAGTGATAATGGGTTTTAGACTCACATAGAGCAAAAAATCCAGAAAAAAATAGCTTTTCCTATGCAGATTAGGATCAAAACTAGTCAAGGAAATATATAGAAGTGCAAGATCAATCCTTTTGGTTATCTTTACTAAAAACTGAAGAGTCAGCCAGGAATCATTCATTTACTGTGGTTGCTGGGGTTTGGAGTTAACGCTGATACTCCTTATTCCTATGTATAATTAAACCCAGATTTGGGGGTTTTAGGAAGAAAATCTTTTTCTCAAAAGGTTTTAAAGAATATGCTTTAGAAGGAGTAACTCAGTCTCCAGAGTAAGGATTATCTATCTTAATCAAAGGGGAGTTTTTCATATCATCCATCTTCAATGTTAATAATGATAAAATATTCTGTTATTGCTTCCCTCCCCCTATTTTCCCTACTGCAATGACTCAAATTGATCTTACAAAACAAAAAGGTGGTTACGTATTTTAAAAATCACACATACATAGAATTATTTGGTTTTTGCTGTCCTTTTTTGTCCTCCATAAATAATTTTTGCAGGCAGGTGGCCAGTTCAACCATTTGTCTCTGTGTTATTAATGTGGATAGAAGTTTTAGGCCCTGTGCCTGGCAGTTAAATGAAGGTGTCTTTTGCAAGGGAATGGTATAAACCAGTTAAAATATGATACTAAAGTGCTTTGTATTATTTCTTTTACTTTGAAAAATATGGATATTCATTATTCAATTTAATATGACAGGGTAGATTCTTGAGAAACTAGATTCATGTCTATAAATAAAAAGATCTATTCTCAATATTGGATCATTTAAAGTGAAATAAATTCAGAATTTATATTAAATTTTAACATATTAATTAGACTCATTTAAGTGTTTTATTTTAGTTTGTTGTCTTAGATAACTAAATTGGTTAAAGATAGTCTAGCAATCCAATTATGGAAAATAAAATTTAGGAATTGCTTTGGCTGTATGTATAAGTTGAGTGTTGGAATATCTTTCTATCTTACTTTAGATTGGCTTTGTGCCAATCATTGGACCAATCAACTACCCACTCAATCAATCATCCACTATTTGAATTATATCTGTATATCACATATGGGTGAAGGGAGGGTTCATATGGGTAGAACTCATCCTCAATTTATGACAAAATCATAGGAATACAGGTTTACTCTTAAGAATCATATAGTGTTCCCCAGGCAGGAGGGTATCTGTATCATAGTAAATTTTTTTTGTTTTTCTTTTATGTTGGTTTGGTTTGGTTTGGGTGTCATACCCTGCTGTGTTCAGGGGTTACTCCTGCCCACACTCAAAAATCCCACCAGTGCAGGCTTTGGGGACATATAGGATGCCTAGGATTGAACCGGTCAAGAGCATGCAAGGCAAATGCTCATACCCTTCTTAGTGAAGTTAGTTATGAATTTAATTTTTCGTCATTGAAACAATGTGCTAGAATTTTAAATACTTTCCAAAGTAACATGTTAGAACGTTTAAAGATAAATGTGGATGTTTCCTAATTTTATAGGTGTTATGTTTAATATTGCTTAAATTTATAACAGCCTCTCAAGTAGATAATATCATCACTTCCACAAGCAAATACTGTTGTTACCTTCACTTCTAAAGTGAAAAACACCTGAGATATGAAAGCAGAGCTGTCTGGCCTATAAAGCACAAAGCAAGGGAAGAGGAAACAGGGATCAGGAACTATGCTCATCTGGTGGGAGTTCAGGCTTTCTGCCATATTGTCTTTCCATATGCTGTGGCACAAAATAGAATTGTGATCTTCCCACCTACCCAGAGCGGGAGCAGACAGAGTCCGGAGAAGGTATAGACAGCCAGCAGTCGTGGCAACACTGGTTGCTATAAGAGGATAACTTGGCAATCAGCATTACTCACAGATGGTGTGAGGCCCACGCATCTCTATTTACGTAGAAGCCCTGAGTGTTTGTGTTAACATGTTTGGGAGATAATAAAAGAAGTTGTTGTTTGTTCTTTCTTTATAAGTCTGAAATTAATTTTTAGCATAAGTTTAAGAGGGGGATTTGTAAATTCACTAGCCATTGAGAGACCGGCGATCTAAGAAAACATTTATGCCATGGCAGTTGTTTAGCACTATTTCGGCCACTAGGTGGTGCTTTGGCCTTGTTGTCAGTTTTAATGTGCTAGGATTTCCCCCCCCCCCACCCCCTTCTCTCATAGCTATTGTTTCAGAGGGAAAAAACAAACTAAACTAAACTAAAACCAAATAATTCAAGGTTGATTATGCGGACTGCCAGTTGGGTTATTCGATTTGGGGTTTCTCCTTTTCTTGTCATTGTTTAAAAGCAAGATTATGAAGCCCACTTGGAAATATTGGACATCCCCTTTTCAACCGTGTGGGGTGTGTGTGTGTGTGTGTGTGTGTGTGTGTGTGTGTGTGTGTGTGTGTGTGTGTGTGTGTGTGTGTGTGTGTGTGTGTGTGTGAAAAATGTGTTCACTTATTTTGGAAAAGAAAATCAATAGTTAGAAGTATCTGACTTATCTGTGCATGACCTCAACAGGAAGCGCTTGTAAAAGGTCTTTCAGCCTACAGAGGGGGACAAGTTATTATCAGTGACTGAAATTCTTCAGCTGACTTGACTACTCGGTGTCCATCTATGAAACATACTAGCCCCTCCTTAATGTTTATTATCACTGGAGAAAAATTAGAGGAAGAAATGCCTTAAACACATTAACATAAAGGGGCTTGAGAGATAGCACAGGAGTAGGGTGTTTGCCTTGCACTTGGATGACCCTGGACAGACTCAGGTTTGATACTTGGCATCCCATAAGGTCTTCCTAGACAGCAGGAGTGACTTCTGAATACAAAGCCAGGAGTAACCTCTGAGTGCCACTGGGTGTGCCTCCCCCCAAAAAAAGAAAAAACAAGGGCACTGGGGGTCCTACTGATAATGCCCTCGGTAATAATAATGCCTTGTAGGCTCTTGTCTCAGGGTTTGACCACAGGAAACTACAGATGGTCCCTTGAGCACTACTTGTAGTAATTGCTGAGAGAACACAGAGCCAGAGATAAATCCTGAACACCATCAGTTATGGCAATATATATCCATATATATGTGTATATATATGATAACATATAAAAAGGACTGAATTTAAAAGGAAGTTGTTAATTAGGACTACATATAATATTTAATGATTTAATAAAATGAATCCTTTATTTTACCTGTAGCTATTGGATTTTCTCGTTTCATTACCCATGCAAGAACTTTAGTTGTTGACTTGTTAATAAATGAAGTACTCCTGACACCCAGAAATCATTTTATGTAATAAGAATACAATTGGAGAGATTTCTGTCCAAAGCAAACAGAAAAGTTCCCAAATGACTCAGTTATGAAATAGTAGTTATCTATCCAACTTCACGTATTTATAGTACATCAAGTAAGCATGCAACCCCTAACGAGCCTGAAGTCATATGGGAAATAGTAGAGGGCTACCAATGAGTATATGCCTAGTGCCAATCTGGGTTAACAAAAGAATTTTAAATGTCCTGGATAAGCACCAAAGGTTCAGGCAGGATAAAATGGATCATAAGACATAGATAAGCTAAACTGCAAAGGATGGATATTCTGAAAAGAAAAGAAATGATAAAGGTACCCAAGGGAATCGAAGATTTAAAAAAAAAATTCAGATTCTGAGTATGGGGATTTCAATACTCTTAAGAGTTAATTGTTTGGAGTGTAATCATGTTCATTGTGGATAAGGGATGACTAAGTATTTAGTTGAGTGTAAATTATTCTTCTAAAAGATATAGGTGGACTTTACTGATGTTGTGCTCCTCTTAGAACTCTGTAAGAAAGGAGAAGCATTCATCCTGTGTTAGCAAAGGTAAAAGAGAATATAGATAAAGATGAATTGTCAACAGGGGCCACCTATATCCAGCGTCCAAGCTAGCTGACTCTGTCATAGTCATCCTGTCACCTGTCATGGAGAATTTAGATCTAATCTTCCCTCTCTGTCTTTCCATGTTAGTCAAGGGTTGAGTATGCAAGAGTAATGAGTTACTTTGTTTAATTATTTAAAGAAGCTACTATTATCAACATTTTGTTTTTCTTCCAATGAAGGCAAAAAAGACATGGTTTCACTATGATTCTACTCATTTAACCTTTGTAAGCATATTTTTTTCAGCTTTTTTCCAGCCAAAATCATGGTGATATTATGACATGAATCTTTATTGTCTGTCTGTCTTCTGTATTTGAAGGTGCTAGGAAAAATATTAGGAACTGTGTATATATGGTGGCAGTGGGGGGAGATTATAAGAGGATTCTGCTTTATATTTCAAAAGAGGTAGAAAGTGTCTTTACTGTGCCAATCTGATAGCAGCTTACTAAATCTCCTTCCATCATAACCATTGTGATTTTATTCTATTCTTGGTGTAACTATCCTCTGATTTTCTTTGCCTTTGTTGGAGTGGCAGAATTTAAAGAAAACCAATTTTTTGCCTAATTCTATGTGTAGAAAGCTACTTACACAGTGTTGGTATTCAATACCTGCTAAAACAGAAACAAAATTCCAGAAACAACCCACTTCACTTTCTGTGGGTAGGCAGTGCTCTCAAAGGGATTATTAAGTTCTTCTAAAGAAGTTTCTGTTCTTGAAATGTTGAATGCATTTCTATTCAAATCAGATTTTGCCAAGCACCCCTTGGCTATGAAATGCTAAGTCAGGGTCTTCATTAAACTGACTTTGTTCACTCCTTTGAGTAGTTGAATAATTTGACTATTTTTCCAAATCATACTTTATTGATCATGAAACCCAAGACAACATATCACCTTTCATGACTTAAACTACCAAAACAGATACATTAATTTAATGTGTTTTTGATTCATTTATAATTATTGCTTTTCTGATGTACAAAGCAAAATATGATTGATTTACTGACTATTCCTCACCCCATTATAAAATCCCTACTGTGTAACAGATATTGCATTTGACACTAAAGATAAAATAATAAACAAGATAAAAGCCTTGACCTTATAATGACTCATGAGTCATTGAATCACAAGCTCCTTTCTAAGACATGGAGTAAAAATAAATTCAGTTTGGTAAGAAAGATGGTAGTTAGCATAAAATTTAAACTCAAACATAATGAGATACTACTTTACACCCAATACTATGCCTATTTTTTTTAAAAAAAAGAAAAGTGTTGATGAGGAAGTAAAGTAATTGAAATCCTTTTTTATGGCTGGGGCTCTTGTAAAATGGTGTAACCATTTTGGAAAACCTTCTGGCAGTTCCTCAAAAAGTTAAACAAAATTGGTAAATGATCCAGAAATTTTACTTTTGGGTATATACACAAAAGAAATGAAAGCAGGAATTCAAACATATCTTTATATACCAGCATTCCTAGCTGTATTAATCACAGTACCTAAGAAGTAAATATACTCCAAATGTCTCTCAAAAAGGCAATGAGACATGCAAGTACTGTTTTACATACATGTGCAGATTTTAGACTAATTCCACTTAATTGGACATTTCAAAATTATTTCAATATTTTAACTATATATGAGAAATCCTTCCTCAGTTCTGCTATGTTAGGATTGACCTAGAAGGTTCCTCTGATATATTTGTAATCACAGAGGGGAGGCACATTGGGTACTAAGTTTTAATTCTAGAGAGAGACCACAGATGGTGTCTCTCTTTCTGGGGTCACTATCAGATTCGTTTTCAGTCAAAGGATATCTTTGTAAAAAAAAAAAAAAACTAAGCATAGAGCCAAGATACAGAGCCCAAAGAAATTACTTCCTTCTCTTCCTTCAGAAGCTCACCATACCTTTCTAGGGATTATTTTCTATCTCAATGTCTGGTTCATGCCAACCAAACTGGAACTTGCAGTCAAGAACTAAAAGCATCTCTGTTCAAAGTAATGTGGCCTTGCCGGGTGATGCTGATCAAAGAAGCATTTGTAAGCATGAGATTCTAGTGCTAGAAGTTGACAATTTACTGTGAAAAGTCATTTCTTTTAGTATTCATGGGTTTTTGGATAGGATAAATGTTTGGATAAATGTTCTCCAGTTTCGACATACCTTGCTTCTGAAAAGGTGGGTACATAACTGCTGCCTTGATATTCAAATCTCATTGACTTTCCCCTCTTTCTTCTCCTTCTTTCTCATTCTTTCTTTCTTCCTTCTTCCTTCCTTCCTTCCTTCCTTCCTCCTTCCTTCCTTCCTTTTTCCTTCCTTCCTTCCTTCCTTCCTTCCTTCCTTCCTTCCTTCCTTCCTTCCTTCCTTCCTTCCTTCCTTCCTTCCTTCCTTCCTTCCTTCCTTCCTTCCTTCCTTCCTTCTTTCTTTCTTTCTTTCCTTTCTTTCTTTCTTTCTTTCTTTCTTTCTTTCTTTCTTTCTTTCTTTCTTTCTTTCTTTCTTTCTTTCTTTCTTTCTTTCTTCATAAAATCGTTATTTAAGCACCATAATTACAAGCATGATTGTAGTTGAGTTTCAATCATAAACAGTCCTCTCCTTTTCACTGGGTACTTTCAAGTAGTTCCAAAGTCTTTGTTTGTTTGTTTGTTTGATTGTTTTGGGGAAGCTCAGGGGTTACTCCTGGTTATGCTCTCAGAAATTGTTCCTAGCTTGGGGGACCATATGGAACACCAGGGCAAAGAACATCAGGGGGTCAAACTGCAGTCAGTTCTAGATCAGCACATGCAAGACAAACACCCTATAACTTGTGCCACGGTTCCGACCCTAAGGGAAGTCATTTTTGAATGCTGGTATATTTCTGAAGTTAGCACATTCCCACTTTGCTTGCCTGTGTATGCCCTTTCTTTGCTCTTTCTGGTTACAGAGCCTGCCTAATGAGATAGAAATAATCCACAAGTGCCTGCTGTAAAGTGTGACTTGGCTGAACACAAACAGCTTTGTGCAGTGTGGAGGGAGACTATACCTTGAGAACTCACATCTGCATTGTGCACCTGGAACATCTCTATCTGTATCTCTGGCTTGCAGCTGTGTTTGTTTGGCTTTCAAGATTTCCCTCTCCCTATGATCTGCCTTGGTCCCCAGGCTTTTTATTACAAAGGTACATGAGCTTAAGAAACATCAAGTCTCAAGAAGCATCTTGTGCAAGGAAAAAGTTTTAGAGTTAGCAAGTAGCATCTTAAACTAAAAAATTAGTGAAGTAGCTTACAAATTGTAAATAAATCCAGCCCATATGTTTACCAAGAGTGTGCCTTATACAGGATTTAAGCTGGGGAGAATGGTATAAGGAGAATGGTAGATGCTATGGTATCTCTAGTAGATACAGAAACCAAGTGGAGAATCCAGGTATTGAATAAGTTGCTATGAAAATGAGGGATATTGTTAAAAGATAGATTCATGATGATACGGCTGTGCACAAGTGAAGAGTTTAACTTAACTTGGGAACCAGAAAGTTTATGTTTAACTCTGCTGTAAGGTTTCTCTTCCCCCAATGCCCTAAACTTTCTGTTGAAATGTTAATCACACCAGACCCCCACCCTGGTGGGTGGAGATCTAGATAAAGAAAAGAGTTTGGCTGGGAGAAAGAGGTGGAGAGTCAGAAAAGGAGCAAGAAATGTCTAGGCGAAAGTCTTAGCATAGAAGCCATATGAGGAAAAGCACATGGTGGATAGGGCCATAGAATAAACTAAGCTGACTTTGATGGAACTGTAACTGATGGCTTGTGATTATTTCTACCGTTATCCTGCATCTTCAGACCCATCAACTAAAGGGCCTAGCAGCAGTGCCCTGCCATGCTAAGGAAGGCCTCACCCAATACTAGGACTGTAGACTTTATATTTTATATTATATTTTATATTTTATATTAATATTTTATATTTTATATAAATATAATATTTTATATTAAATCAACACTGTGCCATTGTCTAATTGAATGATTAAGTGACCTCACAATTGAATAACTTTTTTTTTTTTTTTTTTTTTGGTTTTTGGGCCACACCCGGTGACGCTCAGGGGTTACTCCTGGCTATGCGCTCAGAAGTCGCTCCTGGCTTGGGGGACCATATGGGATGCCGGGGGATCGAACCGCGGTCCGTCCTAGGCTAGCGAGGGTAAGGCAGGCACCTTACCTTTAGCGCCACCGCCCGGCCCCACAATTGAATAACTTTGATTAACAGCAGTTACTTTTATCCTCCTCTCCCAGTTTCAATTAAGGATTATCTATCTATAAATGTCACAATAAGGGAGGTGTCTGTCAATAGAAGTTACTGTAAACTGGTCATAGAGAGTTAGCACAGAGAGGCACAAAATATTGTGCTCTTTTGGAGCAGCCAATGAAGGAAAGGTTTACAGACAATTAATTATATCATAAATACTGTGGTGCTATTTTCCAGAACAATGTTTATTACATTATTTATAATAATAAAAGGGCTCTTAACACAGTGAACTTCAGATATTGGTAGCACCACATATGACTGACTGCTATTACTCTTTGTGCCTGACTCTTAAGGCTAGAGTCAAAGTTCAGCAAAAAGGCAGAAGTTTATGACCATAAAAGGTAAATTATTGGGTGTTTCTAACACACAAAGTCTTCTTAAAGCATATCAGCTATAGGAACTAAGTATGTATGATATCTACTTTATCCACAAGGACTCTTCTAGTTTTTTCAGCCCTACTATCAACCAGTCTTGTCAATGAAACTGTTGGACTACAACAGATTATTTGATGATCTCATCCAGTCTTTAGATTCCTGCCTTAGGGGAAAGTCTTTCTTCTTCACCCACCCATATCCCAGTTTTCTAACACATTCTTTTTAAATCTGCCTTCCCAAATTACTTTATATGTAATATATTATATTATATATATGTATATATATGTATACATATATAAAATATTTATGTATATATTACACTTTATATGTTGGATCATTGCAGGACTCAAAGTATGCTAGTTTTGTCTGCCAACTTTGGTTTTAGAGAAGTCATTAATGATTTGGAGATAAGAGAAGGAAGTCAGTCTCACAGGTCAGCCACCATCCTTCAATGGGGTAAGGAGGAAGCAAATGATCACAGAAATTAAGTATTTTACTCATTTAAGTATGCAAATGATGAGGGATGTCTGCATAGAAGTTTCTTAGTAAGTGTGTGTGTTGTGGATCTGGACAATCTACAGGAAAAATGGTAACAAAAATCCAGAACTTCTCTAGACAGAAGCATCTGTCTTTGAGCAGTTCCTTTCAGTTTTGGATGGAGCTAGTTTGCTACCAGATATAGCAGCAAATGGCAAATGGACTCCTCCTATAAAAAATGAAAAATATAATTAGGGGTTCTTAATATGAAATGGGCACTTCAAATGTTTCAACAGTGAACATTTGTATAAGAAAAGTGAATTGCTTAATAGACTAGAAAATAATAACAAAAACAATCATAGGAACAAAGAACAAAGCCATTTTACAGGAAAACAGACCCCCACCCCAAACATTTTCCAGCTCCTTTGTAATACTACCTCCTTGGTGTGTGTTAAAAGTGATTTCTTCCACTTTCAAGGTCCCTAGAGGTTTTCATTGGGTTCTTTCTGATAGTAATTTTACCATTATGATAGTTTTATAATCACTTATTTGTTTTATTGCTATAGGATCATAGGCTCTTTCAAGATGTTGTTTTATTCATTTTCCTATTTCTCACAATCCCTTACAGAGAGTAGCACCTTAATAAATATACAGAGAGGGAATAAGTGAGTCCTTAACTGAATATGTAGTGAATATATTTATCCTGACTTCTCTGATACTTCTTTCTTCCCTGCCTTATATTTTAAAAGTAGTTCACAAAACGTATTGCTAGTGTCTCCGTGTTTGCCACCAAGAGAATAAATGGGATTTCTAAAAAGAAAAATGATCTTTCTCTAAATTGAGGATGACTAACATATAAGGTGCTTTCAGGCACTTCTGCCCTCACTCTCAGGAATTACAACTGCGAATCAAGCATCTGTTTCTCCATCTTTTATCAGAATCCTTATACGTCCTTTATTCACTTAATTTTTAACTCCTTACTCATTAAAGACTTTCTTTACCAGATGCACAATTACATTTTCTTTCTGGATCTCTGTTAAAAAATATTGACTATTTTCATTCATTTATCTAACATGATATAGGTAAAAGCACTGTGTAAATTAGTTTGATTTAATGCATAACTTTTCCATCAGTGGTGGTCAATTATCTTCCTTAACCTTTCTCATAGGGAGAATAAAATTGCAGTAGGATGTTTGATCTTGAGGAGGAGTTGAAGACCCATACATAAGAAGCCTGTTCTAATACCTGGAATTTATTGAGGGCTTGATCAAAAGAAACTAGAATTGAATGTGCATTCTCATCTCTTTCTCTAGATACAAACAGAAGGATTATTATTATGTGTAATTTTCAATAACAGCATCTACCTTACATGCTTTAGTGGGAAAAAAAACATAAAATAAATAGATGCTTTATATAATGAAGATAGTGATATAGGCTATAAAGATACATAAAGCAAGGATAGGAAAAAATGAAGAGGGTCATAAGTAATATAATTGAGCAGGCTTCTGTGAGGAAGGGGCATTTGAATAGAGAAGGAAGTTAGAGAAAACACCATGCCTGGACTTAGTAGGATGCAGAGTCCTTGATGGGTTCAGAGAAGGAAGTTTGGAAGGTACAGAAGAATCAGAGCATTTCAATGACACAGAGAGCATATTAGAAGGTAGTTTTATAAAATATAGATGTAATCCTCAATATCAAATGTAGCTAGCTGAGAGCTCTAGGAAGAAATTGCCATGAATGGCTCCTGGGTTGGGAAAGTATAAGGCCATGTTAGTGAGAAAGTAAGAGGTGAGAGCAGTTGGTGCAGGAGAGATGGAGAGCCAGAAGGCGAAATGGGTTGAAGAGAAGATTAAAATTTGATCTGAAAGATTTAATTATGAATGAAGTCAGAGGGAAAAGAGAAGGCTGGAGGTTTTGATGAGATATTGATATATCATTCTCTTGAAGGAGGCAGGTACAGACTTTTCTTCTAATTTTATTTTTTAAGGCACCATTATTTACACAGTTGTTCATAAAATAGTTTTAGGTACACCATATGTCAACACCTTTTACATCATCAGTTTCTCTTCACTTATGTTCTCAGGTTCCTGCACAGACCCCAACCTACTTCATTTTTGTTTTTAAATAAGGTTATTGTGGTTTATACCTCGTGTTTAGTGTTTTATTATGTTTGTTTTATACATATTCATATTCACGTATATATATATATGCATACATATACACATATACCACACCCCTACACATAACCAATGTGGTTGAGCCCCCTGGAACCTCCAATTCACCTTGTCTTTCTTTCTCAATTTCTTTATTTCCTTGTCCTCATTTATAATCATATTTTTCATGATGTAGTTTTTTTGCATAAAATTTTTAGTGAGCAAAATCTCTTAAAATATACTTTACTTAATCACTCATTACACAAAGTCAATAAAACATAAGGATAAATAGCCATTAATTTAAATCTGGAGTCTTAAAATATAAACCATTTTTTTTTTACTATTGCTTTCCAGTTCAGGTATATGACCCTTAATTGTACCTTCTTAGTGAGGTTTATTGTTAGTCACAGAATGTAGTCAGTAACTCTTATGGACACATGCTCATTTTAAACCATGAACATTTTGGGGCACTTGAAATATCTATCATCTACCTATCTATCTATCTATCTATCTATCTATCTATCTATCTATCTATCTATCTATCTATCTACCTACCTATCTCACATTTTTATAAAGCATCTTTATTTTTTCTTTGTTTTGTGGGTCTACACCTGTCATAACTCTGAAGTTACTCTGAATTCTGTGTTTGGGGATTACACCTGGTTGTACTTAAGAGTGCCATGTGATACTAAATATAAAGATCTAGTTATATATTATATACAGTATATATATATCAAGTATAAGATATTATAAACCTGTGGGTTTAATAGATAAGTGTAAGTAATTTAGATGGGACAGCATATTCCATATAGGAAACCAACAGGTGGGAACATTATGTGTCAACTGATATTAAGGCATTTTCTCATCCTGTGAAAGATAATCTTTAGTTGCAAATACAGGTCTTACTGGCCCTCACTGCCACTCTGTCACCTAGTTACAATGAAAAGCAGAGGAATAATAGTCTTTAGATTTTGCTATTGAAGATGCTCTTTAGCTCATACTGGCTTGAATTTCCTCTTGGTCGAGAGAGAAAGTACATTTTAATAAGCTTCAATTAAATTAATTTCATTTTACTTCCTTTGATATATGGTCTCTTCAAAAAATCCAATTCTACTGATGTTTATTAAGTGCCTCTGTTCACTTGAAAAGTGCCAGGCTCTTCAGAAAAATCTACAGATGAGTGTGATCCAACTTCTGTCTCAAGAGCTGACAATCTAGTGGAGAGGATGGAAGAGCCCAATTTGCTTTCCTGCTAGATTAAAAGTGATAAGCTCCATAAGAGGTAGCACAAACAATGGGGTCTTAATTCAGAAATACAAAGTTATGTGAATCATGAGGAAATTGGCCTAAGTACTAGAACTATCACACTGTCACATATTTAAAAAAAAACATCTTTATTTTTCCTTTGTTTTGGGGCCTCCACCTGTCAGTACTCTGGGGTCTGTGCTTGGGAATAGTAACTCCTAGTTGTAATTAAAGTGCCATGTGATACTGGATATAAAGCAAGTCTCCTACATGCAAAGGACATGCAAGCACTAAGCTGTATCTCTAGCCCAAGCTTCTCCTTATTTCTTTATTTTGTTTGTTCAGGGTTTGTTCAGGGCTTACTCTTGGCTCTATAATTGGGAATCGCTCCAGATAGGTTTGTTTGAACATACATGGTGTTGAGAAACTTAAGTCAACCTTAACTGTTATATTACCTCTGGTCCCAATCTTCTTTATTATAAACATACAATTCCTGTGTTTGAATGGGCCACATAATTAAGTAAAGAACATATTATATATGTTGATGCCCTCTGCCAGACCATAATGATTATCCCTTTTGATCAAGTTTGTGCTATAGAGATAAGCCATTTAATACTTTGGACAAGGAGGCAAGGACACACTCCCTAGTGGTGTTATATGATCTGACCATGTTCTAGTATTTTCTTATATTTGCTCAGAAGAGTCTTGAAGACATTGAATTACAATGGCAAAAATATTGAAGTTAGGTGAACTTGTTGATTTTTAATTTTTTTCACTTAAAGTTTTTTATGGGGTTGAAAAACCCAAACTTGATGAGGGAGGGGGTAATCAAAAAAAAAAAAAACCAACTCAAACTTCAGAAATATAGAATAGGCCAAATTTGAGATATTCAGATAAACAATTTTTTAATATAAGCAGAACAGGAGACACTGCCATGACCTTTTTTTTTTCATGTTTACTGGAAGCAGCTAGAAGAAGGAACTCATAGCTAATACTAATTGCAAAAAGGAATTTCATACAGGCTTCCTCATCTTCAATTATTGCTCACATAGGTATGTTTGATGCTGGAAGATTCACTTTGAAAATTCATAGTCTAAATAAGCCTTGCTCATTAAGATATGAGTTCATATCCAAAGAGTAGGACTTGTCTCTTGGCAGATAAGATTTTTCTCACACTTCTATCTGCAAATGCCATCAGACCACAATTTCCCATCACCCCATTCTGTTCCGTCTCTATGTAGACATGCTCCTTATTTCTCTGAACACCCTGCAGTTTATATGACACACTCTCCCTGCTTCCTTTGGTCAGTATCCCCTATAGCTGTAAGAAGGGGCTTGGATGAAGTGATGGATGCTTCTTCCTTCTCTCCTGCTGCTTGGAGTCAGAAGACAGAAGGGCTGGTTAAAAGGTGATTAATCTTTGCTAATGGCACTGTGTGCTGCAAGCAGGATTTAGACCACCACATCTTCATTAGCCTTGATAAAAGACCACATTACCTCAGATTAGGTCATTGGTTATTTGTTACGAAGCAGAAAGAAGAGGCCTTCTGAGCAAGTGTCAACTGCATGAAACTCATTTGTAAAAGAAAAATAGTGAAGGCCCAGTTGCCAAATATCCAAAGAGAAGAAATTAAAGCTCCTCTCTTGCTGAGAACTCTAAGTGATAAGAAATGCTGGTGGCCTGGGCATGATCTTCTGGGCATGATCTTCTGGTCATGCAGCTATAGCTCTCTTGTCCCTTTCTTTTTCAAAATAATACTGGCTGGCTGGCTTAAGAATGGAAGATGTTTTAAAAAATGTAATTTGTGTGTGTGTGTGTGTGTGTGTGTGTGTGTGTGTGTTTCTTTGGGGATAAACATTTGTGGTACTTATGGCTTATTCCTAGATCAGTGTTTAGGGGTCATTTCTTGTGGTAATCAGGGGACTATCTGAGATATTGGGATTAATACTAGAGTCAGCCACATGCAAAAACAGTGTCTTAAACCCCAGTGTTGTATCTCCAGCAGGAAGATTGTTTTGTTAAAGTAGAGGATGGACTTCAATTATCTTTGGGAGGGGCTGGAGTGGTGGTGCAGGTGGTAGGGCGTTTGCCTTGTGAGCATTAACCTAGGACAGACCTCAGTTTGATCCCCCGACGTCCTATATGGTCCCCCAAGCCAGGGGTGATTTCTGAGCGCATAGCAAGGAGTAACCCCTGAGCATTACCAGGTGTGGTCCAAAAACCAAAAAACAAAACAAAAAAAAAAAACCAAAAAACATTATTTTGGGAATTAGATATGATTTCCTAAGACTTTATAGATGATTCTGTCTAATGATATTTAGGATACTAATTAAAAAAACTAGACAACTAGACAGACACAACAGACACAACTGTGGGCTTGAGAAGCTTTTGTTTGTTTAGAAAAATATGTGCAATAAGCAAATATTTCAAAATAGTATAAAGATACAATTTGAATATAACAATAGAATAAGGTAAACATGACCAGAATTTGTATGAGAAAAAGATATCTAAGTGGATATTAAGTAATCTGTTAGACACATAAAAGGACCTATCCGACAGAAGATAGGTAAATTCTTAAATCAAATGGTCTATATTCATTTTTTTAGTTTTATTTGACTTTCATTTTTTTTAGTTTTCATATTATTTTGGCATCATCTAAGATTTAAAATGCATAAGTGACTTGAAATTAACTGATGAAAACAGTTCTCTTGCACAGTATGTAGTTTGCTGAAAAATAGGAATTTTTTTCTTCCATCTTGTACCTCAAGGAAATGATGTAAACTGTGTTGCTGGCAATGAAGAAGCAGTGCAGGGAAGGGTATAGCCTCCAGAGAGATGGTACTGGCTCAGCTCTACTTGGCCTACTATGGCCATATTCTGGAGGTTTCTGACAAGGCTCAGAAAATCAGAGTCCAGGAATTTAGAGCCCAAGGCCCAGGAACTCAGAGCCCAGGGATTCCTGAACAATGTGAACACTGATGTCTTCATCTCCATCAAGTTTCCAAGGTTCTTCCTCTAATTGTACAGAAATAATTTCAAGAGAAAAGAGTGAAGCAGATAATTTTAAGGATAAAATATGAGGCAGAGGAGAAAGAGTGAACATGATCCAGAATTAACACAGATTGAGAGAAACATGGTAGCTTTGAGCAAGGGAGAGAGGAGAGTGTCCTAGCATCAAAGAATTAATCCATCACTTGGGCCAGAGTGATGGCACAATAGTAGAGCATTTGCCTTGCATGTGGCCAACCAGGAACAAATCCAGGTTTGATCCCCCGGCATCCCATATGGTCCCTCGAGCCTGTCAGAAGTGATTTCTGAGCACAAATCCCTGAGCACCACCAAGTGTGGACCAAAATAATAATAATAATAAATAAAAGAATCAATACAACATTAGTTGGATACAAGTGACTAATGAATGTAGTGTGCCCATAAATTAAAGATAAAGGAGAGTGGGATCTGGGTGACAGAACTGCTGTAAGGCATTTGTCATATATATATGATATACATATGCTGAAGCAGACAGTCCAGGATGGCGCAGCTATTTACCCTCTGAGACTCACATTCTATCTTTCACCACATCTTTGTTCTCTTAGAGCTTTCTTTTATTTCCTTTACCTCAAGGCAGAAGAAATTAAATAGAAAAATTCCAAGGCTATCTCACTGGTTAGCAGTTAGCCTTGGTCAGAGCTGGAAAATTGAGTTTGGGGTTTTGAAGCTTCTCTAGGGTAGGCAAAATTGGACAAATATTGTGCTAAATGAACATCTATAGAGTTAATCAGAGTGAAGTGTAATGAATGAATCTTTACAGACCAATAATATTTCACATTTTTGTCATGGAGGGGGCATTGTAGTGGCGGGGGAAAGAAAGAAGATGGAATATAAACACTAGACTCCCATTGTCTTGTTTCTTATTGTCAAATACATATATTGCTAAACACTGTGTCCCAAATTTAACAAGTATACAATTGTTAAATACATAGCCTCATATCTGTAGGAGAATTACCTGTCTTTCTAAGATGGATTTCCTCATCTAAACTATTGATGAGTAAGTAACCTTGGCCTTTCAGAATCATTGCAAAGATTAAGAAAGTAAAGCCAATGGCCCTATCTATGGATAAATACTTCCTTGAAGAATACATCCCCTTTCTTTCTTCCAATTTAAAGGCTTGGCTACCTCAGTGAAAAATCTAAAAAGAACTAAAACAAACAATAAATATAAGTATTAAATCAATAAGAAAATCTCACCATTAAGATTTTCAGAAGAGAAAAGTATTGTTCTGGCAAGAGAACTACTGAAGTGGTTGAGTTTATTTGTCATGTAATTAGAAAAGAAAAGAAAATCTCTGATTATGAAAGTGTTGACCTGTGGTTACTGAGGTATGTGAAAATAACTTACACTTCTCTGCTGTTTAATGAGCATTAATAACAATTTGTGAACTCGCCAGCCGTATTGTCCCATTACTTTAAGTCACACACAGGAAACTGATTCTGAAAATGACACTTGGTGGGAAGGAATGACAGCACAATATCCAATTAGCAAGATTTACGAAAGAGCACATGTATGAGTAATGTGTATGAACCCAGAAAAAAGATAGCAGATTACCTGGTTAACCTAATTATCAAAAAACAAGAAAATTTTTTTATGCATTTCATTGAAGTTCTTAAAAGAAAAACCCTTTTGGTACAATATTTAAATTTTGATGTATGGATTTTAAACTTAATAAATAGCTTATATACATCAATTAAATTCCTTATATATGCATATTTCCATGCATAAATATTCACATATATATGCCAAATATCATCTATCTAAAGTGTTGAAAAGTCATAGACTTTTCTTTTCTTTTGATAAAAGGAAAAGACAAAACCTTGCCAGATACTAGGAGAGAGAAACCAAATGGTTCAAACTGAATTCTCTGAACATGACATGGCTTTCTCAGTCAATGTCACAAAATAAAATAATCTCAGCTTCAACCAGCAGTGAGTTATTCCATCTGGTTGTGACAATTAGAAATTGAAGATGAAGGGAAGTTAAATGACTATGAAATTAAACACAACAAAAGGGAACAGTTCAGGGACTAGATGTTTTAGGGATGCAGTTTTGGATCTAGAATAAAAAATCTGTAACCTCCTTAGTTGCTAGTCCCAATGCCACACAAGCTAATAAGAATTGAAGGTAGTTGCTGTGTTATAACTGTAGCTGTCACTTACCTGAGATATGGTCAGGGTCTATACATTAGAGTCAGGGGCTAAATTTCTAGAATGTAGTATTCATTTAAGTTATGTGTTGAGCCACCTGATTACATTCATGGTCAAAAAATTAGATATGAGAATCACTGGGTCATAGAACTTCAACTCTGAAAAGGACAGTGCTGTCAAGTCCACAGACTGTAGAGTCCCTGAAGCTCTCTCTGTGTGTCATTTCTTTCTAGCATATGAGGAAGGAAAGAAATATATAGCCTTATCAAAGCCAAAACAAAGTGACTAGCCTTCCACTCTTGGCATTCAGAGGTTAAGAACTTGACTTATTTAAATCTTACCTGGAGTTGGGTAGACTTTAAAATAAGTTTTTCTCTTTATAAATTACTAATTTAGTTTCCTTGAGTAAATCACTTAAATACTTACCTTGATAAGTATTTTTTCTATTTATATAATGGAAATTATATTTTGTACCTTATGGTCTATTATGAAAAACATTTGACTTAATGTGTATAAAAATCTTCATAAGATGTAGCAAGCCCAATAAATGCTAGTTGTTATTATTATTATCATTGTTGGAATTGCTGAGCTCCCGAATTATCAAGATATACCGAAGACAATAGCATAAATTGGAACAGAATTCTGCTATCCGGTTCAGTAGATTGTTCACTGGAAATGCAATGTCCCACCCTTTCTTCTTAATATCCCAGTCATGTTTTTACAGGGCTAAGCATGTGACATAAAATAAAATTGTTAGTTTTATCATTGTTTGATCAATGGTCAAATTAAATAATTTTGAAATTAAACTACTTCTTAATTCTGTAGTTATTTGGAAAACTTTGCAAATCAGAAACAGAGTTTTGAAAGGGTGATCACAAAGAGCAAGGAATCTACTCTGGCTTTGTAGCCTCCTCAGTCTCCACTCCCCGGAAACATATTGTGAACAAGGTTAGAAGTCTGACTCCTCATTAGCAAGGGGGAAATTCTTTGTAGCAGTCCCTCTGTTGAATAGATAGAGCGAATCTAACAAAAGGGATGACAGATTAGGAACTGTCTGCTGGCTAATGTACTGTTTACTACAGTATAAATGACTTGTATTTGGCAAATGACAGATGAGAGAGAGCACAAGTACAGACTTAAGTGATTTCCAGGTTTCTGTAGTGGAAGACAGTCATGGTTGGCTGAGATGCAAGGGAGTAGTGTCATTGGTACAAAATTTAGGGAGAGAAAAAGTTCTTTGAAAAAAATTTTCAGTTAATTCATTGATCCAGATACTGATAAAGGTTTCTTGGCATAAAAAAAGGTTCAGTAGACTCCATTTCTTTATCGTTTTTAATCACTTCCTCATCTGTCCAAATGCAAGTCTGGTTTTAGTCAAAAACAATATTATTCTCAGAAAGAACAAAAGATAATCAGAAGGATAGCTCAGCCATATTGGGAACTTGTTGAAGAAAGATATCACTGTGGCAGAAGAATAACAAAAGTATTGTAAAGAAAGCAAGTAGATAAGGAATGGATGTAAATAAGTAATTACAATAAAAGAAGGAAGGATGAGAGAGAGGGAGACAGTAGGGGTGTAAGAAATAAGAATAGAAAGAAAAAGAAAGGGCCCGGAGAGATAGCACAGTGGCGCTTGCCTTGCAAGCAGCCGATCCAGGACCAAAGGTGGTTGGTTCTAATCCCGGTGTCCCATATGGTCCTCGGTGCCTGCCAGGAGTCATTTCTGAGCAGACAACCAGGAGTAACTCCTGAGCATTGCTGGGTTTGGCCCAAAAACCAAAAAAAAAAAAAAAAAAAAAAAGAAAGAAGAAGAAAAATCTATTCAAGAGATAGGGAGGGTTAAAAATCTGGCACATTAATTGATATCTAAAGTATTTTAATTGTGTGCATTCTTGATAGTTTAACTTGCCCTAAAAAATCTTAAAAAGCCTCAGTTAATTTGTAGCTATTGTAATTATCTAGAATTTATTTGCTTAGTTTTAATAAAAATAGTAATAATAATAATAATGACAATGATAATTTAATATAGGATTTTGGGCTTTCTATTATCTGCAACATATCATCATTGAACTTGAGTTTGCTTTCTTTTTCATCAGACATTTTATAACTAATTATTGCATTTATCTTCTAAACTATTAATGGAACATTTATTTTGGCGTACTAAGCAATATAGGTGCTATCACATCTGAAATATAAAGTGGTGATAGATAATGAGAAGGGAACTTAATGTTTAGGAATAGTATTACAAAGGACAGGAATCACTGCTGATGTGATTGTTGAACAGAGGCCTACCTCACTGTAATGATCGAACTCCAAAGTGAATATCATATGTAAATAGCATGTGTGAAGGGCCTGTGGTGAAAGTAACATATGAGGGAGATAGCAGGAAGATCAGAGTTTCTGGAGAAAAGCTAATGAATGTGAGTAATATAGGAAGTGATGGCAGAAACGCATGAGAAACTACACCAAGTAAGACCTTTTAGAGTTGTAAGGAATCAAACTGTATTAAAATACATTAAAATACTGCTATTGATTTTAGTGTGATTCTGGATGTATTGTGGAGTACAAATGATATGGATGATGGTGATAGGAGGGAGAAACCTTGGTGTAAAGAGCCAGGTTTAAGATGTTGGTGACCTGGACTGTGTGGTGGTTTGAGCATTAAAATATTTGAATTTATGGGGTTGGAGTGATGACACAGTGGTAGGGCATTTGTCTTGCATGTGGCTGACCTAGGATGGACCGCAGTTCGATTCCCAGGCATCCAATATGGTTCCCCAAGTTCTGAGTTCATAGCCAGGAGTAACCCCTGAGCATCACCGAGTGTGGTTCAAAATACCAAAAAAATATTTGAATTTCTAATATAAATATTACATAATTAATTTATAGATTGGGTGTGATGGAAAAATTAATAATGTTTATGTGTCCTTATATTAAAAACGATGTCTCTACAAATGGGTCTTCAATTAGGTTATCTTTAGATTAAGAAAATAAAATTATTACAGATATACAAAGGTCACAAAATGACACTTTGATGGATCAGTTTTAGTATACTAACAATCTATATTTATATTTATTTTATATTTATATTTTAAATCATTGATCAAGTACGAAACACCCTGATATCTGTTTTATTTTGAGAAATGATAAGATTTGGAATAAAAATGGGTGAATATCCCTTTAAAAACTATTTCTTTCTGCCACTAAGTAGCAGGGGATATATTTAAAGAGGACTGTTTTTTCCATTCTTCGTTGCTACCCTGGACTCCTTTCTTTTGAGTATTTATCCATATTAACTGAATGACCCTGAAAGCATTTCCATTCTGAAATAAAGTCATTCAAAGCCACTGCATGTTCTATCTTAGAAATATTAGAGATGTTGCTAAGTGTAGTTCCATTTGACTTAAGAGAGTAGTGATCTCAGGATTATTTAAGGGAAACTTTAACCCATAGACATCGTAAGTATTATCTCTAAATCAACTGATAATTCATGTAACACAGATATAAGAAAAGGCAAACACACAATTTGCATCTATGTGAATGGATCTGAAGAATATCATGCTTGTGTAGTTAGTCAGAAGAGAGGGATATATACAGAATGATCTTTCTCATCTTGGCATATAAAGAAAATTAGTGAGAAACAGGAAATACTCAAAAGCAACAGAAACTGAGAATTCTTTAGTAGGAAGCATATCAATGTAGGCAAAATAGGGGATAGGACGGGGGAGTACTCTGAGAAAGGTTGAAGAGAATTTGACATTCTAGTAGGGTATGCTATGTTAGAATGTATTTTTTTTTTATTAATCCCTGTCTTCACCAACCTTTTGGTGCCTAAAATAAAAATCTAAAAAACTAAATGTCTCAAAAAAAAAACAAAAACTAAATGTCTCAACAACATTTTACTATCATAGGAAAGCCAAATGTTTCAAATAATGAGTAAAATGTATATTTGATCTTACTCCAATTAATTTATATTATTGTGAATTAATAACACTACATATTAAAATGTTTAACCTTTATAAAAGAACTCAATCTCTGAAGGGTTGGGAGTAATGGCTCACTTGTAGATTTTCACTTTTCTGCCTACAAAGAAAATTCAAATAGTGAGTTACAATTGACTATTGCTTGAACCTTGTTCACAGCATGTAGGGGTTATTTTTTCTCATGTTTAAGATCTATTTATGAGCTATTTAATATGCTCATTCTGAATACTGTTTTAGGAATAACAAACTATAGACTCCATACCTGTCTACAGGAAGACTCTTTTTGTGAGTGGATGACACAGGGCATAGTTCCTTACTACTGCTTCTTCTTTTTTTAATATATCAAATCTTTATTTAAGCACCATGAGTACAAGCATGATTGTAGTTGTGTTTTAGTCATAAACAGAAAACCCCCCTTCACCAGTGCAACATTCCAACTTACTACTTATTCTCATGAGATTCTGGATGGGAGATTTATTTGGTTTAGGGTGATAGTACAGTGTAGGCTGTTGTTACTATGCCTGGATTTCATTCATTAGAGGCTGACAATATGCCCAAAACTACAACTCCATTTCTATCATTTGTTCCAGTAAAATTTACCTTCAAGTATAATCCATTCCTATCAGGATCTTTTACCTTGGTGGAAAGTTTATCATACATGTATTGGAAACCCTTTAATTCCGTTGAATGATAAGTCTAAGGATAGAGCAAAGAATTAAGTTCACATTAAAGACAATTCTTTAGTGTTTGATTTCTTAGCATTAAAAGTTAATAAAATGTAAGTTTTGAATATTAGATATAAAAAAGATGAAATATTAACTTTTATAAAACATTACCTTAAATATTTCAAAACATTTGATTTCTTAAGAAATTAACTTTTAAAAACAATTTTGGACATTCACTATATTCTAATACTAATACTTGCCATTTTATAAAACATTTTATAATTTCTAAAACATTACCTTAAATATTTCAAAACATTATATTTCTTAAGAAATTAACTTTTAAAAACAATTCTGGACATTTACTATATTCTAATTCTAATACTTGCCCAGTAATTTCTAAAAAATTTTAAGTGAAATTCAGTAAAAAGAAACATTCAGAATAGGCTTGGATTATTTTTAAGTACCTGCCATTTTTCCTAAAATATTCTCAAATCTAGAATGAGAGCCCTCTGATGCTCTTATAGACAGTGAATACTATCCAGTTTCCTTTTTATACTTTTGTAAGAAAATGGGAATTGTAATAAACTTGCGGAACAGATTGGAATCCATCTGGTATTGCCAAATTAATCCTCCTTTAATGATTGTTTATACTGTATAGCCAAAATCAAAACCAGTATTTGGAGTTAATTGCAATATATTATCATTTTGGATCATCAAAACAAAAGAGAAGTGTAAACTGAGTAAATTTTATTTTATACTGTAAAATGTGAGAAACATGCATTGCAAATTTGGACCATACATAAAAATTCTTCACATTAGAGCTTTCATTTGTTGTGTGGTTGCTTAATGATGATGCCAGGGAAAGTGAACTCTGCTGATGCAGCAGGATGTATAAAGATTGTCTCCAATGTTTCTGAATCCCCCCCCCCCAAATAACACTACTGCCAATTTAAATGAGAAAAAAACTGGAATGAGAATTCAAATTGGGTAGAGAAAGCAAAAGCAAGCTAAATATGATAAATATGTTTGCCTTTTCTTTAATTTATAAGAAAATTTTTCAGTATCCTTCAGCACCTAATTGACTTTAATTAGGCCAGAATACACCATCCAAGAGATATGTATTGGTTTAAATTACAGTTGTCTCAAACAACCTTGGCCCCAAAGTATTGCAAAAAGAAGGAAAGTAATGGCGGAGACACACAAATATGAAAGGATAGACCCAGGGCCCAGTTGGTCTTGGGTGCATTGGTGGCATTATAAAAGGGCAGAACTAAACACTCAAACCATAGTCAACAACAATAAAATCAAGAAACCCAAACTTTAACAATCTAAACTCAAATTGGGCCTGTTATGCTAGCAGACTGGGGAGCAGAAAGTGGTGGCAAGGGATGTACTCTGGAAATAATGGTGGTGGTATTGTTCCTGATACATTATATGTTTGAAACCCCACTATGAAAACTTTTTAAATCACTATGGTTGCTACAATAAATAAAAATGGAGAAAAGCAAACACTAAGACAAATGGTAAGAGAGGACGTTAATATTTAAAATGGAGCATAGATTTTCCCGAACACCTCACACTTACAAAACCTTCAAATTTCCTAAAATTAGTAGTAATTATATTCAATTATCTATTCTGTATTGAAATAATTAAATTTTTAATTAAATATTTAATTTCATGACATTGTATTAGGGTTAGGAGGAAGACTGTATTAAGATATTCATCTGCTTAGCTAAGTCTTGGTAGATCACAGTCAGATATCTGTATTCATGGAATCTACAACGATTTTTTTCTCTTTCTTTTTCATATCCAGATAAAAAGTAGTCCCTAAGTAGCACACTCTAGTATTTTTATATTAAACTGTTCTAGATTTAAGTGATTCAGAAAATATTTCATGTAAGTTTTTTCAATTTTTTATACCAACAGGTCGTTACTGGTTTTTGATAAGGGTCTGAAATCAGTGATTTTAAAAATATAGAATATTTAGATCATATGCAAATGCTATGCCATTTTATACATGAGGTTTGCAAAGTCAATAAATAGTGATATCTACAAGAGCCCCAGATCAAAGCCCTATAGATGTCTCAGGAACTACATTGTTAAATAGCAATTAGTGCTTCAACTTTTCACCCATCTATTATGAACTGACCCAAAGTGACAAAGGAATGCATGCTTGGGAGAGCATGCTCACAGTGGATGATGAAGTTGCAGCCTGCCAAGCACCTTGCTATGTTAATTATATTTTAGCATTTATTTTTACTTTTAACTTCTATTCCTTCTTAAAATGTCCCTTACTTTATCTTTTATATATTCAGTTTTGATGATTAGAGATCACACATCTGATCAGTGTTCACACACTTTTAGAAAGTACTTATTGGGGGTATTATACATTCGTTGAGGTACTGGTACAAATACTTATTTGCAGTGCACTGGAAACAACATCTTTTGTTGGGACTAAATGATCACATATGGTAGTGCATATGTGAGTGGTTTCATGCTGATAAAGCAGGTATTTTACCTCTGAGCTACACCAAAACCCTTGATATTGACTTCTAAATCAACTCATTCAATACTACCAAGCTATACTATGGCTGATTGACTTCCTTCCTACCCTCCTTCCTTCCTCCCACTTTCTCCCTTCCTTCCTTTTTCTTTTTTTTCCTTCCTTCCTTCCTTCCTTCCTTCCTTCCTTCCTTCCTTCCTTCCTTCCTTCCTTCTTTCTTTCTTTCTTTCTTTCTTTCTTTCTTTCTTTCTTTCTTTCTTTCTTTCTTTCTTTCTTTCTTTCTTTCTTTCTTCCTTCTTCCTTCCTTCCTTCCTTCCTTCCTTCCTTCCTTCCTTTCCTTCTTTCTTTCTTTCTTTCTTTCTTTCTTTCTTTCTTTCTTTCTTTCTTTCTTTCTTTCTTTCTTTCTTTCTTTCCTTCCTTCCTTCCTTCCTTCCTTCCTTCCTTCCTTCCTTCCTTCCTTCCTTCCTTCCTTCTTTCTTTCTTTCTTTCTTTCTTTCTTTCTTTCTTTCTTTCTTTCTTTCTTTCTTTCTTTCTTTCTTTCTTTCTTTCTTTCTTTCTTTCTTTCCTTCTTTCTTTCTTTCTTTCTTTCTTTCTTTCTTTCCTTCTTTCTTTCTTTCTTTCTTTCTTTCTTTCTTTCTTTCTTTCTTTCTTTCTTTCTTTCTCTTTCTTTCCTTCCTTCCTTCCTTCCTTCCTTCCTTCCTTCCTTCCTTCCTTCCTTCCTTCCTTCCTTCCTTCCTTCGTTCCTTCCTTCCTTCCTTCCTTCCTTCCTTCCTTCCTTCCTTCCTTCCTTCTTTCTTTCTTTCTTTCTTTCTTTCTTTCTTTCTTTCTTTCTTTCTTTCTTTTTCTTTCTCTCTTTCTTCTTTCTTTCCTTTTTCTTTCTCTCTTACTTTCTTTCTTTTTTTTCTTCTTTTTTTTTTTTGGTTTTTCGGGCCACACCCGTTTGATGCTCAGGGGTTATTCCTGGCTAAGCGCTCAGAAATTGCCCCTGGCTTGGGGGGACCATATAGGACGCCGGGGGATCGAACCGTGGTCCTTTCCTTGGCTAGCGCTTGCAAGGCAGACCCCTTGCCTCTAGCACCACCTCGCCGGCCCCACTTTCTTTCTTGTTCTTTCTTTATTTCTTTTCCTTCTTTCTCTCTAAATTTCATATTTGATCATTAGGACACAGACTTAATGTACTTTCAGGAATAATTCTTTCCAGTCTCTTGAACTACACCATTTATATGGACTTCTAACAGCATTTCCCTCCTTATATTTATTCATTTACCTTTTGTTCTTCCTCCCTTCATATATACACCTTGAAGACAGAGACTTGGTCTTGAATTGTTTGTTACTATGACAAAATATTCATAGGAGACCTTTGTCTTATTCAATGAACAAACTTTGAGTCATAATCTACTAAAAGAAATAATTTAGAGCAATCTCCAACTTGGCATCCCTCAACTGTATTTCTGAGGTCAATAAACTTGGGTTCACCAGCATATTAGTAAAATTGGATTCCATAATCTAAACTGCTTGGGAAATTTTAGATTGAACATTCTTCATTGCACAGTAAGCTATGCTAATTACAATTGTAAGTAATTAGAAGAGACATCCCTCTAGTTCCTTAACTTATTTGATCACTCACTGATCATTTTCATGTACTTGTGTACATCTGGAAGATATAGCACTTCATAAAAAAAGATATAAATTCCTTTTAGCATTAGCATTTATATCTGATCAATAAGTTACATTGGGTTATTCCTCTGTTTCTAGTCTTCCGCTGCATGTTGAATTAAGAGACTCAAGAGAAAAAGGCAGAACAGTAATTTTAAAGTATGAAAAATTTGGTTATACCAATATGTAAATTTGGTGACCAAATTTATAATAATATTTCTCTATGAAATCTAGTTTAGTTTAATAATCTGTGAGTTTTGAGTGTGTTTTGATAGTTCAGGGTCTAAAACAAATGGTAACTTTTATTTATTAAAAAGTGAATATGAGGGAGCTAGAACAATATCACAGCTGGTAGTGCATTTGCCTTGCATGCAGCCAACCCAGGTGAGATTCCTGGCATATTTTAAGTTCCTCTGAGCCTGCCAGGAGTGATTTCTAAGTACAGAGTCAGGAGTAATCCTTGAGCACATCCAGGTATGTCACAAAACACAAGCAAAACACAAAATAGAAATTAAATATGATTTATAAAAGAGATCACACACAATATATTTTAAGAAATCACTTTGAATATAACATTTAAATATTGAAATAAATTATTCTAATTATTCTGATTGCATACTATAATCAAATATCATAAAAAATAGACAATTTATTGATAAAATTAACCTTTTTCCAATTTAATGAGATAAAGACTATTAGTTACAAATCTAAGAATTCCATTGCACTTCTTTCCCTCTTGATTTCCTTTCTTATCTGTCTTTCTCTTCTCTTTATTCTGGAGTAAGATAAATCATAGTTATTTAATTAAATTAAAATCAAAATAATAAATTTTAGAAAAAAATTATAATTCAAATTTATATAGCACATTTAAATAAATGGGGAGTTCACAATTTCCAACATCAAGTTTAACCTTAACTTCAGTTTTATATATTCTTAAAAATTTCCCTTTTCCCCTAAAAAATGAAAGCTTTCTTTTAAAGGAAGCAAATTTATTAAGTTCACTCTATCAAAGGTACATTAAAAAAGGTCAGCAGACAAAATAAATTATAGAGAAAATAGATAAAATTAAAGTTTTATTCATATAATATAGTTAAGAATGAAGATATTGGGATAAATTATTGTAAGTGAGAACTGTCCCTTCAATAGGCCTTAAACTTCAGCTTAGTCACATATTTTATTTTCATGAGGATTTTAATGTATTCTTTTTATTATTTAAAACATGCCATATTTGGCCTTTTCATGAAAATGAATGCAATAATCTCCTTTGACAGCTATTCATGTGGAAAGAGCATGTCCTATTTCTGTTCATCTCCTACATGCACACATTCATTAAAAAGTTGGTAATATAAGCTTGATGTATAGAGATCAATTGAAACTATCAATGTAAATTATTTTGATCAATAAGTTTATCTTATGCTCTTTATCTCTACCTAGTGACATAGGTGCTGAAGGGCTCTAACTCCTAAAAAAATTTTTTTTTCTCTACCCCTCAAAATAAGACTGCATGGGAAAAATGAGTAGCTTAGCATTTGTTAACATCAAATTAACTTGAAAAATTTTATTTACTATTTTATTATTTTTGTTAAGTTTGAATGTTGATAATTAGAATTCAATTTTAATGTTGTCATTTTAAATTTGGAGAAGTTGTGGATGGGGATAAATTTAGTTTTGTTATTCATAAGCAAAATGAGTATGCATATTTATATGAATAGTGATATGTTAGCATCTGATTGATAACCTTGTTGGACTAAAACCGCTCTAGGAAGAAAGATTAATCACCTTTGATGTTGTTAGTCTTGATGCTTTCATATCTTTTTGAAATATGAAAAGTCACAAAGACTTCACATGGTGATCTTTTGATATTAAAGGACAGTTGTATCTTACTCAGCACCTCTAGCTACTGTAGGACAGGTAGGAGAAATAACTATATAATGACCAAATTCACTAAGTTTACAACATTTATCAAAGTAATTCCACATTCTCCAACCTGTAACAAAATTTCCATCAAATGATCTTCAGTGTTTAAAATGTCACCATAATTCATAGGTTGTTTAAAATTTAATAGGGTCTTAAATGACGTGTTTTTTCTGGAGAAAAAGAAAATTAACTTCACAAAGTAAAATAGCTAAGCCAATTAATAAGTATTGCACAGTAGTAAAGGCAGTGCCTGCCTGAGTGGGGAGAGGGCTTTACAAGATGCATTTTATATTGAGCTCATTTCTATACCTTGGATGGATAATAAATAAATGCAATGTCAAAAACAAAACAGTAATGATGGAAAAGTTACAGTATTGAGTGGATATCAAGACAAACTATTTTGTCACTATTGCATTGCTGTATTCCAGTTTTATTTTGTTCTTTTAAAGAAATTACTACAAGGAATAGCTAAGGACATATAAATTGGCAGCAGATTGTGGTTTATGATAATGGCAGTCCCAACGGGACTTGGCTTTCTTGGTGACATTGAGGCAAATTGCACCATTCAAGATATGTACTGAGAAGAATAGAAAATGAGATGTATAGAGAAGGCACAATCATTATTTTTATGGTATTGTTGACTATCAAAAGGAATAAAAGAAAGGGCCAACTGGAGTCACACATATTAATCTAGAGGGTTTCCTAATTTACTTATATTTAAGATATAAATTTAAACAACTGTTGACCATTATTCAATCCCTTTTCTTCTAGTAGCATTGAGTTAATCTAGAATTTCTAATTTCTTTCTTTTTTTTTTTTTTGTTTTGGTTTTTGGGCCACACCCGGTGATGCTCAGGGGTTAATCCTGGCTATCTGCTCAGGAATAGCTCCTGGCAAGCACGGGGGACCATATGGGACGCCAGGATTTGAACCAACCACCTTTGGTCCTGGGACGGCTACTTGCAAGGCAAACACCACTGTGTTATCTCTCCGGTCCCGAATTTTAATTTCTTATTAGGTGAGATCACACTATTTATATTTGTATGTCTTAAAAATAACTATTAGTTGGGGCCGAGTGGTGGTGCAAGAGGTAAGGCGTCTGCCTTGAAAGCGCTAGCCTAGGATGAACTGCGGGTTTCTATCCTCCAGCATCCCATTTGGTCCCCCCCAAGCCAGGAGCGATTTCTGAGCGCATTGTCAGGAGTTACCCTTGAATGTCAATGGGTGTGGCCCAAAAACAAAAACAAGGAAAGAAAAGTTGGTAGAGCTAGAAATTGTATAGCACTTCAAACATATGCCTATTATGCTCCTGACCTGGATTCAATGTCCAGCACCAGATGATCTCCTAAGCCTCCCCAGCTGCAACTATGGATGCCCCCAAGAATTAGGCAAAATGTCCCTGATGGTTTCCAGGCCATGTACTTTAGGCCATAGAGCTCTGCCAGAGTGGTCTTTATGAGCCTCAGCTCAAGAACTACTTGATCAACCACTGATAGTCAAGAATGTTTGGTGGGCTGGGCTTTCTGTAATTGCTTGGAAGTCCCACTCTCCTAAAAATGGAAAATAAAAGATAAAATATGTTTTCCTTCTATTTTATTTTTATTAAGACACTATGGTTTACAAAGTTGTTCATAATACATTTGTTTTGGGTATAAAATATTCCTACACCATTTCTTCCACCAGTATCTTTTTCACTCCACCAATGACCCCATGATCCCTCTACTCTCTAGCCTTCCCCCTTACCAGAATATAGCACATTTTAGTTAATATTTCTTTCTCCAATAAACCTATAAACCTAAAGAAATGGCAAATGAGATTACCAGAAAATAAATCAGTAAAGGTCCATTTGTAATGATTGATTGCCATATGAATTTTAACCAATATAAATAAAAAATTATAGTCATTTAATATAATTAATGTAATGCTTCTCTGTTACAGAAAAAGGTTTTTAATTCTGGAATCTGCTTTACTTTTAAGATGAAGAAAAACAGTGATAGATTCATCACAGACATACAAATAAAGCTTTTTGTAAAATTTATTCCCCAGAGAATCCCTAAGATATCCATCTTAGTGAGTCCTTTTTTTTGTGGGGGTTGAGTTACATCTAGCAGTGTTCAGGAATTCCTCCTGGCTCTGCATTCAGAAATTGCTCCTGGCAGGCTAGAGGGATATATGGGACCCAGCAGGGGATTGAACTCAGGTCTATCCCAGGTTGCTCTATGCAAAGCAAACACTCTACCGCTATGCTATTGCTCAGACCCCTAATAAGTCCTTCTGTATTGTACAGAGCTCCTATTCTGTGGATTTGCTTAGAATCAAAACTGAATGACAAAGAATGCATGTGTATTTGCATATATATTTTACATATATGCCCTTGCAAACACATGGGCAGAAAAGTCTAATAGCTGTAAGTCTTGCTTGCAATGTATTTCTACCCATTTTCCTTAAGCAAAGGATTGTTTTTACTTAAGTATATGGCTTTCAACTTTGTACATACTTGGTAGAGTCTACCTTAATTATGCAAATATAAAGATAGAATAAAATGGGTGATGCCTCATTGTTTTAGAATCAAGTTGAATATGGGGTTTTCTAGAAAAGGTAATTACATTCTGAAGGGTAAAATTGTTGATGGCATCCGTCCACATGTGAGATGAACATATCCTGACATAACCACCTTTTTTCCTTCTCTTCTGTATTCTTTTCCATGGTGCCATGGTAAGAGGAGATTTACTTCTAAAAAAAGTGTGTCATTTTTAGTTGACTTTCCCAGAGCTGAGCCGAGAGCCTTTGCCAAGGCCAGTGGGTGTAAATTTAGTCCATTTGACAGGAGATGAAGGGCTGTGGGATTTATGACTTATTTGAATTCTCATACATCACCCTCCATGTCGCTCGCTTATGATGGCCCTGCCAAAAGATAAAGAAGTGTAGGACGCTTGGTACGGGCTGTGGTGACAGGCCAGGGACAAATGTCTCTGTTGGGTAAATTGATTTGAATGGCTCTTGTGAAATATCAGGTTAGGCTGAAAATATGATTGGGTTTAATGATCCTGCTGACTTCTGATACTGTTAGAATTCCAAATCTAGGACAAGTTAATTAAAGCAGTCTATGAGGTGAAATCTATGAATATTTGTAAATCCATATCATTATTAATGTCAGTAAATACTACTATAAAAAACTTAGATCTCCTCTTCTATCAAATGCATTTCATCTATTAACTATAAGAAATATTACTGGCAATTTGTAGTGTAGTTATCTGAGAAAAACTGGATAACGTTATTTCTTCCTCTACATCCTTGCACCAATGGGCATAAAAGCATAGACATAAGCAATAAAAAGAGAATATTGATAAACTGTTCATTGCTAGTAAAATTTATTAGATTTTTAAACTTCATAGTTATTGTAGAGAAAATAATTTGCTTTGTGAGAAGTGGAATTGTTAGATTACTAAAAGGGACTTAATACTAGGATTATTTTCTCAATTATAAAGAAAAATAATGATGTAATTTTGAGTATGGTAATTCAGTTAAAATAATAAACTGAGATTCTGTTTGTAGGACTAAACCTAATGGACACTTTTTTTTTTTCATTTAAGTTGTCTCCAAGTTTCTTTTGATAAGAAACATCTTTTCTTGGGGCCCAAGTGAGAGCATAGCAATAGGGCATTTGCATTGCATGCGGCTGACCCAGGACAGAACCTGGTTTGATCCCCGGCATTCCATATGGTCCCCCGAGCCAGGAGCTATTTCTGAGGGCATAATCAGCAGGAGTAATCCCTGAATGTCACCGGGTGTGGCCCAAAAAAAAAAAAAAAAGAAGAAGAAAAAAGAAAAGAAAGGAAACAGAAACACAAACATCTTTTTTTTTTTTTTACTGTGATTCACACTGGGCTAATTATTGTTCATTGCTTTATCAGTGAATAGGAAAGACTGATTTCACCTCTAAAGTGTTTAAAATCCACTTATGTCTCTGCACTAGTTTTTACAGTGAGGAATCCTGTATACTCACAATGAATTTCAAGGAGAGATTTTCCCTGATACTTATTGACCCTCATAGTCACAAGGAGTAAGTAGGATCCCTGGCACCTGGTTTTCCATTGCCTACCTTTATCTTGATCTCTGGGAAAATTTGTCAACTATCTTTGGCACTTATTATGATTTCTTAATTCCTGTGAGTGGCAGAAAACACTGTAGGGCCATATCTAATGGGTCCGAGGAGGATGTCAAATTGAGTTTAGGAAAGAATGAAATCCATTGCCAAATACATTCTACTTTTAGAACTACCAAAATCCAGAGTCAGCACTTGAGAGCATTGTTCTCATTTGTCAATATGGTCTAGAGACAGTGCCAAAACACGACTTTTCCTTTGGAAGAGACATTCCGACACAATTGCCAGACAAACTATCTTCTGAAGTCAAGTGATGCCTCTGTCTCAGAGCTACTCCTTAGAATTAGATGCAACTTGTATTCTTCTCCCTTGTTCTCAGCCTCAGCTGGATGCAGGTGACATAGTGAGAGAAAAAGGTCCTTGCTAAAAATTTGGTTTACAAAATGTGCTCTTTATATATGCAAATGCAACGTATAGCATTTTATATAGACCACATTGTTCTTTGAATTTCCACTCATCATAGCTAGTCTGACAGTTTTTATTTAGTATTTTTATTGATGTCTATTGAGGACCTCAAACATAAAGCAGTCATTTCAGAAAAAAAAATATGGTTTTATTAAAAAGAAAAAAACACATGAAGGCAATTTTCAAGTTTAGTTCTAACCCAAAACACACATGCACTTCCTAGATCTCTTGCCAGAACCTCCTTATTTAGCCATAAGAGGCTATTTCTCTGGAAAAGGATCTCTCTTCCTCCTGTAAGAAAAGAACATTTCTGTCAGATATGCTAGGCTTTAGGGGTCATGGGTTTTGCTGATTGTAGTTCTGTTGGAACACTTCCCTACATTTAAACCTCTTAAATGTGGTTTCAATATATCAACCTCACTTTCTGTTTTCTTTTCTTTCTTTTTTTCTTTTGTCTGAGTATATTGAGACTCAGTGTAATTGAGAAACTTATCCACATTCACACAGCTTGTAAGGAAAAGTCAGTTTATTGACTAGGTTGTTCCTGATTCCAAACATTCTATATGTCACTATTTTGCCTATTGCTAAGTCTAGGAGATAAACATTAATTTGTCCCCATCCTCCTTTCAAAATTACATAAGTCTTGCCACTCTGTCTTTGAGTTGTCCAGTAGCTCTGACCTTCACTAGACTAGAAATTTTCCAGGTCTTATTCCTAATACTCATTTCTCATGATCTTTTAATTGCCTTTCAGTTTTTCTTGTTTTTGGTTCTTCCTTAGATTAGCATTTGAGCAAAATACTGTGTCTGTGCAAATAAAGGATAAAGAAGATAAATGAACAATAGATAAATACTAGAATGTTTCAGAATAAGGGCATTAACTGAGTCTAGAGGGAGGTAAGATTCTAGCATATATTGATGGTGGGAAAAGTATTCTTGGATGAAGTATTCCTGAAATAAAACATTCAGAGTAAACAGATGTGACAAGATTTAAATTTAGGGCTGCAGTGAGTAGGGCATTTACCTTGTACACATCTGACTCAGGTTAGATAACCTGACATCCCCTTGAGCCTGCCAGGACTAATTCCCAACACAGAGCCATGAAAAACTTTGAGCACAGTTGGTTGTGCCTTCCCTCCACAAAGCAAAACAAATAAACAAAAAAAGATTTGAATACAAATCTTGGAGGTTAGTTTTTATCATCATAGGTATTGACTTTGGACCATGCATTTACTAAACTAGAGAGTCCTCTAAAGTTCCAGGCATATTTATTAACTAGCATCTTTCCTCCCTGAATCTCATTTCTCTTGGTTGTTAAGACAAAATAATAATTCATGGTTCTAAATTTTTAATCATATAATGTATGTCAAAAAAACTTGTTTATTTTTTATTTATTTATTTATTTTTGGTTTTTGGGCCACACCCAGCGGTGCTCAGGGCTTACTCCTGGATGTCTGCTCAGAAATAGCTCCTGGCAGGCACGGGGGACCATATGGGACACCGGGATTCGAACCAACCACCTTTGGTCCTGGATCAGCTGCTTGCAAGGCAAACGCCGCTGTGCTATCTCTCCGGGTGCAAAAATACTTGTTTCTTAACAGGTACTTTCATCCATAGACTTTGGAGCTGAGTTGAGGTGATCTTCTAATTTCAGAAAAAGCAAGTTTAATATCAAGAAACAGATCCTTTCAATGTTATAATTAGAATGGATATTCAATTTTGCAGAAAAGGAACTACACATGAGTAAATGTATTTTTATTCATAATAACTAGGCTTAAGGTTAGAAGAGATAAATTCTAGTCTTCATATTACTTTGGGCTACAGGGAGCTCTAAAAAACTGTTCAATTCATCATTGTCTCTGTCCTTGTCCTTAAAGTTGTTATTATAAAAATACTTAAATATGAACTCGACCTCTTCCTGAAGATTTCAATAAGGAAAGCTAAGATCATTTCTCTCTAGAACATTAAGCTTAAGCAGAAAGGTGCCATATGAAATATTGTAATGAAAATGATGTGAAAAGAGGGAAGAGCAGCTTAATCATTTTCACAATGCAAAGGTGCTATTGTAAGTCATCATTTTAATAAAGATTTCTATAAATTAGATAATGTTTCTGGGGATAACTGAATTGCCTAATGTTCTGAGGTTTGTCATGGTGAATTGTGGTGTCACTTAGCAAGTACCTACTTAGAGAAAAGAATGGGGAAGGATTGAAGGTTAAAAGATAGTGAACAACCAAGAAAATGATAAAGATAGCCTGGAGGGGAACATGAAAGGAAAGGGAGACCTTTGGCAGGAGAAAACAGTGAAGAAATACACTATAGAGAAACAGGACGCCAGAGTGGGAGACTTCTTGTTTAAGGGAAGTGAACGTTTCCTTAAAATAAAAAATGAATAAATAAATAAAATAAAATATATTCTTCTAGTGATGTGACTTAATGTTCAAAAAAGAAGTGATGGTGGAGATCTCACATCTGATGATTGCCTGATGATTGTCTATAAGTATGCAGGAAAGAATTTCAGATTGTTTGGTTGTTGCCTCTTGGTCTATTTAGCAGTGAATAAGGTAAATAAGTCTGGGCAGATAGAGATCACCCTACAAAAGGAGAATGTACAATTCATGATATTTGGATAATCCTTAACACATAACTTTCCTGTGAGTTCCATAGTAGAAAGAACATTAATACTAAGATTATTTTTTTACTCAAGTTCACATAGCTCATGAATATCAAAACCAGATGTTTTTTCTTATTTTTTTAGGGTGGATGGGTGGGTGAGGCAGAGCTACATTACTGGTACTCCAGGCTACTCTTGGCTTTGTGTTCAGGGGTACATTCAGTAGTACTCAGGAATCTTGCATTGATCAAATCCTGACCTCCAGCATGGAAAACATGTGCTTAGCCTTTAGAATTTTCTGTCTCACCTTCTAATACCATATTTGAAATTTATTCTCTATTCCAAAGTTTGTTTTTATCTATTTTCTAGCATACTTTTGAGGATATATATTCATAATAAAATGAATTATGCTTTATTAAGGGTTAATTAAAAAATTTATGATTAACATTGGAGAATAGTCTTATTTCTCAATGTTTTCTTCAAAACTTAGAATTAGAAGGAAATTACAAATAAGTCTTTGTTTGCAGTGGAAGTAGTTAACATTGGTCAGTTTCTTTTTATTTTAAGATTTTTGTTTGTTTGTTTATTTTTGTTTGGGGCCACACCTGGCAGTGCTCAGGACTGACTCCTGGTTCTGTACTCAAAAAATGCTCATGGCAGTCTTGGGGAACTGTATGGAATTCTGTGGCTCAAACCTAGGTTCATTGGGGGTCTGCAGCTTGCAAAGCAAATGCTCTATCACTGTGTCCCAAACATGGCTCACTGTAACAATAAACTTCTGTCATATGGATTATTGCAAATTTCTTAAATTGTTAGGTCTGCTTGATGTCTTGGAGAGAGAGTAACTAGTCCAGCAAAGGATTTTTCTTTTCTTTTAGTTTTATTTTTTCCTCATTTTTTAAAAAAAGATTTTGTTTAATTATCACTGCAGTAGAAAAGCTGGCCAAAGTCAGAAATCTTTTCTTTCCACTTGGTGAGCAAGCCAATAAAGCTTCAGAATGTACAGCACAAACACAGCACAAAAAAATGCCGTTTCATTTCTTTTCACCTCTTACAAAAAGTTAATCAAGAATTTAGGGTATTTTTTTTTTAAATAATGATCCTGTGTTAAATCAAGCGGCCAGACAAAAATAGGAATGAAAGAAAATGAAAGGGTGGAAATTATCATAAAAATATTAAATACTGTCAAAATCCCAAACAAGGCAATTGGTTAATAAGCACATGTATTCTACGGTCCTCTGGGCTGTCTTTCTCTGACATATCATTATAGTCCTTTAGATTTCTAAGATCAGTTTCATTTGCCTCTAATCCTTATCAAACGTCCACTTTCAATACTGAAGTGACCAAGAGATCTAAGAACAAAGTAGTCTGTTGTAGGAACCAGGAGGTTTGGCAGGTTGTGGTTTCTACGGTTAGGTTCAAGAATTTTAGAAACCAGTCATTATACTTGAATCTTTATTTTATTATGTTTGCAATGATTCACTTCTGTCAGCAAAATTTAAAAGAAAGATTTGGAATTATGCTTCAACCTCATTTTCCTAAGCATCTTTTTTTTTTCCCTTGAGGATTTGGGGTCCATAGAGGTATGACTTCATATGTGGGGAATTTCTTTTAGCTCCTGACATCTTGGGCCTATTGGCCTGAGATACCCCCTGCACTTTGAGTGTTGGGTCTGACTTACTCCAACCAACTGTTGTCTTACAGTGAAGAGCTGTCTTACAGTCTGATTCTTTGTATACAGTGTACTGTCTTTTCTTGCCGTAATTCCAGTTTTTACTGAACACCAATAAAAAAAAACCAATATATTTTATTTTTGTTTATTTTGTTTTGGACCCACATCTTGTACTGTTCAAGTGCTACTTCCTGTCAATTGTCCAGGGCTTATTCCAGTGTTTGCTGGTAGGGATCAAACCTGGGCTTTCTGCATTGTGTAATGCATATGGAGTTAGTCGTTTCTACTGAGATAATTCATGCAACCAGTGAAAGTCCCTGCTGAATTTTTCTTGTGGCTTCTGGATTTCTCAACTACTGACTTTTTGGACTGGATAATTTTCTCCGGTGGGCCCATTTTGTGCTTTGTGGGATGCTAAGCAGCATCCCTAGACTCCACACACTCTCCCAGTTGAGAAATGAAAAGAAATGTCTCCAGCTGTTACCAAATGTCCCCTGTGAGGAGTTCTAGAAATGAGGAGATTACTCCTGGCTAAAAGCCACTGCTTTAAAATTTGTGTCCTTTGAAATAGGACCATGCCTTGCTTATTTTCTCTCTTCCTCTGAAATACACTAAGGTGACTTCTCTTTTGATAAAAATTACAACTCTATATCACTGATTCTTTCCCAGAAAATGCTGCATTTTAAATTTCAATTGTTAATTAACCCTAAAAATATAATCGGACATTAAAGAACTAGTACCATATGCCTTATTTTTGAGATTTTTGTCCCCAGTCTTTTAGTTCAGGATTTGCTACCTGAGAAGTGACTTGACAGTTCTGTTTAAATTTCTTTATCTGTGATATGAAGAGGATCACACATTTGCTTTTTGTGATGGTGATGATGAAATGAGAGAAAAAAATGAAAATATGGAGTGCAATGTCTGGCCTATGTGTTCAGTCACCACTTGTTAATAATATCAATCGATGATAATGTTTTTGAAAAAATTGGTAGAATAGTTGTAATGAAGATCAAGTTGATTTTATTTAAAATGTTTAATTGAAGTACCATTGGCTTATAACATGTTCTAGCTTTGAGGCATACAAAATTGGGCACATATGTATGCATTTCATATATCCTATTTTACACTCATCATTAAATTAGTAGTTACAGAATTAATTCAGTATGCTTTTAATTGCAGAAAACAGAGTTCCAGAGCTGTTTATGCACACACGAAGGTACATACATGCGGTTTGTTAAACTTTGCTTCTGCCACTATCCACACTAATCCAGGACATTGTGATCAGACCCCAATTGTTTTTCTATTTCTGCTCTCACTCCTGCCAGCACTTTTCTTCTGTTTTATGCTTGTTTAGAAGCCATCAAACAAAGCTCAAATTATTTATTTTCGTTTTTTATATAAAATCTTTATTTAAGCACCATGATTACAAACATGATTGTAGTTGAGCTTCAGTCATAAACAGAAATCCCCCTTCACAGGTGCAACATTCCCACCACCAATGCCCCCCTCCCTCTTACCGAGCCCCTGCCTAGACAAGCATTTTACTTCTCTCACTCATAAAAATAGTCATAGTTGTTAGTGTAGTTATTTCCCTAACTGAACTTTTAGTTTCAATGAAGACACCAATTAGGAAGCTTCTAAATTTGCTTTTGATTTTATGCTTCATTGTTTATGCCTCTTGATAAACCTCATGGCACCTAAAAAAAAAAAAAGAAACCAAAAACTAAAATGACTTTTCTTTGGCCAGAACTTTATCAAATCTATCTATATAATGGCACTGAAATATAGGAAACGATAAAACTCATTTTTTGTGGATATATATTTTTTCCTGCACAATCAATGTGACCTTGACGGACACAGACTCTGAGTTCACTGTTCATGGCATCACCCTCCTCCCTCTTCCTTCACCTCCTCCTACTCCCCATTCAGCACCTCAACAACCAGCAATCACTCTGCCCTACTGCTTCAAATTTATGACCAAGAACAGACCATAAACAGAGAAGACCAATCCCAAAGCCAGGCACCGCACCTTCTGTTTGCCAGAGGTGCGACAGCTTAATGGGACCATAAAGAATACATCTCCACTCAGCCCATGAATAACACCTCTGAAAATTGTAGTGGGGGTGGTATAGCCACAGCAGGAAATGCAGAGCCCTGAGGCACTGACTTCCCCTAAACCACTGAAGACTAAAGAAATCACACTCTAAAATTATCTCACACCCAAGAAGACCCTACCAACATGTGAGTCTAGAAAAACCAGGCTTGTTGGCTGATCCACAAGGATTCGAAGACTGTTCTTGATTACCATATGCTTAGCGATTTATAGCAAATATTTGGGGAAAATGTATTTTCTATAGGAAGCATTTGGGGTTGAAATGCTTTGCTTCCATTTCCCTCCTTTTGTTGTCTTGCTTGTGTATGTATTAGAGATCTTGCTTCTCAAACTTGAAAGTCCATGGAAATCTTTAGACTAATTCAGTTTCTTGATTCAGTTGGTCTGGATGAAACCCTAAAATTTTCATATCTTTAGAGATACCTACTTAATGTTCTTGCAGCTAGTTGTTCATGAATAGTTAAGAGTAGTGGGACCTATTGAGTAATTCACATCTTGTTGTTGTTGTTATTGTTGTTGTTGTTAACCTGCTTCTCTTTTTCCTCTGGAAAACTGTTTCTTGGGGAGTGGCATATGAAAGCTTTTACAGAAAATGGTAGTAATCTCCCAATAATTTGGTTCTGGGGAAAACAGGTACTTTTCTGTTTGTTGGTTGGTTGGTTGATTTTTGGGCCATTGCTCAGGGGTTACTCCTGGCTCTGCACTCAGAAGTTGCTCCTGGCAGGCTTGGGGACCATATTGGATGCTGGGATTTGAACAGGGGTCTGTCCTGTGTTGGCCCCATGCAAGACAAATGCCTTGCCACTGTTCTATTGCTCCAGCCCTGAAAACAGATATTGTTAATATTCACAAACTCAGAAGCTCTACTATTAGCGACCTATCATTATTGAGTTTAATATCCTTCCCCTCATTATATTTATATATATATATATTATATGATAAATTGCTTGGGAGGGCACAATTAGCAATGCTTAGGACTTTTTCCTGACCTGTACTCAGGAATCACCCCTGGCATGATCAGTGAAACATATGTGTTGTCTTGGTGGGCCACAGGAAATGCAAATGTGCTAGCTGTTGTACTGCCTCTCTACTATCCCAATTCCTATATAATTTTGAAGGATACTAATCTCCTAACAAGTGGCTTTTCAGATTTTTGCAGCTTTGTAGGTGTTTTAAATGCATACTGAAATATTTATTTGATTTATTTGTAGTGAAGTGGCACAGTTATCACAAGTCAAAAACTGTTCCACCCCCTGACCTAGGTTAATGAAACAAAGCAACACAAACCCTGTATAGTACTTTCACCTTTCTAGAAGCTTTTCTTTCTTTTCTTTTCTGGTCTGGAAGTGGTAATGAGTCTATGCTTTGAGTTCAATGCACCACTCAGTTGCATCTGCTGATTAAGCTTGATGTTTGGATGTTATATTACTGGGCACTAAGTCTTTGTCTTAGGCCAGTGAGTAGAAGAAATAAGAGTCAGAATGGGTGCAGTAATTTGTACATGTGCACAATAGTCAGAACAAGTGAGTTTTTTTTCCTTTTGGAAAAGCCTATAAACTAAAAAATGAACATGTTTCTCTGTGATTTCAGGAAAAAAAAATGGACACTTGTGGAGTGTCAGTGCTAGAATATTGTGTGCACAAGACCCTATCACTTAGAGCAATATAAATCATAGTGTCTATAATAAAATAACAAAACAAAACAAAATAGTAAACTATTTGGAGTATAAAAGACTGCGAATTATACATATTCATGTCATATTTGTATGAAGTTTAATATCAGGCAAAATCGATTAGTCTTAAGAATAAGAAGGATGGAAGATAATTTTCTATATTTATAGAAAGGTTCTGTATATTCACAAGATTATTGCAATCATAGCATTTTTTGATTAAAATTAATCAATTCCATCCCTAAAATAATTATGTTGGGGCCGGAGGGATGGCATGGAGGTAGAGCATTTACCTTTCATGCAGAAGGTCATTGGTTTGGTTCCTAGCATCCCATGTGGTCCCCCGAGCCTGCCAGGAGCGATTTCTGATCCTGGAGCTAGGAGTAACCCCTGAGCGCTGACGGGTGTGATCCAAGCAAAACAAAACAAAACAAAACAAAACAAAAAGCAGAAGGTCGTTCGTTCAAATCCCTGCATCACATATGGTCCCCTGAGTCTGCCAGGAGCGATTTCTGAGCGTAGAGCCAGGAGTAATCCCTGAGTGCTGCTGGGTGTGACCCAAAAGCCAAATGTGTGTATATATATATAATATATATATATATATTATATATATGTGTGTGTATGTATATATATGTGTGTGTATGTATATGTATGTATGTATATATATATTTATGTTCTCCATAGAGCAAACTTTATATATACACATATGTTTCTAAGTGTGTATATTTTATTGTTTTTTATTTTGGTTTTACAACAAAACTAAGTGGTTTTCTTTCAGATCTTATTTCTAGCTATGTGCTCAAAAATTATTCCTGGCTGTAATTAATTAATTATATACACAGTAATAAAGATTGAACTTGGTTCAGTCACATGCAAAGTAAGCATTTTACATTCTGTACTACCTCTCTGGTTTTATGTATAGATAGATAGATAGATAGGTAGGTAGATAGATAGATAGATATACACAGATACATATAACATACATATTAATTTCATATATTTTAACTTGCATTTACTTATGCACTTCTATTTTATTTAAATGACAAACATATATTCAATTTTTGAATTATTATCAATGTATGGTCTCTCTTAGTCTAGGCTTTATGATATTTATCCCCAATGTAAATTTCATCTTAGAGATGATCCATTATTTGGAGACAATGAATTAGAAACATCATAACAGTAAACAAATCACTTTTATAAATTATATACATCTCTCATAAGCATATACATTTCTCTGAGGACAAGTCATGCCCTAATGATGTCACTCCAGAGGAAATCCATTACATCTGCTCTTTATTTTTTGGGTAAATGAGCTTTTCTCTCTCTGTGTCATCCTGACTGAGCTGCTATGAAAAAGAATTGATGGCCCTTTCCACTTGAGTTGGACACTTCATTCAGCTTTTTTTTCAAGCACATTATAAACTCTAATTCATTAACATAATCATAAATGGTAATGTCCTGTGAAAAAGAGAGGTGATGGCACCAATTTAAATAATCTTCTTGTAGTGGCACATCAAATCAATGTCAGTGCAAATACTTGAACCAAGGATTGAAACAACCCTGTTTCTCTTCCAGATTGATAGTAGCTCAGTAAATGAAACAAAGATGAAACTGAGATTGTACTTACATATGTACTTGCTATGACAATGCTATGACAAGAACAAGGGAAAGAAAATCACCTGGGCTAAGAATTAAAAGAAATACAAGCCACCTGGCAGAGCTCTAAGCATATCTGCAAAGAACAGTCATATTTATTAAAGAATTTTAGGGCTGAACTATAATGTAATTTAATAATTTTATTGTTTATTTGAAAATAAACTAAAGTACTTATTTAGGGTCAATGCAACTTCCTTTTTCCCAATTCTGTGAAACCATTGTTACTGTAATTTTTATGTTTTCCAAATACCAAAAGGCATCACCGTATTGCTTGTAGTCTTCTAGAGTTGCATCACAAAAAAATTAAGCACATTGTTTTATTGTAAAGAGGGTATTAAACAAATAAATAAATTTGATTTATGCAGTGAGTTTAACAAAGAACGAACTTTTGTAGGATAAATACACTATACCCCAGTATTCATTCAAATGTTTTACATAATTTATTTAGATGTTATATTATCCTATAAGATAATATTATGGTTACCTTCCAATTACATAGGGAAGATATAAATTTGCCCCAAATCATGCAGTTTCCAAGTGACAGCCAGAATAAGAATGCAAAAAGTTGGTTCCTATCTCCAACAGTTTTCTAATCTGCTACCTTTATCTGAAAGAAGCAATAGTGAAGATGTATTTCCCCTAAAAGTAAAGAGCTGAAATCTCAATAAAACATCCCTATGAATAACTAATGACTATCTATAATAATTGTTTATATTAAATGGAGCATTATCTCTATAGAAAATGATTTATTTCATGTGACATTTCCCACTCGGTGAGAACTTGGTGTTATTGCCATCTCTCTATTACACATGAAGAACTGGAGGTATATCATGTATACTGACCACATAGCTGGAAATGGGGATCACCCAGACAAATTGGCACCAGAGATATCATGTCCAGGAGAACTGCTGTTAAGTTGAAATACAATAGCATTTGTTCAATCCAGCTAGACTTGGTGAGATACTAACTAGAAGTTGTACTAAATAAAATTTTAATGCTGAGACATATAAGTTTTGTTGCTTCTGAGCTTGAAAATCTCCAATTTGATATAGACTGCCTTTGTTTTCCCCATGCTGGCTCAAACTGATTTTTGAAAGAACTGTCCTTTCTCCCTGCATCTCTTTGGTCAGTGTGACCTGGCACATTTCTTGGTTATGCCAGTGAATAACAATCATTCTCCAGGAAGGCCAGGTGGCATGTCCTCTTCAGGGTAGACTTCTGGAGGGACTGGATTCTTGCTCTATGGACAAAACAGCAGGAGAGGGTACATTTGGAAGTGAACTGTGGTTCCCTCTTTCCACTTCAGATGGCAAACTTGGCATCAGGATATTTCATATTACAGCTCTCTTGCTATTACAGTAAAAAAAGAAAATAACAACAACAATAGTTAAAAGCAAAATAGTAGTTGTAGTTTTTCAGAGGACAAGCTTCTCAGAAGACCAGAATTTTCATTATCAAACTCTACCTCCACATCACACTCCAATAATACCTGGGACTTCTAAGAATGGTGGGTGCTTTTCTGTACAACTTCATGACCTTATAGATTGAGAAAGAAATACCTGCATGGAATTGCTTTCCTCATTGTTAGGAATTGTGGCTTTTTTGGCCAGAAGCATTTCAGCTGCTAGGAAGCTTTTAGCTGCAAAAGTAACTTGGATAAGATGATTTAGTCAGTGCCCCCTTCTTCCCCTATGGAATTACAGGTGACCTGTATAGAACCACACCTGTCGGGCTTTCAAGGTTCCTTCTTTGTGTCTACTCACATTGTCTGGGAGCTTGTGTGTGAATATATTTTCTTTTACAAAACTTTATTTTAGTCATTAAATTCTTTAATTAAATCACTGAGACATAAACTTACAAAGTTGTTCATGATTGAGTTTCAGTTATACAATGTCCATATCCTTCACAGTGCATATTTTCTGCCACCAATGTCTCCAGTTTCCTTCTTTCTCTCTCCCCTCAACATTCTCCTGCCTGCCTCTGTGGCATATATTCTCTCTCTCTCTCTCTCTCTCTCTCTCTCTCTCTCTCTCTCTCTCTCTCTCTCTTTCTCTCTCTTCATTTAGATACTGCTTTGTAATATTGTTACTGAAGGACTATAATGCATATAATTTTATCTTCTTTCAGTGTTCAGTTCTTGTCCAACTATCATTTCCAACTATCATTGACTGTGGTCTTTTTCTGCCCTAACTGAACTCGCCTGCTTTATCTGGCAAGTTATTTACCATGTTCAGGTATTCCTGACCCTTGTATCTATTGTCTCTGGATATAGATAATATGCTTTTTATTGCACTCATTTATAGTATATAAAAATGAATATGCCTCCCTAACAGGGATGCATAGAACAAGTCAACCTTTTAGGTATCAGGTAGTGAAAGAAAGAAATGAGTACATAATAAAGCTAATGCTTTCAGAAGAAAATCATCCATGGCTTTTCATTCATCTCCCTCATTATCTACTTAGTAAAATTATGACTTAACTGTCTTTACTACTGACAACACTACACCTAATTAAATTCATTTCTGTATTCAAGTCTTATCATATCACCAAGTGCCTGCTTTTGTGTCAACACTGGAAATCTACATAAAAGGAAGCAAGAAGGGTGGCACCCACATTGGAGATTACATATAATCGTAGATATAAAATTTAAGCAACTAAATTTACTGAAAGCCAACATTAATCAACATTAACTCCATACCACATTTGAAAGGCTCTATGCATATTAACACCTTTATATGTTCTGTAAAACTATACACCCCATGCTTCTTTTCTCTTCTGTCAAAAGGAAGAATAGGGACTTTTGGTAACAAAGTCTTTGGAACCAAGGCCACAGTTAAAGAGTTCAAGAGTGAATCTCCACTGTCTAGCTCTAAAGTGTAATATTCAATCATGATGCTATATTGAATTAAATGACAGTTTATCTCATTGCATCAGGTGATAAAAGTGAAGTAAGGATATATATGTATTGTCTTGTATGTTATGTGCTGCCTGTGCATATTCTATATATTTCTGTCGGGCCCAGAGAGATAGCACAGCGGGGTGTGCCTTGCAAGCAGCCGATCCAGGACCAAAGGTGGTTGGTTCGAATCCCGGTGTCCCATATGGTCCCCCGTGCCTGCAAGGAGCTATTTCTGAGCAGACAGCCAGGAGGAAACCCTGAGCACCGCCAAGTGTGACCCAAAAACCAAACAAAAAAAATACGTCTATATATTTCTGTCTACCTGCCTAATATTCTTATATGTGTATTTGGGGTAGTCTAGAAAAGTGTCTGTTAGACAACAGTGTAGCTCTTTTTTGAGAGAGAGGAGGATGGGACTTACATAACTCCAAGAAGATAAGTTTAATAGGCTGAAAGCTTCTGGTGGATATGGAGGGACATGAAAGTTTGGAATAATAGGTGGACTGGGAAAGAACTATTGAGTCTTATATGCCAAGTGTAAAATGAAAAGTCTTTGAAATGGTTCAAACAAATGATGTTACCAACACAAAGAATATTTTTAAAGTATTCCTTTTGTAATTAAGACCCAAGGGTTTTTTACTTTTACAATCAAAATGGTCAATGATGAAAGAGGATTAGTTTTAATTGCTTTGTAGAAATCTGTGTTATGTCATTCTAGAGCTTCTTTTATTATTCATGTCATAACACTATAGCATCCATACCTTACATGCAAAAGAGGATTTTTGAAGTGAGAAAACCTTTTCAGATAAATGTATGTCATATGCAGAACCCACACTAATGTAGGTCATGTGAAGATTTTATAATTAAGCACTTTTCACATAAATGTATGCCAGATTTTGTTATATTTCACCTATAAAGACACAAAATGTAAATAATCCTACTCCAACAGGCTTCTTTGACATTGAAATTAGTGTGCCTCAAAGATCTTGCCTGGATACACTTTAACAGAGGTGGAGATATTGTGGAAATCGTGGGTGTAACATGAAATTTGATTCTATTTTGAAAGTAGTGCCAATATTATTTTCAAGTTTTCCTTTAGGTACTCAGGTGTTTTTTTATTAGTTGCTTTCTTTGTAATTGCCTCATTCATGGGCACTTCACAGCAACAGTTAGAACTGATGCAAAATCAATAATAATATCCTCTTTCTGAAGGATTCTCCTATTTGCTGAAGGCTATTGAAGTAGAGGACAAAGTGTACTATTTTCTGGAAGTGTGAACAGATATTATTTTGATTACCTTTCATGAGCTGTAGGGTTCAGCTGAAATGGATATTCTATGTAAATACAGCAGTGACTGGAGAAATGCAGATGTCCCTAATGACCGTTCCCAAATGCACCACGTTGTATTGCAATGTACTACAATTATCCTCTGCCCACCACTGTGTCTTCTCTGGGGCTCCTTCTGTTTTTATTTCCTCAGAACCTACCGAGACAACTTAGTCATTAACTGTGTCTGTTTTTTTTCATTCCACCCAAACAGAACTTTATGATCATTTTACAGTCTCTGTTGTTCACACTACTTTTTAATAGAATTCCAAGGCAGTAGATCAGGATAATGTTGTTCTCCATTATAATAATAATTGCTATTCATTGAATGCCGGTTTTCCAGGTTTGGATTGGTTATTACAGTATTGTATTTGCTTCTTAAAGCAGTTTTGGAGAGTGGTAGTCAGAAATGTACTGATGAAGAAATTAAATGTAAGGAATCTTGGCTTGGTAGTGATCAAGAGAGTTACATAATTGCCTCATTGTTTCTAGCAGAGGTCTAACCTCATGGGGAAAATTGTGTTAAGATCTAAGTAACATTTTTTAAGAGAAATGCTGAAAATGAATAATTGGAGAGGGAACACCGAAGATGAATTAATTAAATCTATAGGTATTTCTCACACAGTATAAATGCACAGCTCAATAGCAGTTTGTTTTAATGTCTTATACCTCAGTAAGAAGCAAAGAAGACACTGGTGCATCATAATTGTCCTAGTTTTAACATAAACGAAATGGGGATAGGGTTGGTCCAAACTCTGAATTCATCCTCAGAATTTTCTCCTGGTTTATGCTTTAAGATCACTTCTGAGGGTGTTGGCGCTGAAGGGGCAGGGATTAAACCCAGATTGCTAGCCTTCAAGGTAAGTGTCTTGGATCCTGCACATATTCTAGCTTCATACATATATTTTTATTTGTTTGTTTGTTTGTTTTGGATTCAAATCTGTGGTGCTCAGGGATTTCTATCAGCACCGACACAGGAATCACTCCTGGAGGGGTTGTGGTTTAGGGCACCATATGCTGTTCCTGAGACCAAATACAGATCACCTGCACATGAGCCATACCCCTTACCCACTATGCTCTCTCTGGGGCCCTATATCTATTTTAAGTAGGGAAAAGATAATGTAATTGGGAGAAATTTAGATTAAATGGACCTTATGTCAGAATTCAGAGACAGAACACACAAATTTCAGGATTCAAAGGTTTTTTTAAAGTGACATATTAGGAAGTAGTATTTAAGAACTGGAATGGTTAACAGAAAGCAAATCATGAAAGAATCTGAAAGGTTAAAAAATTTGTAACCTTAACATTAAGGGCTCAGGATAGGAGAAAAAACACTGGTTTTGTAAGAATTTATCTTGCTTCAGTATAAAAAATAAAAATGCATTTGGGGAAGAAAAGGGAAACTTTTTACAATAATGCATGTGAAAAACGATGATATTTTTAATGCAAGAATAGATTAAGGAGTAGTCGGGGGGCACACCTGAAAACAAGAGTGTGTAGGGATATCTTTCACTCTAAAATTTGTTTGGCAGTCTGTCATGTGGAAGAAGGAAATGATTTATTTTGTATATTTATAAAGGCCACAGTGAGGTCATTGGAAAACATTTTAGTTTCAGTACAATGTGAGGTAGGGGGAGAATTTGTCAAAAATTGAAAGCCTAAATACATCATCATTAAATGTGTTCAAGTACTTTTTAAAACATATTTTTAAATTAATTTTTTGTACTGTAGACTAGGTAACTGTGCAAGACAATGAGCAAACCCTTGAGGAGACTGGCATCTGAAGATAATTACCAGCTAATTATTATCAATAAAATACGTGTTATTAATATGAGCAAAGAACAATAGAAATTAATTTTGCCTGGAGTCAAGGGGAGTAACTAATTGAAATAATAGAAACTGCCTGAAGAGTGAGGGAGAAAGAAAAGTTGTGTGGTATCTGGAAGATAATCGAAGTGGAATTCCCAGGGAGATTTTGAAACTGTAAGTCTAGATAGAGCTAAGAAATACTCACTGCTGGAAAGACTTATTAGAACATTTGCAATAGAAGCAAAGATTGTCAAAACAAATGTCTTCTGAAGATAAGTGGGCAATATAAATAAGTGAAGTGAACAAGTGTAAAATAATAAATGGTAGTGGGGACCATGGGAATTTGAAAGCAAAATTTTTTCCCTAAAAGTCCTGCTACTGCTTTACTCCAGTAAACTGTTAACATGTAGGAATATTTGCCACATGCTACCCATCTCTATGCATGTTAAATGAAAATGGATACTTGGGTACATATGTTACATTTTTTTTTGTTTTTTCGGGCCACACCCGTTTTATGCTCAGGGGTTACTCCTGGCTAAGCGCTCAGAAATTGCCCCTGGCTTGGGGGGGACCATATGGGACGCCGGGGGATTGAACCACGGTCTTTCCTTGGCTAGCGCTTGCAAGGCAGACACCTTACCTCTAGCACCACCTCGCCGGCCCCTTATGTTACATTTTGAGTTATTTCTTCTTTACACAGTACCTCTTAATACTGAATATTAAAAGTTCTCTACAGAGAGATAGTTTATGGGTTAAGATGCTTGTCTTGAAAGAAATTGGCATAGAATCTTCCTTGGCACTACATGAATCCCAAGCATAGCTCGGTAGAACCGGATATAGGCTCTCTGATCTCTGCCATTGTGACCTGGCACTACAGGGACCAAGCACCATGTCTTCTTCTTTTTAATGTTTAAATATCTTTATTTAAACATCATGATTACAAACATGTTTGTGGTTGGGTTTTATTTACCAAAAAATTACATCCCCCTTCACCAGTGGAACATTCCCACCACCAATAACTCCAACTCCCTCCTATCTCACCTGCATTCGAGACAGACATTCTATTTCTCTCACTCACTATCATTGCCATGATAGATGGAAGTGTAATTATTTCTCTGACTGCACTCACCACTCTTTGTGGAATGCTTCATATCGAGGGCTTGTCCTTCTAGCCCTCATCTCTATTGTCTCTGGATATTATTACCATAATGTCTTATTTTTCTTAAATCCCACAGATGAGTATGACTATTCTGCATCTATTTCTCTCCCTTTGACTTATGTCACTCAGCATAATAGTTTCCATGTCCATCTACGTATAGAAAAATTTCATGACTTCATCTTTTCTGATGGCTACATAGTATTCCATTGTATATATGTACCACAGTTTCTTTAGCCTCTCATCTGTTGTTGGGCATCTGGGATGTTTTCAGATTTTGGTTATTACAAGTAGCACTGCAATGAATATAGGTGTGCAGAAGGCATTTTTGTATTGTGTTTTTGTACTCCTAGGGCATATTTCTAGGAGTGGTATAGCTGGATCATATGGGAACTCAATTTCCAGTGTTTTGAGGAAACTCCATATTGTTTTCCATAAAGGCTGGATGAGACAGCATTCCAATCAACAGTGAATAAAAATTTATTTCCCCTACATCCCTCCAGCACTTTTATTATTCTTGTTTGTGGCAGCATGGTCTTCTATACCCTTAACATTTAACCACTGATCCAGTGGACCAAGAACCATGGAGATGGGAGTAGGCATTTGCTTTACTAATACTTGACTTATGGTATCACATATGTCTCTTCAGCAATGATCCCTGATTACAGTGATAAGAGTGAGTACTCTCAAGTGGGACTTCAATACAACAAAAATATTTATCATCTTGACATATATATTTTATGGAGATTGTTAACCCCATGAAAATGAATAGATCTTTCCTGAGTAAAACACTGGTTTTACTCAATTGGATAGCCTAAATCTTATTTTGTATCTAATGTTTCCTTATTATACATCTGGAACATTTATGCTGCTATTGTGATATTTGAAGAGGGCATGTAGTACATAAGCAAACAAGATGCAAAAGAGAAATAGAAATTACAAAATATATTGTTAGTCTAAAATAGTAGGTTGAGTAGTGGGGTGTTTGCAAAGAGTAGTCAAGTATGTTAGGTAGTAACTGTGGATGTTTCATACGAAAGAACTGCTTACTTGTAAAATATGTCTGTTGTTATTAAAAAGGAATTAAAGCTTTACCAGTCTGCACCTATATGAGAATTCCAAATAGAATGACAAACAAAATGATTTAAGAACCACTAAGATAATAGAAAATAAAACATGGAGTTCTGAGTAAAAACATCTGTGAAAGGATCTTCCGACTGGTCCTAGATAAGTGTGACTGAAACTTAGAGGTAGGGAGCTTCAAAGAGTAAGATCAATTTTGACATATGCTGTAGATAGAAAGGGGTGAGGACACTGGACTTTGAAAGAGTCAAAGCCCAGTGACCTCTGGTGATCTCTGAGAGGATACTCGAAGGAGAAAAATTTTCAGGATTCCAGGCTGCTGTGCCCTGAGCATCTATCTGAAGATCAAATGAATGGAAGGGCTGCAGAGGACTCTTTTGTAAAGGATTGCAGAGTAGAAGGCTGGAGAAAAGTAGCTATATTCCAAGGATGAAGCAAACTTTAAGAAAATTTTTGCTATTTTTCTAATGGCATAGAATTGACAATATATTGAGATGAGTTAAGGGATAATTGATGAAACAATAGATGGAATGAGGCATAAAATGGAGATACCAAATTAGAGCAATTGAGATTCTTCTTCCTTGCAGACAGGTAAAAATATAAATCTCTGCAGGTAATAGAGAGGAAAATTGAGGAGTGTATGTCCAATGACTACATTTTCTCTAAAGCAGTAGATGAAAGAGGGGGTCAGTAGTGATGTATGGGCTTGAAAAATAAAGAAACAAGTTTAGAAAAGCTGCTAGAAGAATTTAATAGAGGTGAATAAAGGAATTGTTAAGATTCAGCCTGAATTTGAAAAGCATTAAATAGTAATAATCAAAATAGTTGCTAGGTTTCTTTCTTAGTATCAGGGCATCAAAAAATAGAAAGAAGGGTCTGGGCTACTGAGGCATTATATAATGACCAGTCAGAGTCAACAGAGGCCAATCGAATATGTTAACAACAGATAAGTGGAAGGTTGAATAAATTGACATGATGCAGATGGAAGTGAACTAAAATGAGTCTGAAAATGGCAGACTGTTCTGAAAGAACAGTGTAATTTGGATACTTATTTTTCTAAGGTATCAGAATAAGAAGTTCTTGCATTTATTGTGGCTTTAATCTACATGACTATCTTTTTATTTTTTTAATTCCAACATCTTTATTTCTAGACATGAGAAGTCATAACATATTATTTTGTGTGTGTGTATGTGTCATGATTGTAATGGCATATAAAGTAATCTGAATCTACAAAGAAGGAAAATAAGAGAGCTCAGGAATGGCTTGGAGAAAGATAAAGTAGATGATATTTTCTATTTGTACACCTAAACCTCCTTGCATTGCATCCTGTCCATTTCAGTACCTGAGCCATAATGGTTAAAGCCCATAATGTCTTAGCTCTCTATGTGTGAGGAAGGTTAGCTTTGTGCTTATTTATTTTTCTGCTTCAGTCTTCTCAGGAATTGATGTTAATTTTATTGCCATCTGATGATACTTCACTCTCAAGCCAATATTTTTTAACTTTTAAGACACACTCATGTCATAAGATAATCATATTTTTCATTTTATATTTCTCAGATCTTACAAGTTCAACTGAAAGTATTTTGTATGAAGAGGGAATAAAGAGTGGGAATAATTTGTCCAGTGGTTCTTGAGATATATATTCTAGGAAGAGTCACATATATTAATTATAAATATTCACATACAAATATTCTCAGCAGAGTCAAGGGCCACAGAATGGTAGAGCGTAGTGCCTCCCAAATCAGTGTTAATGAGTAAGGAAGGACTCACAACTAGATGCATTATTGACATGAAAGCCAAAACTAAATATCCTGTAGTTTTATTTTTTAGTTTCTGTTTGTTTATTTTTAAGGGACTTTATAGCAATTTTTTCTGGCAAAGAAACTATCTTCGATCTTGGAAGTAGGATTTTTTTTCTAATGGGTTGAGGAGATAAGATGAATATGGGAGATGTTGGCTTAGATTCAGCAGACTTGCTTGATTTTATGTTTAGGTATATATATCTGAGCCTGAGTTGAAACAGCTGAGGGCACTTGTTACCTCTAATATGGCACCTTGATGGAGTTCTCAGTAACCTTACTGTGACTGTGTTTTCGGTTCCACATATCTGAAGTCACCCAAACACAACTCTTGTTATTAATAGATGTGCTGTTAAAAATTGTAAAAGTGCATATTTAATCTAATTTTGATGAGTTTGTATCTGTAGCTTTTACTAGAAAGGTCCTGAGACATAGTATTAGCAGGTAATAATTGAAAGATTTTTGAAGAATGAATAGAGTTACATGGTACAGGAAGAAGAGAGCTTTCGAGTCACTGGGAACAAATCTACAAAGCACAATGTGAGGAGCAAATCTTAGGAGAATGAAGAATGAAAGAATTTCTGTGTGGCTGGAGTTCAGGAGTATGGTGCCAGGTAAACTATGCAAAAGGGACTGTACTTGATGAGATTTGATATTTGTTTCTGTTGCAGTGGAAATATGTGCAATGATGATAGCTTATAACTAGTTTATAACTATAATGAAAGAGTTATTATCATAGAAGCTGGCCCAGCCCTTTTGATGAAATATATATCAAGATTCACTGTTCCTCTTTGCCATCATACTGTAGAGCAGGAGTTGTCCTTGTCTTAACCCACCCTGTCATCTTAAGAAAAGGATAGGAATTACACTTCTCTATGGAAGACCTATCCCTCAAGCCCATGTACCAGTACAGCATGCATGGTGTCAGAATGGGCAGAAAGAATAATGGCTATTGTATTTGTCTACCTGAACTAATCTATCACACCTCTGAGAAACCTCTGCTATAGTCATTGTGCAGTCTCTGTCCTGAGGTGAAACACACCAGCTTACAAATTATTAGGGAGCTACTTGGAAATCCTCTTTGTCACCACTGAAGCATACTCGTTTATTTAGCAAAATGTCCATAATTTTCAAATTGCTTGATTTAGCTACTGGCTATTTGGTATCTTCAAGGGGTCCCATCAGGAGCAGTGCTTCGCCATTACCTGCAAAAACAAGGCAGGCTTTTGATTGCTAGAGTTAATTACATGCAAAGACTTTCATTGCTTGGAGCAGCAAGCCTCATGTTCCTGCAGGGACCAGGCTGAAATCTCCTGCCAATTTCCCTTCCATGCTTGTACCTCCCTCCACACCTACACCCTTTCTTTCTTTCATTATACTCAATAGGTTCCATTCAATGAGGGAAATTGTAATTAAAACATTTACAAAGCTCCACTTTTGCTTGTGACTTCTCTTAAGACTTCTCTTAAGATATTCACGATTCCCTCTTTTTCCAAATACAGTATAATGACAAAGTTTTCTAGAATTTCCCCCTTACTGACTCAGCCCCCCTAGAATGGTATTAAAACATTTGAAAACACCTCCACAAGGAGTTATAAGTATGGGGCAAAAGAGATTGGAGGAGTGGGGGAGAAATGACAAAAACAAGTATTTTCAGGGCACAACTCTCTTCCTGGTGGCCCTGCAGCTAAGTTCATAGGTTTTCTGTCTTTCTTTCTTTGCCATTAATTTTTCACACCTCTGGTACCAAGAAAAGGGTCTTGTTTTCCTTTTGGATGTAATTAGAGTAATCATAGGGTTTGTAATACTCTTGTGTTTTATTTCTCTGTCTCTATTCAATTTTTTTTCTGTGCAAAAAAATAAATAAATAAAACACAAAACAAATACCCTGAGTCTCTAGGCTTTGTGAATTCTTGCAGGGAAAATTGTTTTTTTTACCATACTAGCAATTGGCAGCAATAATTCTGAGGTGAACAACCTGAAATTACTCCCTTAAAGGCAATAATTTGTATAATACGTATTTTGAGAAAGGGGCTAGAACTAGGTGATAATTTAGGTGAATTTTAACAGAGTTTATCTTTATGCTTTGTGATAAATGAGGAAGCACACTGTTGGTAAATTCAGCTAAGGATGTGCATTTGCTTCTGGTTTTATTCTTGTTGAATAGATTCTGGTTTGAATGACAAATTAAACTACAATCTTCCAAACACTGGATTCTTTTGTTGAGAATTTACACATTCTTGAAAGGAAAGGTGCCCAAATGCAGTTATCCTTTAAAGGTAAGGAGGTTAGGGGAAAAATGGATTGACAGGTTTTTTTTTGTATTAAAAATACCTTCCTGCAGGTTGAACCCATAGGAAATGTTGTGTGAACAATGATTGCCACATCATCATAGACATTTCCATGGTGACAAAAGGAATGCTCACATGCAAAGTTGTGCCATCTTTAAAGACAAAATGATGAAAGGAGGAAAAAAATCAAGAGCAACACATTGTTTCAGGATATTTACAGTCTGTTTCTGCCTAAGATAGAGGGATTCATATAGAATTTCACTATACACATATAAATAATACCAGTTAAAGTTTGAAAGAACAGGTTATTTTTAAAATATTGAATTAATGAATGGATATATTGATATAGCGGTATCTTTTTAAAATTCTACCTTGAAGTTGTATTCGTTATTATTATTTATCTTGATTAGCACTTATATATTTTAGACATCTACACATTCATTTAAAAACTATATTAGTGGAAGAAGCTCGAGATTATTAGAGGTATATGGCATGGCATGTCAAAAAATGAGTTGAGGGAATCACATAATAAGGAGTGGATGCTGTCATATGACAATGCCAGGTACTCTGAATGTTTATTTTGCATAAAGTAGGCTTTTCTGAGAGATTATTTATAGAATTGACGAGCTGATCAACTTTCCTTCTAGGGCATACCTTGAAGTGGAAGCTATTGAAAGTAGCTTCTCAGGAATCTTCAGTTGATCTTTGTTCTGCAGGCCTTGGTAACACATATTTGAAAAACACTTGTACTAAAAATATTGAGATCTCTCCTGTGCATAGGTTTGCAGGTGTGAATCCCAGATTTGATCCCTAGCACTAGATAAATTCACATCCACCTCTATTCCTGAGCACCTGTCCAGGAGTGGTTCTTGAGTACCACTTGGTATGACCCCCCCAAAAAAAATTATTAAATAAATAAGTACAATAAAATAAAATCAGGAACAAGCATTTCTCTTTAACAGTAAATTATGGTTTCTCGAGCACATAATTCCAACATTACACTCATCACCAGTATAATCACCGTCCTATTCCAAAGACCCCTAAGTCCTCCATTTCAAACCCACTATTCATTGTGTGAATGAGTACTCCTTTTGTGTCATTGCCACTCTTTTTGCTACCTTGCTGCTTATCTTTTTTTTTTTTAACATAATTTTTATTTTGATCATAGTGGCTTACATATTGTTGACAATAATATCTTAGTTACATATTTACATAAGATCAAAGGGGATTCCCATCACCGGTTTGTCTTCCCTACTCCTCCCTTTTTGTCCTACCTCCCATATCCTCTTCCCTCACCCCTAGGGCTGCTAGGATATGTGGTCCCCTCTGTACCTATCCTATTACTTCGTAGTCTTACACCTGTTTGGTCCTGATGCCTCCTTTATTTCCCCCTCTAGTTAGGAGGCAGGAGAAGGTAGTTCAAGTTATGTGGTTTTGTTTGAAGAGGAGAAAAGTGATAAACTGGGGTAAAAGTCTAATACGCCGGAAATAAGCAAAATTCTTCTAGAGGCTCTCGTCATCGATTTGAGAGGCGAAGGAGAAAAAGAAGGTGAAACACTCGACCCCTACGAAATGCAGTGTCAAATATCTATTAAGAGTTCCAACGCGAACGCTAAGCACCACCAGAACAGAACAAAACCAACAAATACACAACCAAAAAAAAACAAACAAAAAAAAAAACGCCGCGATCTTGAGATAGGCACCATGGCATAGCACATGAAGAGGGAAAAGAAGGGGCCAGAGAGACAGAGAGATAATATAGAGGCAAGGCGTCTGCCTTTCATGCATGAGGTCATCGGCCCGAATCTTGGTGCCCCACATGGTCCCTCATGCCCGCCAGAAGCAATCTCTGAGCCCAGAGCCAGGAAGAATCCCCGAGTGCTGCCTGGTGCCTCCCAAAAATCTGAAAGAAAGGAAGAAAAAAAAAAAAAGATAAATGGGGCAATAACTTCAATAACCACGCTAAAACAAAGAAATCGACCAAAAATAAATAGGTAAATAAAATGATAATAGTAGTACATGAAGATAAAAAGTAATATATGAAAAATAAACAAGATTTTTCCCCCTGCCCAGGCACAGTAAATATTGGGGTCATTCAAAAAAGGGATTCACATGGCCTAAGATGTATGGGGTTTCTCCGCCCTTGGAGTATATTGTCATGGGATCCACTATAGACTCTGTTCATGATCCTTTATTCTCCTGGTGGTCCATTTGTGATGTTTGGGAGGCTTCTGGTCCTTCCTGGGTGATATAGTGAGTCCTCTGTATCTAGCAATCTCAGTATCGGCACAGTTACAGGGGTGGGACTTATGATGAAGTCAGTCTTAGTGGTTGTAGAAGTTCTGTTCCATCAATATCATTTTAGTCCATCTTCTGTGGTTGTTGGTCTTGGTCTTGGCACTAAATCTGGGATGGCACCTAGGATAATGCCTTTCCTTGTGTTTCCAGAAGCCCCATTCCCTTACAATGGTCTCTGCCAGACCTTTGGAACTGGGATCATGGTTGTTGTGCAGGTCATAGTTCAAACCCTAGGTTAGGGCTTTTTTATTGGTCCCAAGATATATACAGTCTGGTCATGGTTCTAGCAGCCAGTCCTCTGTAAATCGCGTTCTTGGTTTTTGGACCTATCAGCGGGTGACAAGTCTTCTGATTTTGTCTTATCAGTGGCTAGAGGGCCAGGATAACCTGCTCTTAAGTCAAGTTGTTCCCCTTTTCCTCGTTGTCAGGATATCATATTAGAGCTGGCACTCGTTGGTGTTCCAACAGTAATAAGGTTGTCCTGGATGGGGTTTGTTACTTGCAGCTGTTGTGAAGGACTGTGCCATTTCTGTGACTGGGATCCAGGGTTCAAGGTTGGATGGATGGGATCTACTCTCCTGAAGTCTAAGTTGATTCCACATGACATATTTTCAAGGTAGGAGTTATCCCTGTATTGTAAACAACTATGAGTTTCCATCTCTAGTAGATAAAAACTCTTTTTTATGTGAGAGATTTCCCCCTTTTTTTTAGTGTGCCTTTGCAGGGAGAAATGGTGCTACGTTATATTGTTGGTTCATTTGGGGGTGGACAGAGAGGAAAACAAAAACAGGTCACATACCCAAAAAAGATTAAAACAAAACAAAACGAAACAAAACGAAACAAAACCAAAAAAAAAAAAGATAGGATTAAAAATGTATGTGCTCACATATGCATATGTGGACCAGAAAATTAACGGAGTATTTAAAGGACCAAAGAGGTGCAAAAGACTACCTTACATTTGGGGAAAGGCAGGTAAAGAGGAGGTGTAATACAGATCTTATGTTTATGTTGGGAGTACAGGTTTTCCCGTTGTCTTTTGGGTTTTTCTTGTAGTGTGTGAGTTCCCAGGCACCTTTCCATCACACCCCCTGACCTTCTTCAGATTGGTGAAAGATTTGTGGCAGGGAGGTCTTGGTAAGAGTTCCTGCATTGGGGTTACTTTTGGGCCTAAGTCCGGTTTCAAGTAGCAGTCCACCTTAGGGGAAGATGGTAGGGGTCACCGCGCAGCATGGGTCCACAGTAGAGTTAGCTGCTTTTTCTTGCAGGGAACGAAGTGTGGGTTTGACTGGGTGTCTCTTCGTTTGGGTACTAGGTACTGGTTCATTGAGGTAGGAGGTCAATCTTGATGCCTAATAGATTTAGGACTGAGGGTGAAGAGTGTTAATACAGTGGGAAATATGGATGGGAATGAGGGATGAGGGGGTATTTGGATTTCCAAAGGGGGGAAAGGGGAAGGAATATGATAGGAGTAGGAAGGGAGAGAAGAGAAAATACATTAGAAAGGAAGGGAAAAGAGGAAAGAAAGAAAGTAGAGAGAGGAGTAGAGAAGAAATGATAAAAAAAAGTAGTGAGAAGAGAGGAGAGAATAGCAAGGGAGTGTTGGTTTGCTTGAGCGTGTTCGGTGAGTATAGTCTGTAGTTTAAGTCTGTGTGTCACGGTTACTGCTTCGGTGATCTGAATGGCCACGTGCTTCGATTCCTAAAAGAAGGTATAACCTTGAAATAAAGTGTATGTTAAAGGGTTTTCTCGGGAACATCTCGTAGTACCAGCTAGGTATGGCATCTCATGTGGCATCCCGAGCTGCCATCTTGGTTTGTCCACCCTTTGTATCGAAGGATGCCTGTGGGCAGAAAAGCTGAGAGGTTATTTTAAATATAGTAATATAAGGCATTAAAACATGATGTTATGGGATGATTCCATTGGAGTCAGCGATTTCCCATGGCATTCTTTACCTGTAATCCTGATTGCAATCTCCAAGGGATTATTGTGGGCCTTTCTCGTAGAAGGCTGATTACATACCTGTTCTCTCTATGCTGTTGTTTCTGGTGTTGCTGCTTTCTTTGTGGTATGATGCAGTCAAGGGTTTGCGTTGTTCCTTTTTTTCATGTATTTTGGGCGCTGCACTCGAGTATATGTTGGCTATTACAGTGTTTAGAGTTTCTACCTTTTAAACCCTCTTATTTGATTGTTGAGTGTTAGTTGTGTATAAGGTGTATGTTCTAGGTGCTTCAGAATAGTGCTATCATTCTGTGTTTATCTTTGGTCTTCTGACTTACTTCGTTTAACATAACATGTTCTAGATCCATCCATGTTGCTGCAAAGTCTGTGATTGTATCATTTCTGACTGCCATGTAATATTCCATTGTATATATGTACCACATCTTAATGATCCATTCATCTTTTGTTGGACATCGAGGTTGGTTCCAAGACTTGGCTATTATACTGAGTGCTGCTATAAATAGTGGGGTGCACACGTATTTTGGAATGAATGTCCTTCCAAGTTGGGGGTATATACCTAGGAGAGCAATTGCTGGGTCAAATGGCAACTCAATTCTGAGTTCTTTGAGCACTCTCCAGACTGTTCTCCATAGGTGTTGGACTAGGGGGCATTCCCACCAGCAGTGGATGAGAGTTCCCTTCATACCACATCCCCGCCAACAGAGATTGTCCCCGTTATTTTTGATGTGAGCCATCCTTACTGGTGTAAGGTGGTATCTCATTGTTGTCTTGATTTGGATCTCTCTGATGATGAGTGAAGGGGAGCATGTTTTCATGTGTTTGTTGGCCATCCTTGTATCTTCCTCAGAGAAGTGTCTATTCATTTCATTTCCCCATTTTTTATGGCTTTATTTGGTTTTGGGGGGCTCAGCTTTCTGAATGCTTTGTATATTCTTGATATCAATCTTTTGTCTGATATGTCGAGTGAAAAGATTTTTTCCCATTCTGTTAACTGTCTTCTTGCATTAAGTAAGGTTTCTTTCGCCATGCAGAAGCTTTTTAGTTTGATGTAGTCCCATTTGTTTATGTTTGATGCTAAAGTTCTTGCCATTGGTGCTCCATTCTCGAAGACCTTTTTGATATATAGGTCTTCGAGTGTTCTGCCTATTTTGTTCTCGATAAACTTTATAGATTCGGGTCTGATTTCAAGGTCTTTGATCCATTTTGAGTTGACTTTTGTATATGGAGTGAGGTATGGGTCAATTTTCACTTTCGTACATGTGGTTTTCCAGTTGTACCAACACCATTTGTTGAAGAGGCTTTCTTTGTTCCATTTCAAGTTCCTGCCTTTTTTATCAAATATTAGTTGGCTGTATATCAGGGGGTTTATGTCTGGGAATTCTGTCCTGACCCACTGGTCTGAGGTTCTGTGTCTGTTCCAGTACCATGCTGTTTTGATTACTATGGCTTTATAGTATAGTTTCAAGTTAGGTAAGGAGATGCCACCCAGCTTCTTGTGTTTTAGTATTTGTTTGGCTATCCTGGGTCTTTTGTGGTTCCAGATGAATTTTGAGATTGAATGTTCTATTTCTTTAAAGAAGGGTGTTTGAATTTGGATAGGGATTGCATTAAATCTATATAGTAGTTTGGGTAGGATAGTCATTTTGACTATGTTAATTCTACCTATCCATGAGCATGGGATATTCTTCCATTTCTTTAGATCCTCTTCAATTTCTTTCTGAAGTGTTTTGAAGTTTCCCTGGTATAGGTCCTTGACTTCCCTTGTAAGGTTGATTCCTAGGTATCTGATATTTTTAGATACTATTTTGAATGGAATTGTATTTTTAATCTCTCTCTCCTCGACTTCGTTTTTTGTATATAGAAATGCTACTGTCTTTTGTGTATTGATTTTGTATCCAGCTACTTTGCTATATTGGTTGATTATTTCTAGGAGTTTTATTGTGGACTCTTTAGGGTTTTCAATGTATATCATCGTATCATCTGCAAATAGAGATAGTTTGTGTTCCTCTTTCCCGATTTGGATTCCTTTGATTCCCTTCTCTTGTCGGATTGCTATTGCTAGGACTTCTAAGGTTATATTAAATAAGAGTGGAGAGAGTGGACAGCCTTGCCTAGTTCCTGATTTTAGTGGGAATGCTTCTAGTTTCTCGCCATTAAGAATAATGTTGGCTGTCGGTTTTTCATAGATAGCTGTAACTATCTTGAGGAAGGATCCTTCTAACCCTATTTTGCTGAGTGTCTTTAACATGAAAGGGTGTTGGATTTTGTCAAATGCCTTCTCTGCATCGATTGATATGATCATGTGGTTTTTGTCTTTCTTGTTGTTGATGTGATGTATAATGTTGATTGATTTGCGTATGTTGAACCAACCTTGCATTCCTGGTATGAATCCCACTTGGTCATGATATATGATCTTTTTGATGAAGTGCTGGATTCGGTTTGCTAAGATTTTGTTGAGTATCTTTGCATCTATGTTCATTAGTGAGACTGGTCTGTAGTTTTCTTTTTTGGTGGTGTCTTTGCCATCTTTGGGAATGAGTGTGATATTGGCCTCATAAAAGGAATTGGGGAGGATTCCAGTTTTCTCTATGGTTTGGAAGAGCCTATGGAAAAGTGGTAGTAGGTCTTCTCGAAATATTAGTAGAATTCACCTGTAAATCCATCTGGGCCTGGACTTTTGTTCTTAGGGAGTTTCTTAATTACATCTTCAATTTCCTCTGAGGTGATTGGTCTATTTAGGCTTTCTATTTCTTCCTTTTCCAGTCTTGGAAGATGGCATTTTTCAAGGAATCTGTCGATTTCTGCTGGGTTCTCTAGCCTAGTTGAGTATAGTTGTTCATAATATGATCTCATGATATGTTGTATTTCTTGGGGTTCTGTTGTAATCTCTCCCCTTTCATTTGTAATCCTACTGATTTGGATGTTTTCCCTCTTTTTTTTGGTGAGTTTTGCCAGTGGTTTGTCTATCTTGTTTATTTTTTCGAAAAACCAACTCCTGGTCTCATTGATTTTTTGTATTGTTTTCTTAGTTTCTATGTTGTTTATTTCTGCTCTGGTTTTTATTATTTCTTGCCTTCTGGACGTGGTTGGGTTTCTCTGCTGCTGCTGTTCCAATTCCTTGAGGTGATCATTTAAACTGTTGATTTTATTGTTTTCTTGTTTCTTGACATAGGCCTGTATTGCTATGAGTTTCCCCCTAATTACTGCTTTTGCTGTGTCCCACAAATTTTGACAAGTTGTCTCCTCATTATCATTTGTCTCAAGGAATCTTTTTATTTCTTCCTTGAGTTGTTCTTTGATCCAGCTGTTGTTGAGCAGCATGTTGTTTAATCTCCAGGTATTAGTTTTTCTCCATTGTTTCTTCTTGACGTCAATTTTGACCTCTATTGCATAGTGGTCTGATAGGGTGCTTCTAATGATCCTTACATTTGTGGTCTTATATAGGTTGGCTTTGTGTCCTAAGACATGATCAATTCTAGAGAAGGATCCATGAGGGCTTGAGAAGAATGTGTATTCTGCTTTCTGGGGGTGTAGGGCTCTATATAAGTCTATTAGCCCTAGATCTTCTAATTTTTCATTTAGGTCTCTTATTGCTTTGCTATTTTTCTGTTTGGTGGATCTGTCTAGTGGTGATAGTGGAGTATTGAGGTCCCCTACTATTATCACATTTCCCTTCATGTGTTTCTCCAGGTTTGTGAGCAGTTGCCTCACATATTTTGCTGGCTCTATATTAGGTGCATAGATATTGACCAGAGTTAGTACTTCTTGATCTAATGTTCCCCTGATCAGTAGGTAGTGACCGTCTTTGTCTTTGATCACTTTCTTGAGATTGAATGCAATTTGGTCTGATATAAGAATGGCTGTACCTGCTCTTTTTTGTTTTCCATTGGCCTGTATAATTACTTTCCATCCCTTTATTCTAAGCCGGTGTTTATCCTGTAGTTGAAGGTGTGTTTCTTGGAGACAGCAGAAGTCTGGTTTATTTTTCCTAACCCAGTTTTCTACTATGTGTCTTTTTATTGGCGAGTTTAGTCCGTTAACATTTAGGGAAATTATTGAGAGAGAGGACTGTTGTGCAGTTGTATTGTGTGGAGTGGTTGATGTTACAATCGGGGGTTTGGATTGTGCAATTTGTCTCTGAGTAGGTCGTTTAAGATCGGCTTAGTTTGCACAAATAGTTCAAGTTCGTTCATGTTTGAGAATGTTTCTAGTCTGCCCTCCCATATGAATGATAGTTTTGCTGGGTATTGGACCCTGGGTTGGAAATTTCTTTCATTCAGTCGTTTAAATATGACATTCCACTGTCTTCTTGCTTGGATTATTTCAAATGGGAGATCTGGTTTGATTCTTATGTCCTTTCCTTTGTACTTGAGGGTTTTTTTCTCCCTTATTGCTTTAAGGAGTTCCTCTTTCTCTTTGTTTTTTGCCATTTGGATTATTATATGTCTTGGTGTTGGTTTATTCGGATCTATTTTATTAGGGATTCTCTTGGCTTCCTGGATTTGTCCTGAATTTTCTTTCCAGAGGGTGGGGAAGTTCTCTGTTATTATCTCCCTGGCTACCTGTTCTTCCCCTTTCCCTATTTCCTCCCCTTCTGGTATACCCACGATTCTTAGATTGTTTCTTTTGTCCTTGTTAATTAGATATTGGATTTTTCCTTCCAGTGCTTTGCCTTTTATTTCTTTGTTGGTTTCTTGATCATTTTTTGTTTGCAGTTTTTCTTCGAGTTCTTCAATGTGCTTCTCTAACTCTGTGTTTCTGCTCGTAAGGCTTGTTATTTTGTCTTTTAATTCCTTCATTTCTTTTTGTATGGACTCTCTCATGTTCTTTGACATTTCTTCTTTAATTTGGCTGATTCTCTCATCCAAGGATTTCTTATATTCAGTAGCTAGGGTTTCTTTGATTCCTTTTATTAATTCTTGCATTTCCTTCCTCATGGCCGCTTTTAGGTCTTCTTCCCCTGGATCTCTGCATTTTGGTGGGCTTGGAAACTTGCTAGGATTTGTCATGGTGTCTCCCGATATTAGGGATCTCCTTGATTTACGCATATTTCTTTGTATTTAATAGTGTGCTTTGGAGTGCTGTGGCTTCTAATTTCGGCCTGCTTTGGTTCCCTGTGGTGTGAAGATGGGTCCCTTTCCTGAGGGTGGTTCTAGGGGGGGGCTGTTGGGTGAGCTTGTTGAACTTAGCTCTTTCTTCTCCCCTTTGCTACTTAGCTGTCAGCCTTGCCTTGCCTTTAGGATTCTTTTCTGTTCCTTTTTTCAGTCAACGATGTAGTTCCGCTCCTGGCCACAATGGTTGCTGGCGCTGTTGAGCCTAGCTCTCTGTCCTCCCTCCTCTCTCTGGGAGTTTATGGAGCTTTGCCCCCTCCAGGTTTCTGCCGGCCCCTTCTCCACTGGGTTCGGGCTGCCTGGCTCTGGGCGGGACACTCCCCTGGCCCCTGCTCCTCTAGGTTCGGGCTGCCTGGCTCTGGGCGGGGGTCCACGTGGGCAAGGGGCACTCCCCCGGCCCCTTCTCCACTGGGTTCAGGCTGCCTGGCTCTGGGCGGGACGCTCCCCCGGCCCCTGCTCCTCTAGGTTCGGGCTGCCTGGCTCTGGGCGGTGGTCCCCGTGGGCAAGGGGCACTCACCTGGCCCCTTCTCCACTGGGTTCGGGCTGCTTGGCTCTGGGCGGACGCTCCCCCGGCCCCTGCTCCTCTGGGTTCGGGCTGTCTGGCTCTGGGCGGGGGTCCACGTGGGCAAGGGGCACTCACCTGGCCCCTTCTCCACTGGGTTCGGGCTGCTTGGCTCTGGGCGGATGCTCCCCCGGCCCCTGCTCCTCTGGGTTCAGGCTGTCTGGCTCTGGGCGGGGGTCCACGTGGGCAAGGGGCACTCACCTGGCCCCTTCTCCACTGGGTTCGGGCTGCCTCCTTGCTGCTTATCTTTAAGCCTCACATATGAGAGAAAACATTCTTTATCTATCCCTTTTTAATATTTTGTTCAGTGTATTGAATGAACTCTTAGTGCTTTAGGAATTCAGGGATGAGGGATGAAATCATTACCTTTTATCCATTTAAGAAGTACCTCAAGGGGGGTCCTCAGGAAGGACCATAATTAGAACAAAAAGGAGATTTTTGCTCATAAAATCCCTAAAGTTATGTCTTGGCCTTCCCCTAGCTTCCTAAACATCTTCCTTTGTCTAACATCAGGGAATAGTCTCACTAATTTCCATTTATTTTTAGTTTAAGCAAGATTTTATGAAAGTATAAGAGGATAGCATTTTATATAAGTTACATTTATGTTTACTTATATATATATACATTTATATAGATTCTCCATTATGAAATGCTGCTCACAATTTGTCTCCTTTTTTTAGTCTTTTTAAAGTATGAAAGTAATATTTATTTTCTCCCTCAAAAATATTTAAAGCAGGCCCTGCACAGTGGTAGGACACTTTTCTTGCAAGAGTTTGATCAGGGACAGACCCTGTTTTGATTCCCTGCATCCCATATGGTCCCTGAGCCTTTCAGGAATGAGTCCTGAGCACAGAGTGAGGAGTAAGCCCTAAGCAGAGCCAGGTGTGGCTCCAAAACAAAATAAAATACAATAAATAAAAAAAATATATTTGAAGAGGGGAAGGAGGAATAATACAGTGGGTAAAGCCCTTGCCTTGTATGAAGCTGACCTGGAATTTGATCTTGGACATGGTACTTATCAATTATAGAATATTTCATCTTTGTCTTGTAAAGAATATCAATATGTGAGATTTCCTTCCTGATCACAAGATCCTTCCCCCTCTTGAGGTGTAAGGAGTCTATCTTATTTTAAAGTTCAGGACATTTATTCCCATTTCGCCCCTCTGCCTTTAGAATACACATCTGTGACTTTCAATAAGTACATAATTATTCTTTTGTCCTACTGCTCAGACTGATGCTAATTTGATTATTCAACTAGCCTGAAATGAACCCTGAGGGGTTGGAGCACAGATTTTCTACTCTCCAACAAGACCTAAAGGCAGGCAGAGAGAGCCTTTTGCTCAGTCTCGTGTTATGAAGGCCTTCAAATAACTAGAGATGCACAGACTGGAAGGCAGTCAGTCTGCTGTATTCAGTCCATCAATTTAAATGCTAATCTTATCTGGAAATTTCTTTACAGACATATCAGTAATGTCTTACAAAATATAGGGCACCCCTAATTTAGTCAAATTGACACTGAGCTATCACAATGTACATAGTTGTGGGTTTTAAAATATGCTTTGCAATTTTGTAATTCAATGTGATCATTTTTTTTCTAAAAATAAAAATACATGTTTTTTTTCTCTAGCAACAATACATCTTAAATAGATTATTTGGATTACTTGCATAGTACAAGTCTGTTTACACAATTCTGTTTGACTGTTTAACCATTAGATTTTTTATGCCTTTGATATCTTCATCCCTCGATGATTAGATAGATTTAGAGAAGGTGGCATTGAGTTATATCCTGAAAGCAGGACAAGCAGACAGAGAAAATCAAGAAATATAAGGGCAGGTAGAATTATAGTCTATTCATTGGTTACTGAGTTTCACAAGGGCATGGAATAGACTGAGAAATTGAAGTTTCTAAAATTTAGGGAGGTGAATGATGAGGTTTGACACAGATAATTGAATATATTCCTATATAACAACCTCAATCTCTAGGCTACAGAGTTTGAATTTATTCAGAATGAGATAGTAATATTGAAATTGAATTATGTTAGTGTCCAAGGGCTCCTGTGGCAAAGTACCACAGACCAGGTAGTTTAAACAATAGAAAAGGAGGCTGAAGTCAAAGATCAAGTCTGCAGGTTCATTGCTTCTCAGAATTTTGAAAAAACAATTTCTTTTTTTCCCCCTCTACTGGTGCTTTAATGATCTTCTCTCTTAATAGTCACTTTATATTTTTTCTATTTTCATGCTATATACCAGTTTTCTTCTATTCATCAAGGAATCTTACTTACATTGAATTAGGCCTTAATCTACTAACATCTCTTTAACGTGAATTCTTCTTTAACATCCAATAATGTCAGTGTGAGGTGCCAGAGGTTTGGACTTCAGAATAATAATATGGGGAAAGAGTACAATTTGACACATAACCTATAGTTACAAAAGTATTTCATGGGGTGGATGTTGTTGGGCTATACAGAGTAGTGCTCAGAGTTTACTCGTGGTTTTGTGCTTAGGGGTCACTCCTGTAGGGCCTTGAAAGACAGTATGTGATGTTGGGATTTATGGGGCCACATACAAGACACCCAGACACACACAAATATATCTTATGGAAGAAAATTCTAGCTTTTCAGGATAAACTGGCATATAATAGCGAAATTGTGATGGGAGAAGAGGTAATGAGGATCTGGATTCATTGAAAGATTGGAACTCAGTTAAATATGACCTAAACTCTCTGGAAACCCATAACTTGTTTAAGTACATTGCTTTCCCATAAAGTATCTAAAGAAGAACAGAGACTTGAGAAATATATCTGTAGGTTCCTGGAAGTAGTCTGTGAATGGATGTGTCATATGTTATATCTGCTTGTAATTTCTTTTATTTTAGGTATGAAATAGTTTTCTTTTTATTGTGTGAGAAACACTTACTTTAGCATTCCAGTTTATATCAACAGAGAAAATGATTTCTTCATAAAAATTGAAAAATGTCTTTAACTATGAACCTTCTTATGGTTTAAACTATAAAAGATGACTTCTAATTTATAAGGCTTATAACTTCCACAATTAGTGAGATAAACATGAAATAAAAGGAAGACAAAGAAGGACTGAGACCATCAATGTTGATAACATGTAATATACTGAGTCAGGGGCCGGAGAGATAGCATGGAGGTAAAGCGTTTGCCTTTCATGCAGGAGGTCATCGGTTCGAATCCCGGCGTCCCATATGGTCCCCCGTGCTTGCCAGGAGCAATTTCTGAGCCTGGAGCCAGGAATAACCCCTGAGCACTGCCGGGTGTGACCCAAAAACCAAAAAAAAAAAAATATACTGAGTCAAAGAAAACAGTGATTTCCCAGTTCCCTGCTCAATTCTCTAGACCATGCCTGCTACCTTATATTTATATCTTAATAACATGTGCATATGCAGGCTAGCTGTTATGGGGACAGTGAGAAGCATAAATTTGATTTTTTTGACTTTGCTGCATTTAAAATCTCTACTTGTTGGTTGAATTAACATAGTATTTTAGTATTTAATTTCCTGGGGGTACCAGACATTTTGTTTTCTGTTTGTTTTATTTGTATTATATTTGTCAGGTCGTTTAAAATAAAATTAAAAAAATAGGAGAGGCACAGCCCAATAAATATGTAGTTTAATAATATTCAGTGAATACATATGCAGAATGAATATAGATCCAAATAAAAACACTCCAATGAAGAATTATTAGATACTGCTGGTTTTCATCTAAATTCTCAGTTATGCTATTTAAATTTATAGGAGATTTCAGGGCAAAGACAGGGGAGAAGCTATTGGAAGAACAACCTTATGTGGTATAAGTTCTCTTTAACTCCAAACTGATCGACAACATGCTGGTCCTGGTAGGAGAGTTTCTTTTATTTTCTTAGGGATGCTAGCATGGATTATTTTAAGTAATATAATTCCCACCAATAAGGGGATGATGAATAAAGGCACATTCTGATTTTTTTCTCTAGGGTACAGAACTTCTTTTACTAAGACTGTTGACTAAAAATAAAAATGAAATTGTAACAGAAATGTAGGGCAAGAAACAGCACTTGTATACTTGATTTTTACTATACCTGACATAATTTTCTCATCATCTCCTCTCCTCTGTCAGTCTCTCTTTGTCCCATCTTAGTCACCGCTGATTTTAACTTACCCGGTTGTTTGGAAGACAGTTAATTTTTAATAATTAGTCAATAATGTTTTCTTAGCAAAATAAAATAAGCCCAAGTTGCCATCTTTGCAAAATTTTATTTACAGAGATGTTGGAAGTAGTTAACAATATGAATGCATGAATTATATAATTGATTGAATGGTCCTAAGTCCTATAACGAGAATCCAAGATGCTTAAAGAAATTAAAATTTGGGATATTTAACTTTTACTAGGCATAGTCATGAAGGATTCCACATTTTAATTGATAATAAAATTGCAAACTTATTACATTTTAAATATTTATCCTTTAGTCCTTTAAACATCTAAAACTTTCCCTAAAAACTATACTTGAATCAAAATATTTTAACTCTGGTGTTCATTGTGATATACTGTGACCATTTAAAATTGTTCCTTATCATAATAAAATTTTTCACAACAAAGAAATTTCAATTGTAGACTGATAAATTGATATGGTGATAGCAGTAATATAATCAATGACAAAGGCCCCGATATATGAATTTTCAGTATCTATTCTGAAATTCTGTTTAAAATTTCTGGAGATGAAACTTACATAGAGAAAAAAACACGGTACTATCTTTTCTAAAACACTTGTTGAGAACAACGGGAATACAAATTAACTTCTGAAAGTTTTCTCCCAGTTCCACCTCCTTTTCATTATTCTAAACTTAGTGTTTTCTATGTATCATATCAACACTATTCATTGTGCCTGGCTTTGTCAGCTGCCTCTGTTAAAGAAAAAATAGAGTCCTACAGCATTTGGTACCTTGAGTAATGTAGGATCTTTTGATGCCTTTTCAAAACTGAGTTGGAGAGATAATATAGAAAGCACGGTGATGACCTTTCACCCAGACAACTTGGGTTCTATCCATCAACCATATGGTTCTCTGAGCCTGTCAGGAGTGGTCCCCTCTCCCTCTTCTGGAGATGCACTATTGGGTGTGCTCCCCAACAAAACAAAACAAAACAAATACAAAACAATATAGAAAATATGACAAGAAAACAAAACAAAGCAAAACAGTGCAATTTTCCAGTAGTAGTCATTGTAATTTTAACAGACTGTTCTCACATTTCCTTCCTCTTCTGTTTTTCTCTTTTAAAAATTTTTGAGTGTTACTGAGATAGCTGTAATTAAAATTTTTGCCTTTCCCTTGTTGTTCCCCTGTACTGAAATGCCCCTCTCTTTTTTCTTTTTCTTTCCTTCCTTTATCTGTTCCTTCCTCCCTCCTTCCTTTTCTGACAGGGTAATTATGTTGCCAGAACATAAATGAAAACACAATTACTGTAAAAATAATTCTTCCTAAGCAAAGTAATTATTATAGCTGTTATCACAAATACATACTTCGTGGTAGAAATTAACACCTACTTAGGAAAATATAAACGACATTTTCCCCAAACGTCATTTTCAGAATACTTTCCTGAAAGTTGTGTAGGAATATTGAGTATTCTCTGAAAGGGTCAGTGTCAAGCAGGGTGGGGTTCATATAACACATTAGCAAACAACATATTATAGCTCTGCAGAGGTATAGTCTTCTGTCCAGAACAAATGTGTCAGATTCTTTTTATCCTTTAACACAATCACTGATTTATTCGCTTTGTGGCTTCTTTATTTCTTTGAAAAATCTTGAAAAATTTTGAAAAGTAAACTTGAGATTCTATCAAATAACTCTATTACTTCTCAGATGTGCTATTCCTTACTGAATTTCAATAATGTTTTAATATATTATTGTTACAATTTAGGAGGAGAAATACATGCTTACAAAAATATGAAGTCATTATTTTAATGTATCATTATCATATATCTCCATTAGCATACAGTCTAAAAATTGAGTTAATACAAAAGACATCTTGGATTAATGGATGGATGAATATATGGATGTGTGGATGAATGATGGATAGATGGATGAGTGTACACATGTATGAATGATAGATGAATAAGTTAGTAATAAAGTAATATCTAGTTTGCTTCCTTATTTCAGATGGTATTGATATGGTTCTTGATTATCGTGTGCTAAATAAAATGTACTGGAAGGTAGGACAAAGTATTCTTCATTTAAACAACCACATAAGTCTGATGCAGGATTATAGGAGAAAAATATTTATCTGCCTTTTATGAATGCCTGTGAAGCTTTTCAGTATAGATTTCTAATTCTATGTACTATATTGTGGAGGAACCAAACCTCTTCCACTTGTATTCCTGTTGAGATTTTTATCCACAGTAGCCTAGTTTACTAAAAACTGTCCAGACTCTGCAGACAGAATGTATTCTTTGTTCAAAATTATTTGGATCAATTAAAAACTCATGAACCTTAATTAAGAATTGAGTCAATTTGTGGCCAAAGAGATAGCACAGTGGTGGGGCATTTGCCTTATATGTGGCCAACCAAGAGGGATCTGGTTTGATTCCTGGCATCCTATGTGGTCCCCAGCCTGCCAGGGTGATTTTTGAGTGCAGAGCCAAGAGTGAATTTTGAGTACTTCTGTGTGTGACCCAGAAGTCAATCAATCAATAAAAGTTTAAAAAAAAGAATTGAGTCAATTTTACTGGAATAAAAACATTAATAATATAATGTAGAATAATGAAAGAATATGATTGTATGGTCTCCGATATATAAATGTCTTCTCAAAGATTTGCTGTAACCTTGACTGTGGCAATTGATCTGTTCATATTCCTTGAGTAAATTTTCCATTGTCTAATCATCTGCCTTAAGGTTCTTTTCCAATCTCTTCTGCAGTATGGAGTTGTTCTGCATTCATCTTCCAGTTCACTGATTCTGTCCTTAGCTGCTGTTACCCTGTTGGAGAGGCTTTCCATTGAGGTTTTCAGTTTAGCTACTGTGATTTTCAGATCTGTTATTTCAGTTTGGAGTTTTCTGATTTCTATCTTTATGTTCTTTTTAGCTAGGGATATGTTTTCTTTGATTTCCATGAGGATCCTCCATATTTCTATTCTAAACTCCTTTTCTGAGAGATTAATCAGATTGTTGGTATTTTTTGGGTCATCAGAGATATCATCTTCATTCTCTGTGCATGGTGTTTGCCTGTGAGGTTTACCCTTTGTCATGCTTGTAGTGTGATTTTTTTCTGCGTGTTATGGGGAGGTTCATTAGTTAGAAAGAGGAGCTTCGAATCTCTAGGAGACAGGTTTTGCTGGGCTCTTCCTGGCTCTCTCAGGAGAGTTTCAGGTTACAGAGGGGAAGAGTAACATGCAAAGCTGACAGGTCCTCTCAGTTTCTTCCAGCTGCCTATCTCACAGCAGAGGCAGTCCACTTCCACATTCACAGACAAAGGAGCCACCTCTCTGCCAGGTGCTGGTGGTAGCTGGTTTTCACTCACTCAGTCTTTCTTGTCCTTTGGGCCTGGGAGCCTCAAGAGTCAGTTTTTATTGGCCCTTCCTGGCCCTCTCAGGAGAGCTTCAGGAGACAGAAGAGAAGAGAAATACCGTGGCAATTGATCTGACCTGGCTGATAATAGATTTCACAGGGAATGTCTAATAACCAAGTGCACAAATTCTTAGTAACTCTAAAATGAAATTATGTACTATTTATTCTAGATTGAAGAATTTATTGTGGTGATACTGTTCAACACTTTTATGTCTAAAATGATCATCTCAAGTATTCTGTTTTCTTAATCTCCTTTTTACATTTCTGAATAGTGTGTTTTGGCATCTTGCTCTGAGTGTATACACTATTTTCTAAGCTGGAAACCATGACATCTACAATTATTTTTGTTATTGCTTTTCTTCTGAAGATACTATTTACAAAGAACTTTAAAAATATTTATAAAGTATTAATTCTACAGAGATTTCAAAATACAAGGAAGTCAAAATGCAAGGAGGCAATTAGTATGCTTTTAACTTTGTTTCCTCTACAAACCTATCCTAGGTGTGACTTTTAGAGGCACATTTACATTTTTTGATGAAGATCATATACCAGACTCATAAGAAAATTTCTTCCAGCTTCTGAATTCTCTCAGCACTGACATAGGAATACTACTTAATCTATGTGATAAAAGTAGCAAACATCAAATTTAAAAAATTGAAAAGTCATTCAAATAACAGTATGTTAACTAAAATCTTTCTCCTTAATAATTTCCCTTTGAAACCTTAACCCACTGTTCTTGAAAAGGTAACCATCCCTTTCTTTTTATCTGCCTTGCTCAATTCCATCAGATCCCTGACTTTTGTATGATAGCATAGTAAAATGTAAAGGGAACATTTTCTCAAACCTTACTGTATTCAAGTATGTTCACTTTGTCACCTTGGCTTTCACTTTTTTTCATTACCAAGTTATTTAATTTTTCTGTGTCTCCATAGCCAGGAGGAGTTTTAGGAGGATTCCATGATTTAATCATTATAAAGTACTTAAGAAATTACCTGTCACACAGTAAGAACGATGTCATATTCTTTTATATAAAACACTGAGATTTAGTGGATCATCCGTAGTTCTCACTTTATCTAGTATATTACTTTGCATGCAATAGGTATGCAATAAATGCTTTGTGGTAAAAGAAATCAATAAATTGGAATAGAGCAGAAAAAAGCTCCTCTGGTTTTTCCAATTAGATCTGTGATCTTCTATACCCAATTTAATTCCTTTGAAGACTTTTACTCATGTATAAAGTAAAAATAATAATATTTACCCAACATATTTCAAAGGTTAATTATAATTATCTAAGTAATAATATACTTTCAAGGAGTTTTTGCAGACAAGATCTGATAATATTTATATCTTTCAAATTATGAATTAATTCCACAGGGACATATGCTAAGTGAAGTATTAAAAAGACTTGGCAGACATACCTGGTTTAGTGGTCTACAAACCTTACTGCTGTCATAAGCAGTCATAAGAGCTAGATACTATGTGACCAGAGTGCTAGTACAATGGGTAAAGTGCTTTGTCTTGTATGCAACTGACCTGTGTTTGATCCCTGGCATCCCATGTTGCTTCTGTAGTCCACCAGGAATGATTCCCTTTAGTACAGTGCCAAGAGTAAGTCCTGAGAACTGCCCTGAGCACTGGCCCCAAATCAATCAAACAAATAAGCAAAGAAAAAAATATCTAGAAAATTGAAACCTCTATCAATTTTTAGGAATAGTAAAATGTTTCAAGGTCCCATTTCATTTAACAAAACCCTACTGTTTCTTTTTTTATTTGGCTATTTAATTTTATGAAAGGGAACCTGGGCAGACCTCAGAATATTGAGTCTTCCTTATTCACATCTCTACGCAGGCTAGGTTCCAAGGACAGTCATTTTGAGTTGTTTGTTTTTATGCTGATGGATGTCATAGCCTGTAATCCATGAACCGAAGCAGGGCTCTTCCATTGCAACTGGCACATCTTGTGGTGTTTATGGGTCTGACAGTCAAATATACCTGAGGTATATTTCCTATCCTGATCTGGGAGTGAGATAAGATATAAGTCCTTTATTTTGCTTAACTAGAAACAAAGTGAGCAGGTGGTAGAAAACCCTGTGATTATTTCTTGGACTGCAATATCCAAAATAAAAACAAATCCTTCTCAAATACTTGAACCTCTGCCATCATGGAAAACTAGGGCTGAGTTTTTCCACTTTTCTTTTTAAATATTTTAGTCGCTTTATTTAACTACCTTGGTTGCACAGTTGTTCATTGTTGGGTTAATCAGTGCACCCTTCCTGCCACTGATGTTTCCCTCCTACCTCACACCCCCACATCCCCACCTTTTCTAAGGCAGTCAATTTGCTTCTCTCTCTCTCTCTCTCTCTCTCTCTCTCTCTCTCTCTCTCTCTCTCTCTCTCTTCACTATGGTTTGCACAGTTGTTAATTGTTAATTGAGAAGTGACTTGCATGTCACTTTCTCCCCTTTCAGCATCGAGTTCTTGTTCAGAATGATCAGTTCCAGCTAGCATTGTCCTAGTAGAACCTTCTCTACTCTAACAGCACTCACTGCTCTTTGTGGTGATCTTTCTACCCTCCATTGTCTCTGGATATTATTACCATACCATCTCTTGTTTTTCTTATAGCCCACACATGAGTGAGATCATTCTGTCTATACCTTTCCCTCTAGGGCACTTCACTCAGCATAATAATCTCTATGTCCATCCATATATAAGCACATTTCATAACAAACCTATTGTTCTTTTTATTGCATAAATAAAAATTGACACTATTTTTGGATATTTTAATGTATAAAAATAAAAGCTCCATAGTATCAAAACTTAATATCTCTGATTTAATTTGCTTGTGTTATCTTTGGGAATTTTATTCATTGACTGATATGTTTCTCCTGTGTCTTCATGCCAGATGACTGATACATTTTTATATAATGATATTGCTTCTTTATTCAAGAGACTATGTAAATATACATGTGGGCTGATAGATGGGGGAAGAGGGATTCCAAAGTTGTCACATTCTGACCAGAGTTTGTGTGTTGATTCATACATTAAAATTGCATTTTTTGGCGTATTTCCAATCGTGGTTTTGATTTCATGATTTCCTAAGTAGACCATAAACCTTCTGAGGGGGAGAGGCTATTGGTAATAAATAAATATAATTTGAATGACATGAATTAAACTATTTCTGACAAAAAGAACTCAGATGGATGTGGATGTGATTGCTTCTATATCATCTCAAATTTTGACTATTTTTAGTCAAAATACTATTTTCTGATTCTGTGATGATTATTAATTGATTCAATAGTGTACATTTCAGATCTTTAATTAAGTCCTCCTTTCTGTCTAACTCTCTGCCAAAATATAGTTTTCATTTTTCTTCCAGTAATGCTCAAACATAAACTGATGCCAAATGCATGCTGTTTGATTACATTCCATCCACATTTGCTTAAAAATAAAAGGACTAGAGCAGTAACATTTATTTCAGGTCATTTTTTTAATGGGTCTCAGCCTTTCGGCTAAGATCAAATGCATTTCAGAGAGCTTTACAAAGAGCCATTCTTGGCCATCAGAATGTATGGCAGAGGGAGAGGCAGGAGAGGAAAATGAGGTAGACATCCTTTCTAGACATTAACTTATTTATGATGAAAACGGTAAACAACAGATCATATGCCACTGGTACTTTGCTAAATCAAGCTGAATTTTTCTTATCCGAGACAAGATCAATATATATAACTTGGTCTGCAGAGATCCCTGACCTGTGGTGCAGCAATAACTGGGCACCTCATGCAGCTTTGTGGAGATATCCTTCATAGCATGGATTTTTGACTTAAGGGAAGAAGAGCCTGCTCTGAAGTACAGAAGTGTTTGTATTGAAACTATCCCCCAAAACATTATTTCAATCTTGATTTCAAGCTATAGATTGAACAGTTGTTTTTAGATCATGGTGATTAGGGAGATGATATTAAATTGGTTGCAGTTAGTACAAGTTATTATTACACTTGCTTCCTCTGACTATTCCATGATTTTTGTGAATCAGGAATTGAGGTGTTTATAGCTGATATCTCTCCTTTAGGATTTTCTATAAGGCTTCACGCAGGTGACATCTAGACACTCATCTTGAAAAGAGTTAAGGTGCCCATATCTATCTATGGATATTGTCAAGTCTTAGATCCATTCAAATATTTATCAGAGACATCATACCTTTGCCATCTAGACCTTTTTATAGGATAACTACTAACATGGGAGCTGTCATATCTCAGAAAAAGAAGTAGAGGTAGAAATAGTGAGGGAAGGTGAGACATTGAGAGAAAGGTCTTGTATCTTGAAATTGACAATCTATCATTCCTGCTATTTTCTAGTAATGCTTTAGCAATGAATTGACAATAATGTTTTCATCACCCCATTATATTTTGGAGATATCATGGACACTCAAAAATCTATACATCAGTGATATTCTGAATACTATAAAAGTAAAATAATGTTATAAAATTTATTCTTGATGTTATTCTTTCTGAAAAGAATCCTTCCTGTTTTCACCTTTCCAGTAATCACCAAGGAAATGGGTTTATATCTTAAATAAATAATATTATAATAAGGAATAATTAATATAGATGTAGAGTTACTTTGTATGAATTAATCATTAATTGTGAGTAAGGGTTTTAATCTTTAGTTCAGAAACAGTGTCATCATTCTATAGGAGAAAATTCCTTTGTGACCTATTAAACCTTCTTTCAGTTAATTCAATCTCATATAAAAGTAGTTCAATTAATATAAGGCAAAAGTTACAGTGGGTATAATTTTTACCAATAGCCAGAAGCAGTGGGTTGATAACTACACATTAACGACCTTGATTGTGAACCTGGTAGGCAATTAGTTAGTTTGCTTTATATTTCATCTAAAATATTCTGTAGTTATATGTTAGTCTTTTTTATAGAAGATGAGAAATGATCATTTGTATCAATTCTACTATCAAAAAATTATGACATTTCTACTTTCACATACATGTGTCCAAAAACTACTTCACATTTTTTTTTTCTTTTTTAAAACAACTTTATTACATACATGATTGTGTTTGGGTTTCAGTCATGTAAAGAACACCACCCATCACCAGTGCAACATTCCCATCACCAATGTCCCAAATCTTCCTCCTTCCTACCCAACCCCCACCTGTACTCTAGACAGGCTTTCTATTTCCCTTGTACATTCTCATTATTAGGACAGTTCAAAATGTAGTTATTTCTCTAACTAAACTCATCCTTGTTTGTGGTGAGCTTAATGAGGTGAGCTTGTAACTTCCAGCTCTTTTCTCTTTTGTGTCTGAAAGTTATTATTGCAAAAATGTCTTTCATTTTTCTTAAAACCCATAGAAGAGTGAGACCATTCTGCATCTTTCTCTCACTCAGCATAATAGATTCCATGTACATCTATGTATAGGAAAATTTCATGACTACATCTCTCCTGACAGCTGCATAATATTCCATTGTGTATATGTACCACAGTTTCTTTAGCCATTCATCTGTTGAAGGGTATCTTGGCTGTTTCTAGAGCCTTGCTATGGTAAATAGTGCTGAAATGAATATAATTGTAAGAAAGGGATTTTTGTATTGTATTTTTATGTGCCTAGGGTATATTCATAGGATCAGTAAAGCTGGGTTGTATGGGAGCTCGAGTTCCAGTTTTTGGAGGAATCTCCATATTGTTTTCCATAAAGGTTGAACTAGAAGGCATTCCCACCAGCAGTGGATAAGAGTTCCTTTCTTTCCACATCCCCGACAACACTGCTTGTTCTCATTCTTTGTGATGTGTGCCAATCTCTGGGGTGTGAGGTGGTACCTCATAATTGTTTTGATTTGCATCTCCCTGATGCTTAGTGATGTGGAGCATTTTTTCATGTGTCTTTTGGCCATTTGTATTTCTTCTTTGTCAAAGTGTCTGTCCATTTCTTCTCCCCATTTTTGATGGGATTAGATGTTTTTTTCTTGTAAATTTCTGTCAGTGCCTTGTATATTTTGGAGATTTGCCCCTAAATGTTGGGGTAACTAGTAGAAATAACTAAATATCTCATTGAAAATTAAGGTACAACGAAGCTAAAATGTCCTATGGAAGCACGACTAGCTGTAATAATCCAAATCAATCCCTTATCATTGATGAATTAGTTTGAGACAAATTAGATAGAACTACTATACAAAAATAGTAAAAAATAATGCAATGATATGGTACAGCCAGTTCTATAATACTACATGCTTAGAATTTTTCTCTGATTGTTTTATAGTTAGATAGGGGCATAAAAAATTTTATCAGAAAACCTAACTAAGCAAAGATATCTAGGTGGGAATTATTTGAATTGTTTTATAAACAAGGATGTTAACTTGAGAGAGTTAAATAGAAATAATTAAAGATTTATATAGGTAGTTCAATATAACAATGGAACTGGTTTTACAATTGATTGAAATTTATAATATACTGAATCTAAGTAATTTTTCTAATTTTTGATGTGCTTTGTTCAGCGTGAATCTTGAGTGATAACTAGGATGTTTGTTGCTGTTGTTAAAATCAGAGAAACTCAGGGTCGAATCCAGCCTCAGAGGAGATTAAGTTCAGTCTGCCACAAAGGTCTTTTTATTAAACTTAACGACTCTAGCTATGTTTGTGGACAGAGTAGCTTCCAAGGGAGAATAAAAAAGAAACTAACTCACCAATGGGAGGATATATTTTTGGGAAGCAGATAAATGGGGACTGACACCATGTTTTTTATTATCATTGGAATAAAGACAGAGGTGAAGAGATAGTACTGAGATGGGGCATTTGCCTTGCATGCAGCTGACCTGGAAGCGACCTGCTTCAACTTCTGGCATCCCATATGGTCCCCCAGGCTGCCAAAGGCAATTTTTGAATGCAGAGCCAGGAGTGATCCCTGAGCACCTCTGGGTGTAGCCCAATAAGCAATCAATTAATAAATACATTTTTAAAAAAGAAAATAAAGGACAAATGTTCCTTGCCATTAGAAACAATCCATTAAACTGGCCATAATAAATAGAAACATACAGAAGTCAATATAGAAATTCTCCTTAAATTGTTTTACATGTTTCAAAACTTGAATGCAAAATCAGTTTGCTAGATTAACTCATGATGTAGCTAATATGAAGCTTGTTTCAGTATGTGCATGTACTCAACAAGTAGAATAAGAGGTGATATGATTTCAATTCTTTGAATGTGTTAGAACTTGTTTCTTATTGTTAATGTTTATCCCTGACATGTATCATATAGTTTATCAGATGGAATATATTGAACATGATTTCATTTGTACACATATATAGGAGATATACATATATTTATAAAATATAAATGACTATTTATAGAAATACAACTAATGACTCTAATTTGTGTTTTTATTACAACTACAAGTTAAGCATGTAACTTCTTCTGGTCATTATTTTAGGTACCTCCAAAGGCAGAAGGTCACACTGAATAAACTCTAAGTCATCCTTCAGCTCAAACATCCTGATAATCTATGATTGTTGCATAGAAACACTGAGATACAGTGAAAGAGAGGAACTAACTTTTTTTGTGTGCCCAGTCTTTATGATTCCTGACATTATATATTTTTCCTTCATTCAACACTGCCTATTTTAATGATAAAAAAACAAACCTGTATTGTTCTGTCTATTGAAGCAACTGTGCTACAAAAAGGTCAGTTATTTTCTTAACATTTCTACTGGTATTTGTGCTCAGTTCACTGGTCCCTTGCATTGGGAGAGTCTTGAGTAATAAAAAAAAAGACCTTTAGATTAATCACCAAGAAAACATTACCAGTGCAAAACTAACCAATAAAAGACTATGATGAAATTATAGTATCTGGATAAAAAATAAAGTTGTTTATGAAACTGTATCCTGATTAGATAACCATTACATAGGTATTATAAACTTAAGCATTTCCTTTCACCATTATAAAATACAATAAAGTTGGAGAGATAACTAAAATAATGGGTCTACTATGAATACAAGGTTATTTAGATAAGCTTACAGAAAATTTCTTGATGTCATAAAACATTACAACAGGGGTCAGAGTGAACACAGCAGCAGGGCATTTGCTTTGCATGCAGCCAACCAGGGGCTCAATTCCTGGCATCCCATAATGGTCATCCTGCCAGGAGCGAATTTTGAGTGCAGATCCAGGAGTAATCCCTGAGTGCCCTGGGGTGTGGTCCAAAAACAAACAAACAAATCATTACAATAAAATCTCAGTCAGTGGTGTACAGAAGAATATGATATCATGGGATTTGAGGCTTTCAAATATGTAAGACTAAATCTCAGTACTTTAAGATTATCACCCTAAAGTTTAAATATATTGTAAATATGCATTAAACATCTTTGCTTCTCTTCTTCTTTCAAAGAAGTACCAAAAGACAGAACAGGTAAGGGATCGAAATATATGTAGCAGTGAGACTGGACTGTCACTAATATAAATATTCAATATTTTTCTATCATGTATCTTATTTCACACTAGCTTTTTCCAATTCAGTGGAAAATCATTTAGCCCACTCTTCCTTTATCTCTGCTCATATTAATTGTTGAAATGGTAATGGTATGAGTGAACTTACCTGTGATTCTCACTGGAAATTGTACTAAATCTGTAGTTCTAGTGATCATAGTCATGCTTAATTCTGTCTATGATACTGCAGATATATTTAGCTGTGACTCTTTGACAATGAATACAGCCTACATTTGAAATACTGTGTTCTTGAAGTATCATGGTTTAAGAATTTACAGGCACCACAGCAGAGATAAGATGATGATGACAATGATCGCATGTGGTGGTATTAGGAGCAAACTCATTTGCAAGGCCACTAAGTTAACTTCTTTTCAAATTTCATGGGTTTACATTTATATACAGACTTATAGATTTATATACCTAAGTAAATTTTTATTTATGTCAAAGATATATGAGGCCTCTGAAAAGTTTTTAGTTGAGGTAGACTCTTGTTGCAAGTCAGCCCCTGAAGAGGTTGACTGATGGAGGGATGGAGGATGAGGTCTTTCCCCTTCAGCTCGAAGCACGCGTCTGCCACCCTGTCTAGCCAACGGTTCAGGAGAATGGTTCAAAGAGAAAAACACAAGATTTTTATGTCAGAGTCCCAGGTTTCATCCTGAGCACTCAAACACTGTTAGATTTGCTCTCTTTGAATTTAGGTGTGTATGAAAGTTGATTAGACAAAATATCCCAAATATTTTGTTTATTTTATCACTTATAAAATATATATTATACAGAGCAGAGCTTTATTAATCTATGAGGGAGACCATTTCCAGTGGTTGTAATAATAAGCTTTGGGAAAAACATCATCCAAATTGGAGCGAGATAAGAAATTTCAGGTACAAAATTGAGATTAGCCCTCATCTGAATATCTGCTTCTAGAAATAAGAACCTAAGATCAAGTGGAACCAAATGACTTGACAATTAGCTCTGTCTCCTAAGTGAGCAATTTCTCTATCCAATTCCCCAAGTTTTATTTTTATTATTTTATGTCACAAATAATTCCAAGAAATCTGCTAAATGCAGATTAATTGGAGGGATTATCAAACTGAGCAAATTTAATGTGTAGCTCATATATAATGTAAAGGGATTTTATAATTACATCTGACAAATTCAGTTAGGTATTAAATATCATCTAGGTAAAATCATTTGCTAATTTTAGAAAGACCAAATAAAGACCAAATAAACTACAGAATTGATCCTATTGTATATAAAGTTTTAAATACATGCTGTTCTCTTTTGGGGGTGCTGAGAATTGTAATATCACTCCGCTGCCATTTGCATTCTTTCATAACACAGGAAGGCGGGACAATTTTGACAAGAACATGTTTTCGCCTCCTTCATTTTTAGATGGATGGTGACATGCTTCCCCGAAGCATCCCCAAACAAAGTATGACAGATTCTGACTTATTTCCCATCAGTGGCAGCATGTGAGATGTTGTGCTGAGTCTAAGCTCTATGTTTTCAAAGCCCAGAAGTTTTATTCCTCTGGCAATGTGGAACTCCCATAAAAATAACAATCTCATTGCCAGTCACTCTGTCAAGAGTATTGGCAGGCTGAGGAAGACTTAACTGATTTCACTAAAACTATTAGTCTGAAACTCTGATCTGTAAATCTGGAAGAACCACACAAGGGGAAGCAGTGCCTGTCAGAAGCAATAGCTTCGGTACATTTTTAAAAACAAAGGTCACAACTAAACACTGGATTAAAAACAGAGCTCAAGTATTGAAGCAAAAGATAAAAAAAACTTTGAACTCTTGCAGTGTTTCAGGCATTTTATTTAGATGTTTTTATTACATACGTAAAATAGAGAGCTGATTTTATCTTTTTCTACTAATGTGTATCTGTGTGTATGTATGTATCTATGTATATATATGTGTGTGTGTGTGTGTGCGCGCGCACACCTGTCAGGGAGCACCTCTATGAATAATGTACATTGTATTATTTTCCTGCATTAAAAGAATAGTTTGTCATTTGTTCATAGACATGTTTTTTTCAAAATCACAGTAGAATATTTTGAGAAAATTAAAAGCAATATATAAGAAGAAATATAAGGGAAAGTTGGAAAAGTAATAAGGGATTTTTTAATATAGAGCAGTTTTTAAAAATCTCATTGGTTTTATAATTATAACTAATAGAGCCAAATTTTATTTATTAGAGGGAACAACAAAAATAGTGGAGAGAGTCTCAGGACTTTGGAAACATGCTTCAATCTAAATTGTGCTGGTGTTATAGAACTAATATGTTAGCAGTTCTAGAGCTGTGCACCTCAAGAAGACCACCTCAGTTTTAGGGCTTAATGAAAAATAAAACAATATTTTGTCAATTTTAGGCCAATAGTATGGTTGTATGTATCTAACAAAGGTACTCTAGTTTGATAGTTAACTGATTATCAATTTCTAATTGATGATAAGATGTAGATTTATTCCTTATATAGGATAAAATGATGGTATCTACATAAATTACTCAAATTTTCCCTCTCTTGGCATTTACAATAATCAATGAGAATTTTATTGTCTTTCCCACCATTATGTTTGGAAGGACAGGAATAAAAGGCTTAAAATTTAGGCATGAAAAGTAAATGTCTCACTTATATTTTTTTGATCCATCCAATATGTTAAATTTGGTTGGTTCTTGCTTTTGTCTTTTCATTCATCATATGTTGAGTCTCTTATTTATTTTAAAGCAAAGGTCAAGTGCTTTTTGAGGGTGACACCAATTGCTCAAGAGTTTGTCCCTTCTCCTTAACATTCTGATTTAAACCCCTGGCAGCACTTTTTACTACATGGATAGTGATAAATGCAGTTGAGAGTAACACAGAAATGAACTCAGGAGTAAGTTTATTGCACTGCTGAGGACCATCTGTTAATGTAAATGTTTAAGGTAAAATGCATTAAGGCTTAAGAGCTGACAAGACATTTTATTTGCATCTTGCCTTTGGCATTATGCCTGGGTACTTGTCTGGTTTTATCTTTTTATCTGCTTGATCAATTTTCAGGGATGGGCTCCTAAACACAGTTAAATAATATTTGTTTAAGTAACTGGATTAAATAATAAAATTGTTAGTTACACTGATTTTTATTTTTGGGGCAATTCATTGTTTAAATATATAATTGCATTTTGTAATTTACTGAACAATTATGGTTGTTTGATAGAACAATAAATTTGTTGTCATTATTATTGAAATATAAGGTATTATTTTGTTTGGATCTAGCCAATTAAGATAAAATAAATTATAAAATAATACATGCTATTGAAATGACTATTAAAACTTTTACTTAGACTAAATTTCTAGTAATTTATAATACAATTTATAAGCTTACATATATCCATTTATTTTTAATGTAGGTTAGCAAAAAAATCCAAGTAACATATCTTCACTGTTCATAAGAAAATGGCCTTCTAAAAGAAAATAACATGCAACTACTAGTATAAATCAAAAATATTCATTTCAAGCTTCTACCTAGTAATATAATGGCTTGGGCTTATGAAATGGGTTTTATGAACCATAGCAGTCTGGCCCAAGTGAAAAAGGCATATAAATAGCGGGAGAGAAAGGGAATGGTAAAAGACTCTAGATATGAAATTATTTAAATAAAATAATAAAATATTTTTCCTGAATAGCATTCATATTGGTGTTTTGTTTTCTAGAAACATCTGAATGTGATGAGCAAAAATTATTAAAGTTTTTGAATGATTTCCTTCTTTCTTTCTTTTTTTTCCACACCGGGTGTTGCTCAGGGGATACTCATAGCTATGTGCTCAGAAATGGATCCTGGCTCAGGGTTCATAACTATATGGGATGCTAGGGGATCAAACCTCGGTCCTTCCTAGGTCAGTAGTGTTCAAGGTAAATGCCCTACTACTGTGCCACCATTCCGGCTCCTTGAATGATTTCTTTCACAATAGATAAAAGAACCTTATCAGCAATAAAATTTCTGATAATTTGCCTTTCAAGCTAGTGGCCAGCAAAAGAAGTCTTCTATTTTCACTTACCACTTGAACTTGTGTTTATATGTACATAATTAAGACCTACCAAATAACACGGTAAAAGCCACAAAGTCAATTTTGCGCAATGGTTTTAGTTTCTCCTTTTTAAAGAATCCAACAAATCCAAACATTCAAAGAATTTTCACAATGGAAAAAGAATGTTCACACTGGAAACTCCAAGCTTAGTAATGAAGGAATTGAATTAGTGTATAAGAGATCAGACATGTTGCATGCAGAATTTCTAGCTGCAAGGAAAGTTCCATACAAAGGAACTTATATTGTCTTAGACTGGAAGTAATACTATAGGTCATTCATTCTTTTTTTGTTTTGGAGGATGGGACATTGATCACCCCTGAGACAAATGATATTCTCAAGGTTACATACCAGGTTAGATGTTGAGGCAGGAAGCATTCCTGAAACATTCCATCTCAGTTCATTGCTTACTTCTCTAAGGCTAAGCTAACCTTTTGCACCATAATTTGGGAACTTATAATCTTTTCATAGTAATTTTATAATGACTTCCTCAGTTTATATTAGGAACTTTTTGCCCCCCAAAGTAAAGTAATCCAGGATAAAATCCAATCTTCAATCAATTCTTCCTTTTAATTATTGCTGGGTTGTTAGTAATGGGCCATCCCTGATGGTGCTCAGGGCTGACTTTCACTCTGAGCCAAAGAATCACTCCTTATCACTGGTGGGCATCCTTTGTGGTAACAGCATGGAACAAAGTGTAGTGTCCTGAAAGGTAAACACATTAATTTCTAGACTTCCTGTTCATTCCCACATCATCCATTTTTACTTGAGGGTGAAATATTAGATACTTATAAGTTTTCTTAGGAAATACAGAGATTCTTGGTTGCTCTGTGAACCACTTTATAGTTGAGCAATGAACATTGAAAATTATGACATGACCTTCAGTCACAATGTCAGCATTTCGATAAAGAGGTATTAGTTGAAATCTTTACCTTAACTTTCAAGAATCTTTAGAACTCATTTATATTCAATAGGTCTCTTTGTTTTCTGCATGACCCAGTTAACTTTTAAATTTAAATATAAGTATTTCAATTAAATATATAAATATATATTTATAAAAATAAATATAATATTAAACACATAACATATATTAAACATATAAATATAAGGAATTAAATATAAATAATTAACAATAAAAACCTATCACAAACTTTAAACCACTATCAAAAGTCTGATTACTCTCTCTATAGCTCTACACAATATTGGATATTGTTCAAGGAGGTATACAGGTCTTTAGTAGTGTCCGGTCCGAGCTCTATAGCTCTACACAATATTGGATATTGTTCAAGGAGGTATACAGGTCTTTAGTAGTGTCCGGTCCGAGGATTCCAAATTCTGCTCCGTCGCGGAGAAATGAAGGGAGAACAACTCAAGCAAACGCTCAGGTGGATTCTTTTATTCTGGTACCAGGGTCTACAACTTCCTCCCACAGAGCAAAGCCAAAAAGACCGCGTGCTACGGCTGGTTCCCCCTTATATAAGATGGGAAATGGGAGGGGAAGGAAGTAGAATGATGCCACTTCCTTGAGGGCTGGGCTTCCACCATGATAACACAGATCATTGGGTGAGGTAGGGGTAAAGGCGGGACTTCCGCCACAATAACGCAGACCATTGGTGAGGTAGGGCTTCCGGCACGATAGTGCGGATCATTGGGTGAGGTAGGGGTAAAGTGCGGATCATTGGGTGAGGTAGGGGTAAAGGCGGGACTTCCTTTTCACCAGCCGCAAGCGTGTAAACATGTGGTCCTTTCCTAAGTAAAACCTGGCATGGGTTTTATTCCTTTTCAGTAGCAACAAGCAAAGATCCTCCTTATAGATCTAAAAATATAAAAAGTCTCATGAAAATTGTAAGAAAATGAATGGATCTTAGTTCTACATAATAACTATGAAATTGAGTTGCAAATAACTTCGTATGTCTTCTTTGAACAAAGGAATACTCCAACTGGGAAAATCCACATTTAGAACAATAAGTCACTGAAAGCTTATATCACTTAGAATTAGAAAGACTTCACAATGGTGATAATAATGAAGGTAAGGTCTTGAAAGAATTCCAGGTAGAGAATAAATTCATTCTCGATAAATAAAAATGCAAGGGAGTAATAAATAAAGTAATAAATAAATAAAAAATGAAAAGTCTTAGGGAAGTAAAAATAAAAGGAATAATAAATATTAGGGAATAATAAAGTTTCAGTGTTTTTACGGAGACCTAAAACAATATAATCCCATTAAACCCATACAATGCAGATTCTATATCTTAACACATTTCTTTTAAAGAAACATATCTACTTCTCCTAACAACAAAAAATCTGGCAACTTTTTTGTTGTTTTAACTAAAATCTTTTGTTTTGAGGAGATTTCCTTGAAGTGTCCTCTGGAAAGAAGATTAGATGTTTTCAACTGCATGGGGAAGAATGTAAGGTTACAGGTCACCTTGGGTGTTTGGGAAATAGCTGTTAACCATTTTCGGGTTATAAGAACCAGTATTCAGGGGAGTTGGAAGATCTCAAAATAATTGAAAATTACCCAAGGCTAGCCATGGTTGAAATGTGCTGTTGAATTCCCTTGGGAGCAAAACAAAGTTTCCTTTGTTAGACAGAGGAAAGGACATCCAATAGGTCAGAAAGAAGAGGATTGGTTAGATCAGTACAAAACCGCTGTCAAAAAAAGCTGCTGTATTTCAGGTAAATCACTTTAACCATCTGAACTTTGAAGTATCTCTTCCCACTAAAGAAAAAAATTACTTGCGCCTGCATTAAATGCTTTCCATACACTACCTTTTCCGTGGAGGATCAGTTTAAAGATGGTTGGAAGACTAGGTGAAATGGGTCTCTTTTTCTCTCCTTCACTAAAAGTGATAATTGGCTATATACAAACTTGTTCTTTCCCAAATAGTAAATTATTCCATACTTGGTGAAGAGAGAGGAATATGACAAAAACAAAGAGTTGAAGCTTTTAAAAATCATGTCTTTTTTCATGAATTTTAGAAATTTAGTATATCTGTGAATTGAGTGTATCCATGTATTTAATATATCGATAAGTTTAATATATTCACTGTTGAATGTTTTATTTCACTATAATAATATTATTATTATTTGAAAAAATACCATTGCTTGAATTCCTTCTATAATTTGGGATTAAACAAGAAATCTCATTTTATGGATATATAATTCCAGTAGAAGGAAAGGCAAAGCTAGAATATAGTCAAAAGTTATATGAAAAATAGTGTGAGCTAATGCAGACTTTAGAAATAATTTCTGCATTGACTTTCAAGTACTTAGGTTTTAGTTTGTCATATTTTGTCATATTAACCCCACCTTCCATTTTTGAGTGTATCTCATTTTGAACTATGATTTTTCAGTAAAGATGAATTATTAGAAACAAGACAGCTTAAATTATGTTCAAATGTTTAATTTTAAGAGATAGTTCTAACATATGGACTCATTAATGGTCCCATATATATTTGCTGTTTCAGTGGAATTTGGAAAGCAAGGTATTCTAACAAATACTTCCCCCCCCCCCAATGATCATATAAAATTCACCTCTATAAACCAAGGGCTAAAATCAGTGAAGATAAAATTTTATGGTTTGAATATCACCATCAACAGTTTTGGGGATATGGTATTAGTGGTGAAAGGAATGCTGGAGTCTTTAGAAAATCTCCTTACCTCCTATCTGCTTTATCTCAGAGATAGTAGACCTGTATTTAGTGGTTGCCCTATGCAAAGTTGTGTGGAATTACAATGAGGTAGGTAACTTTGACTTCAAGTTGATTCATAAAAAAAATATGATCAGAGTGTCTAGAATACATTAGCAGCTTAACTAGTAAATGCATTAAAAATCACTTGTTTTTATATATAAAAAAACAGATTCAAGTAAATAAAAGAAAACCCTTAGAATGCTGCCCCACAATTAATTCTAACAGGGTATGCAAGACTAAAGTAGGAGAGGCTTGTATAGGCAGTGCTGCAGAGATAGTTATATTTTGGTGGTGGGTGTAGCATGTTAGCATATATTTTGAACATAATGAAATTATGCTCTTAAAATAGATACTACCATCTCAACTCATACTATCACAATACAAAATAAACATTTTTTTTGTTTCCAAGAAAGAATGTTAGTTGGCAGCAAGCAAGGAGGTTGTTAAAAAAAGTAATTTGATTTGAGTTTTATAGTTGAGAAAAAAATTAGAAAATTAGAGAGAAAACACAAACTTTATCTGTGAGACCACCATCATAAACAAAAGCAGGTGAACATATCCCTATAGAAAAAGGCTTTTCTATATCTGACAGTTATCTTATCTGTGAATGAAAAAGGCCAAACATGATCAGAAGGGCTTGCCTTTTGCTTTCTGTCTCTTAAATTTATGAAGAAACACTGTACTCACACCTAGGGATATTTTGACAAGCTTAGAAATCTTTTCAAAAAATAACTCTGTGCATGGTAAGACATTTCTAAAATTGGATTTATTTTCCCATGGAGATGAAGACGATAGAAGTTTTCATTCACACCCTCAAACTCCTGCAGAGCAGCCAAGATCTTCCTTTCACATTTCAATGCCAGTCAGTGAGACTTGAAGAGTCACCAACTCTTCAAAATGACCTCTTCACATCAGCACACTTATTGGCCTCTTACAAAAAAAAAACACATTTATTTGACCTGGATTAAGGGAATGAGCTTTCAGTTCTCAATTATCAGTTCAAATCAAATGACCATTTAGCACTAGCTTTGCTTTTGCTTAACTAATTACAATATCATCTAAGTAATTTCTTGAGTCATGCTTCTAAACTAACACATTAGAGATTGTTATAATGATAAAATACCCTTCTTTTGATAGGTTAATCAAACTATGCAATCAATTGTATGAAGGAGTAATTTTACTATAACTTTAGTAATATTACTTTCTTTACAGACAAGAACTTTTGGGTCAGTTGCTATTTTCTCTCTCCCTTTTGGGGGTTAGATCATACCCGGAGGCATTAAGGTGTTACTCCTGTATTTGAACTCAGAAATGGCTCCTGGAAGGCTTAGGAACCATTTGTGATGCAAAAGATCAAACCCGAGTTAGTCTTGGGTCCTCAGTGTGCAATGCAAAAGCCCTACGAGCTGTGCTATCACTCTGGCCCCAGTGCTCTTTTCTCTTATGGACTTAGATCGGATATTTATCACCTTGTATAGAAAAAACAACTCTGGAGCCCACAGTGATAGCACACAGTAGGGTATTTTCCTTGCACTCAGATGAACCCGGGTTCAATCCCAGCATCCTATATGTTCCTCTGAGCCTGCCAAGAGAATTTCTGAACTAAAAACAGGGAGTAATTTCATGAGTGCCACTAGTAGGTATGTCCAATTCCCCAGCCCTCCAAAAAGAAAAACGTTTAGACATAACAAAATGCTGCCAATTCATTTAACCAATGATTATTAATATTTTGAGTATGCATTTTGTAATGTATGGCATCAAATTAAAGTGCTCAAGTACCTGGAAATGCATGCATTCCATTTTAGAAATTTGGAAATCATGCACAACATTCTTATGTAAGACGTCTTCCCAAACACCTTGTAATTCTTATGGGATCAGTTTTCTAGTTTAAATCAAGTGTTGGGCTTGAGAGTTTGTACCTTTCCTTTTCTTTTTTTAAATCTTTATTTTCCACTTTTACTTAACATATAAAGTTATCAATCACATCACAACATCATGCATGCTTTCATGTTCCATGCTTTCTGCTGACTTCCATATTGCTGTGGTCACATGCCTGATAGTCACCATTCCAGCTAAGTTTCTCTTAGTACTCATTGCCTCTGCTTATCATTTCACCAATCATTAAAAATCTTCCCTTCCAGCTCTCCATCAGAAAAAAAATCACAATTTTTCAATCTCTTGAAGAAAGAAGGTCTTATCTATTACACTAACCTTAGTAGATATTCAAGAACACAGAAAATACGGCTTATACACATCATTTCTAACATTGTCCAGATATAGAAGATATTAGAAAGAAACAATCTCTTGTAGGTATGAACTGATAATGTAACAATTCACCAAGCAGTCCCTGTGTTACTAAGGTCTGACCTTAGTATTCTTTTAACTAGAATTCTTTTTAACCAGGAATCAGTACCAGATTAATACGGAAAGTTGCCCAGAGTGGACAAAAGAAATCAGCATTCTTCCTTTACTCCTGACAAAATTTTACTTTGTGCTATTAGTTTGTGTTTCAGTTTATTATGTGTTATAAAATCACCTAACTTATTGCCTGGTATAAAACTAGTTATTATTGCAAAAATGAAATTCATCATAAAAAAAAAGAAACTGAAGAAAGCTAAGAGCCTATTGTATTAAGCCTTAGATACCAGGACAAGAAAGTTTCATTTATGTGAGAGAACATGGAACACATGGTCCATATGCCATCTACTTTTCAGCTGCAGTTTTCACCTTGCCTTATAAACCCGACTGTAACAAAACAAGAGGAATTAATAGTGGTTGCATTTTTTAATAGAAATATAAGTTGCATCTCACTAGGTTAGCTTCATGAGTCCCCAGGAGACTTTTTCACACCCCTCCTCTATTCCTGCTTTCCAGCTGATTAGACAGAAGGACAGAGGATTAAGAAATCAAGTAGCTTATCTGAGAGGTTTCCCACAGGGCCCTCTGTACCAGGTGGTCCTGCTTGTAGCTTGTATAATCAGGAGCTCTCTGTGTACTTAGGGTATTACTCTAAAGGTGATTGTTTGAATCCATGGGTGATGGTGTCAAGGCAATTATATGCAGGCAGTGTGTTATCTTAAAGACTTAGTGCCCCAGGAGATCCCTGAGATAGGACTTCTCCTACTTTGCAGGCCAGGTTCTAAAGTGAGGTGCCACCATTTAATAAACAGGAAGAAAGGGAAATCATTAAGGAGGGACATTATGTCCTCTTAGTGTTGTTCAGGGAGGGAATCACTCCAACTTAATCTTTTCTAATGTGTTCCTTTTATGTTTATTTCTTTGTTGAGTTTCTTTGTTCACTTAAATGAAACTAAACCAAAATTATGAGACATAGACATAATGTCCTGCAATAATCTCAAAGAAAAGAATGATTGACATTATCTTTTTTTAAGGATATAAAGGGCTAGAGAGATAGTACAGAGGTCAACGTGCCTTTGTGTTATTGTACTTTCACAATGCTGACTTTATTTTGATCCATGACACCAATGGTCTCCTCAGCACTATCTAAGCAAACAGTAGGGGCACTGTAAAGAATGACCTGAGCACTGTAGGATGTGACCCTGCCCTCCCCCCAAAGAAATGAAGATAATTGTGTTTCTATTTTTATTTTTACAATCTATGGTAATATATAGGATTGAACATATATTTTGGAATAAAATTAAAAATTTTAAAATAAAACCACATTTGAAAGAAAACTAGCATTACCTATTTATGACCACAAATCCTATTATATAGATAATCTGTTTAAAATTAAAATGTAGGACACCAAACTAGGCTTGCAAAAAATAAAGACCCAATTTTATTTTTATTTTTCAAAGCGTTGCATAATAGAAATAAAATGATATATCATGTTTACTAGATAATATTTGAAAACAGTGGAGGAATTTGTAGAGGCATAAAATTTTTATCATTTCAAGATGGAAATGGTCAGCGAGAAAATTTAGATGCAATGGTAGATACTTGGGTGGTTCGACTAGGACAGTGGCTGTAAGGTTGCATAAATGAGCAATTTTTGAAAAACATTTTTGTAGTCTCTGAGCTAGTCTGTACAATTGCCTAAGATGCAATTGAGTTTGGCAACTTGGCAAAAACTACATAAACCATAGGTGAGGCAGATAAGTCTGGCCGTGCAAAACTGAATGTATGTGATGCCGAGGTTAGATAAATAACTGTTCCTGTGGGTATATATTTATATGTGGGTGCCTTTTTTATTCTGTTTGTTTTCAAGAGATAATTGCACTAAGGCTGGAGCTTGCTTACCCTATATTGTGGACTCAGAGTACAGTGCCTGGTCTATTTTCTACATGACTGAGCTTTACTTCAGAACTGACGAGTCATATATCATTCTGATTGATTTTTCCTTTTCTTTTGTTTCCCTCCCCTACTTTCAATAAAGGGGGTGGGGTGCAATAAAGATTGTGATGAGACAACATCCTTCCACTGGACCCAAATATACAATTACCAGGAGCCTTCTGCACTCCCTCCACCTCCAGTTCTTTGTCTGCTTCTGTTTTGTTACTCAGGGTATCATGATATATTCAGGAGTAGGGGTTGAATGAGGAAGGCATTGAGAAAAGGACAGGGAAAATGGATAAGCAACACAAAATGCAGTGTTTCTGCCTCTGCCTGGGGGAATGAACAGATCAGACTTTAGCAGATATGGCTTAGCCAATTAATATCCTGAGCTCTAGGGTAGATTTCTGTTCTAAATTGCTTACCCAAACTCACTGCTTCTGAATTCTAGAAAGTGCATTCCCCTGTTTTTCTGTTTTAGATTGCTTTCCTTTGAGTGTTATTCTTGTCAAAGACTTCAAAGCTTAAGCATTCTTTCTATTAAGACAGGAAGATACAGGTTGGAGGAGTGTGTGTGTGTGTGTGTGTGTGTGTGTGTGTGTGTGTGTGTGCGCGCGCGTGCGCCTACCATATGCATATATAGAGTCAATTCTATTTACTTTGGGAGTGCACATCTACTGGTGCTCTTGGCTGTAGCAACCGGGCAAGCTCTGGGGTGCCAGAATTCAATCCAATTCAGGCACATGCAAGGCAAGGGTCCTGCCTGTTATATTCAAGCCAATCATGTGTTCAAATTTCAACAAAAATATTTTAAGGCTAAATGGAGTTTAGAAAATTGATGTGATTTTAATCACAACAAAATACATACTACATCTTTTGAAGTGAGTCCTTTATCCTGCCAAATTTTAATTTTTAATCCTTATACATGTATGACTTGATCAAATAACCTAATACAGTTCAAGGGGATTAAGATTACTCACAAAATAATCCTTTCAAAATATGTTTTTATTCTCCATACAATGTGATTTGTTAAGGTTATAAAATAATTGATAATTTTAAAAAGTGATAGTTACCACTAGAAAGGTGTAGAAAAGCACAGGCTGATGATCAGATTTTACTTAGTGTCCAATAAATCTCCCTGAATTGCTCATCAAATGAACTAGTGAGAAGTACCCACTGGGCTAAATTCAAAGGCAATAGATAGGATTTTAGCATAGTGTCCAAAACTTGATTAAGAAAATTCTGCCAGAGATATAGTGCAGCCAATGAGATGATTACTTTGCATGTGGCTAAAGCAGATTAGATTCCTGGTACCACATATATTTTCCCCAAGGAGTGATTATTTTGACCAGGAGTGATCATTGAGTGCAGAGCCAGGAGAAATCCCAGTGTGCTACTTAGAATGGCTTCCAAAATAAAGCCAAAGAAAAAATTCCTTTATTCGTTATGTTTTGTCTTTGAAATGTGTGTGAATGTATAAAATTAAAAAATACCAATTCATCAAAAAGGACAGGTCATCAAAAAGAAGTCTAGAGCATTTGGAGATTAGGAGCAGTCATCATTTCTAGCTGCTATGCTTTATGCTAATGTGGCCGTTCTCTGTTGTCTGAGTCTGCTGAGACAGCCACTTACTCCTGTTTAATTTTCTCTTTAATGGGAGTGGTGGAAGCTTGGTTATCTACAATCAGCTTTGACAATTTAACTGGCTGCCACCACAGGTCATTATTAATTATATTATTTTTTAGCACTTAAATCTGCAATTCATTTTTTTCTTTCAAGTTCAGTAAAATACAGTATAGAATAGATTTAAGTTAGCTAGCCTACTTTGTTCTTAAAACACCTAATCTCTCTTTAGCAATATTTGACATTTATATGAAATTGCATGCATTCCTCCATACATATTATAGGAACTGCACATATATATTTTGCTAGGCCATTCTTTAGACACTGAGGATAAAACAGGGAACAGTATGTTAGAAAGGGGATATAATACTTGGATATCTAGAAAATAGGTCTACATTTGAGAAAAATTACCTGTATCACAATATAATCTCAGTGTAGTAGTTTTACTTTCCAATTATCTAAACATTTCCATGAGAAAACCTTATAAAGTTCTTTTTACCATTTTAGTGCAGGCTTATGGATTTCAAGAGATAGTACAATTTGCCTTCTGTGAAATAATAGTTGATTATTTTATCTCTAATGGCTTAGAAAAGTATTTCTTGTTTCATACTGATGACTGTGATGATTCTTTTATAATGTGGAAAAATCACAGGAAAGTTTTATATGAAATGTTATTGTAACAATTCACTCATTGGACATGCAGAGTACTTCCTGTTCTATATGCTTGACAAAAAATTTAAAATTTCTTACCAACTCCCCAGTGATTTTCTGTTTCTTTTAAAAATATCTTCACTGTCCCATCTCTATTTCAATGTGCTGTCAGGAAAGAACATCATAGTTTGCTGTTAGCCCACTCTGAATTAATTTCCTTTAATTCTCTGTGTCCACCATGAAAATTATGTCATGGCTTCTATATCAGGAGCTTCTTAAGTTCCTGGAGCCCACTTTCCTTGTTTGTAGAATTATATACCACTTGCTCTAAAGACTGAGATGATAGGGACCAAAAGATAAACACTATCAGCAGATTATTTACATCCTCATGCTAGATTTCCACCTGTTACTCAATATCCTTTGTGGCCCAACATTGTTTTAATTACTGCTAATATGCTTTCCTTATATTTGTGGGACTGTAATTATTCCCTAGTGAATACCTGATGAGGGTATGCAAGATTCATGTACAAAATTCCAGACTTTGAAGTTATAATTAGTTATTTAATAGCCATAATCAGATGATTTGAATGTTCCAATGTCCTATGTCATGGCCTCACATGCTTCCTTGCTGTGTGAAATCTTCAAAGTTTATGATAGTCTTTTGCTACTTCTGTCAAATCCCATTGCTTTCCTAATCTGTTGCTAATGCTCTGTAGTCTGTAGCTTGGGTTGCATGACCAAATTCCCGATGCTTGTGGTCTAGTGGCTTTCCACTGGAAATCCAGGGATTTCCTCTATTGTGGTTCCCAGACCCAACATGTAAAGTAGCAAAAAGTAAGTTGTCTGCTTGGGATATAGATATAGATATTGATATTGATTTTGAGTTCATACCTACAATTGTCCAGAAATTATTCCTGGCTCTGCATACACAGATGCTTATGGTGTCTGGGGCACTATATGGGGTGTTAGAAATAGAACCTGGCTAAGCTTTATACAAGGCAAGTTATTCCCTTTGATATTGTCACATTGGTCCATTATAATTGTTTACTATTTCCATCTCCCAGACATCTCATTACCTATTTTAAATTAATACATTTTTATGGTCATTATTTAAAGGGAACAGTTAAATCAACTTGGTTTCCTAGCTACCATCCCCTCCCCTCTGCTGTCACCATAGCACTTTCACTTTTTTTGCCCATATACTCTCCTTCCAATAAGTATCCTTCCTTTTATGATTGAATTTATCAATCAAATGTGATGTTTGGCTTTTCGTATATAACATATCTAAATCCTGTACAATTAAATCTTTTTTTCTCATATTAACTCCAGTATACCATGGACAAACCCATTGCTGTTAGTCAGTATGCTTCTGAAAAAACTTTGCATTGGGTTTAATTTTGAATAATTGTGTTTAGAAGATTATTTTGATAACAGCCTTCAAATAACCACAGTGTTTCTCTTGCCAAATGATTGTTTCTACCTTTCACCATGGTGCTTGTAGTTTCTTCAATATAGACAAATTTTGTGGTTCTCTAAAGGAGTCTAGGTTTCTACTGTTTTCTTCTAAATTTTAGATTTTTTTTTGTGTAGCACCCGAAACAAGTTAAGTTGAGATAAAGTTCTTATAGAAATAGAGCATTGCCTAAGGTTGGGGAGCAGAAGAAATAGAGAGAAACATCAGATGCAAATTTATTCTTGCACCATAGTTTTGTCAACAGCTAATCTTGTGTAACCCTAAATTTTTCTGCTTCTAGTAGCTAAAACAGCTCTGACTCCCTGTAGCTTGGTAAGAGGATGAGTCAATAATCAGTTTATGACTTGATTTTAAATGTGAGTCTTGCCTAATGATTTGGACATGCATAATGAAGCATCATCAGTTGGAATTTAGGAAATGAGTTGTGATTGATAAGTGGAAGGGTCCACTCTGTAGGTTGGATGAGCGGAGGGATGAAAATTCCAAGCAATAACTAATAACTAACCTATTCAGAATAAGCCAATAACCACTTCCCTACTAGAATTAATGATTCATATTCATCAGATCTATCTGCCCTTCCTCTTAACATTTTTATTAATTGACTATATATGGAATAAGTCTATTAAATTAATTTCAATATAATCTTTATTCCTTAAAAAGGGGGATGTCTGTGTATTTCTCACATAATTTAGTATAATATTGTTACACAGTAAAATAGGTGTTATAGTTCTAATTACATCGAATTTTCACTGATTTATCCTGGTGAATACGATAAATAATACAATAAATAATTTGGTTATTATCTATTGGGTTTTTATGGTTTGTGGTCCATGTCAGAAAGGCTATGCAAACACAATAATTAGTTGCAAATATTCCACTTAAAAATTAAATAAGAAAGACTATACAAGCTCATAACACATGTTCAACAGATTGTGTGGGTAAATCTACCACTCAAAAACTAAATTCCACTGCAAATGGTCTGTTAATTCCTTAAAACTTTGAAAAGGTCTTCTGCTACTTGACTCTCCTGGAGAAATAATTAGTACAGGAAGAGGGTGACCCAGAAATCTCATATTTTGGGGGAGTTGAAGTGCTTTATTTTTCCTGAATTAAAGCATGTTCTAAATGTACCCAATTTTATGTGGTCTAAGATAAGAACATTCTCAACCAAACAGGTTTGGTTTTTTTTTTGAGTTAAAAATGTATCCCTTTTAATCCAGTCCTCTAAAAAGAACAAACAATTCTGCATATGATTTTTACTTTAGAGCTCTCTTTTATGGTAACCTTGTTTGTGCATCATTTGTTGCAGGAAAAAAAAAAAGATGCATGTGTTTTCCTTCTCTTTGGGCAGTTTTCTAAGGAAAGAGCTCATGATTTCACTCTAGCTCCGGATGTGCTACCTTCCTCCCCACACATTCTCACTCTCCCCACTTTTCTTGTAATGTTGCTGAGCTAGATGATTTACATCGTTTCTTTAATTTAAGTTGTTTCAACTCACACTGAGAGAGTCTGATGGTTATATTCAGAGAGATCTGGAGTTTCCGAGCTCAGAGCAGTGCTTCCTGTGGAGATTTTCTGGATGTCACAGTGGTGCTTGGAATAAGAAGTACATCAGAGTGCTTACACCAGCAAGTAACTAGAATTCTGCAAATTGACACTTATAAGACAAGATGACTGTTGATGCTCAACTATCATCACAATTTGACATAAAATGGCCGACCAGGAAATATATTTTCTCTCTATAGCTCATCTTAGATAAATAGAGGCAAGTTTTCAAAAGGCTCTCAACTCCATCATTTTTGATTGGAGTTACCCATATATTTCATACGTATGGTTGATTTCGGTAAATCAATCACTAAAAATGAAGATTGGAACATATGGGTAGTAAAATCAAATGCATGGTAGACTAAAAGAACATTGAGGGGATAAATATAGTTAGCAGCTATCCAAAAAGCATCTGGTATAAGCAGGAAAATAATCTAGACTAATATTTGCAAGTCAGAAGGGATACTATGAGGGGTCAGAGCAAATATACAGTGTGTAGCATGCTTGTCTTGCATGTAGCCAACCAAGTTTTATTTCTAGCATCCCATATGGTTCCCCAAGGATTATCAGGAATGATTCCCAAGCAGAAGCAGAAGTAAACCCTGAGCATTGTGGGACGTGGCCCTCCAAAAAGAAGGACTCTATGAATAAATAGGATACATATGAGTCAGAGGGAATATTATAAATAATTTTTACCAAGGCAACATGTATTAATTGCCTTGAGCAAAATAGAATGTACACTAAATTCAAGTTTATAATATAAGGATTTATTTTGTAAATGTTAGGAAAACACTAAAATTAATTTAAAAAATATAGGTGTCAAAATTGCTACATTTTCAAGTGATATGAAAATTATGGCAAAACATTTTGTTTAATTTTATGTGAAAACTTAAAAAACACAAGAAAGCAAGATGATTATAAAAGGTCCTTTCTATTATATTCTTTTTGTTCCTTTGACCTTCCTTGTAGACCTTCCAGGATGACTTTGAATTCAATATTATTTTTGAAATGAATATCATATATTAGTTTCTGTTTATTGGAATATTATAAATGTTTATGTCTTATTTTGCTCTTGTCTATGCTAAATATTCATCTAATTTTTTCTAACCTGCCCAGTCTTAGCTATCACTGATACTTTTTTAAAAACTTAATGATTGATAAATTGGTTGGGTTTTTTTTTTTTGGGGGGGGGGACACACCCAGCAGCGCTCAGGTGTTACTCTGGCTCCTGCACTCAGAAACTGCCCCCTGGCAAACTAGGGAACCATATGGGATGCTCAGAATTGAACCAGGTCCCTCCCAGGTCAGCTGCATGCAAGGCAAATACCCTTCTGCTGTGCTATCTCTCAGGTCCCTGTCACTGATACTTTTGTACTTAGGATCCTTTTACCATTAGCTGCCAGTGATGCCTACACAACTTTGTGTGAAAAAAAAAAAGTAACTGAAACCAAGAGCAATTTCCTACAAATAAACTATTTAAACATAAGTGGTTTGTGGTCATACTGGGAAATGATAAAAATGGGTATTTTGCCAAAAAGAGAACATTCGATGGCACGTTTCTTCCCATATGTGGTTTAGTTTTGCATTTTGCTTTTCTGTTTGCTTAAGTTTGTTGTCAATCACAAGAAATAGGCTTTTCATTGAAATAGACCACTGGATCTATTTTAGTGACTACAACTGACAGTATGTATATCTCTGAAAGAAAAAAAATGATGCAAGAAGAAACCCAAACTCACATTGTGGGCTAGACATTTAAACATTGAATATTGAGGGCCTGAGTGATGTAGGGTAGTTGTCTTGCCTAAGAACTCGTTTTTTAATTTTTGCATCTTTCTTATTGGCTCAAAGTGTCATTTATTTATTGAATTAAAAGTGTTATTAATTGGGGCCAGAGAGACAGCATGAAGGTAAGGCATTTGCCTTGCATACAGAAGGATGGCGCTTCGAATCCCGGCATCCCATATGGTCCCCCGAGCCTGCCAGGAGCGATTTCTGAGTGTAGAGCCAGCAGTAACCCCTGAGCGCTTCTCGGTGTGATCAAAATAAATCAAAAAAAATGTTATTGATGCTTAGATATTGCTTTAGTTTCTAGTTTTATGCATAGATCTTGACTTTTAGAAATGAATAAAATAATAAAGATCAGTTTTGAGTCAATAATTTGACAGAAACCTCATTTCTGAGCAAACAAACACCTATCACCTTGTAAAGGTACTATGTCCTGGTCTGCTAAATCCATTGGTTACATTTAGTCTATTTTACAGAAAGAATAGGTGATCCTATGGGCCAAGAAGAAAATACTGCCATTTAGAAGATAAATAAGTATGAAATATCTTGTTACACAAATAAACATCCAAGAACACTGACAAAGAATAGCTCACCTTTAGTTAAAGATGAAGGTCACTCTGTTAAATTATGTCATATTTATAGTTTCATGTTTGAGAATTTACAGGTTGTTTCTACCAGGGAATATTCCATTTAGTGCTGAACTGCATGTGACACAGTAATTGTTCTTCCAGAACATACACATCCAGGAGTTCTTAATGTTATACCTAATGTCTAATCTTGATTTTTCTAAGAAAAAGATAAGAAATTGGATAAGAAAAAACCACTTAATACTTTATATAGATGACAGATTCAACTGCAACTATATGCTAATTGTGACTTCTCACTCCTTGGTTTCTTTTAACAATCAAACTAGCTGTATTCTCTGTTTACTCCTGATATCCACCCAACAAGCCATAAAAGTGTTTAGAAACCTTCATGATTCTTCCTGTAAAATATACAATTGTGTTGTTGTAGAATCTATATCTGTTCATTTCTATCTTTAATTCATTTTAATTTTCCCTGAAATGAATAGCACTATGTTCAGGGAGAAGAGCATAAAATGGAAGGGATGTCACTGACCTACATTGCCCATATAATTCTATTTTCCTTTTTCAGTAATTGATTCAAAGGCAACAGCATGTCTACTTTGACCAATGAAATGCAATGATATTGATAGGTGTAGGAGCCTTCTGGCAACTTGCCTCCAATCAATGAGGATGATATATATATCATATATATATATATATATATATCTGTATGTATAGGGGAAATACATTTTCTGTTTCATATTTTTATATCAAACTGGGATAGTTGAGCATCAACAATCATCTGGTCTTACAAGGGTCAATTTCCAGAATCTTAGTTACTTGCTGCTATAAGCACTCTAATGTGCTTCTTATTCAAGGCACCACTGTGACATCCAGACATCTCCACAGGAAGCCCTGCTCTGAGCTAAACTCAACATCTCTCTGAATATAAGCATTCTCTCAGTGTGAGTTGAACAACTGAAATTAGAGAAACTGTAAATCTGAAAAAGCAGAGGAGGGATTCATAATTGTGACCTCACTTCTTACAGTACCACTGTTTCACTTGTGGAGTGAGTCTGAAGTTTAATCACACCTTTCATATGCATATAAACATAATCTCTCATATAGGTAAAAACCGTTACATGGTGTTCTTAATTTTTCCACTCTATTCTAAACAATTTCATAATTTCTAGATAGACAGGAACTTAAAAGATCTGCTTGTCTGTTTTACTGAAGAAGCTTGATTGTTTAGTGATGGCAAGCAAGTATGAGAAATGGTTAAGATATTAATTCATGAAAATATTCTGTTACCTTTTTGTTCTGATTTTTTTTTTTTTTTGCCACTGTTTCAAACAGGATTGTTCCATTATATTCAGTGATCAGTTAGTTATTCAGGCGCCATTTCCCAGCCTCTGAGGAAGATCTCTGTCCTGGTGCTTCAAGAATGGATTGGCTATCTTAAATTATATTGAAGTTTTTAATCCCTGATGCTTGTGAATGCCTTTTCTCATATACAAAATAGGTGGATATTAAGATAAGATTAATATTCAAGTTGTGAGGTCAGATTGGAGTAGACTGAGTCTTTAATCCAATTTAGCCAGTAGAAAAAGAAAACAATCTCAGAGGCCAGTATATCTGGAGAAGAAACTGTCATGAGTGACACAAGAGCACGGAAGGAAAAAGTGACAACCAAGGAAGAGGTGTGCATGTTACAACTACAAACCAGGGCATGCTAAGGATTTCCCACAACCCCAGAACCTAGCAAGAAATTGTGTAGAATATTCCTCAGAACTTTCAGAGATCCTATTGATGCATTTGATTTTGGATTTCTGGTCTCCAAAATTGCTAAAAAATAATTTTCATAGTTCTACATTGTAGTTTTTATAACATGAATTGAGATCCCGTATGTCATATAAGTAAATGGAAGAGGAAGTAGCAAAACATTTGGCAACAACTAAAGGTTTCTAAATATGCAGTAACCTAAAGTTAATTCAAAATCAAACGCATAATGAAACCCTCGTGGTTTTTGTTGCACTTGTGTTGGTTTTCACATGTGAAAATGAATCTTACTTGGTACATATGAGAAATCCTGAACCTTAGTAAAACAATGCAATTCTATTTCTTGCATCTCTTGTTTAGGTTCTCATGTTTCCTTCACGTCCTCTTGAGTTTTCCTTTCTCCATAGAATTTTTAAATATAATTTCTTTCCATTGAGCAAGTATGTAACCATGTTAGCTACTATCCTAGAGATAGAAGGATGAAGAAAATACTAATACTATTTAGTTACTTTCCTGATATCTTTTTCTCTCCCGATTATATCTTCAATAAGTAAATTCTGTGAAAGGGGACTATAAGAAGCAACCAGTGTTAAACTTCCCATGAACAACTTTTCTGGCCTTCTGACTATTTGTACATTATGAATCGTCCAAGTTCAAAACTTAAGAGAAACTACATGTGAAGGGGATAATGCTATTTTCAGTAGCTTTTTACTAAGTCTTTCTCACATGCAGGGCAAAGGGAAAAGACAATTTAAGACTTCCTTGAGCTAACAATCTCATGGGACATATAGTCTTATGTAGATGTATATACTATTAAACCTGTTTGGAAAAACTGTAGATAGTTTTTATAAAGAACAAATGCTGGTCCTAATAGTGGTCACTTACAGGTTCATATTTTTTAAATAAAAAGAAATTTAATTGAGATCCTGTGGTTTAAAATACTGATTATGAGTTCTCCTGCACATAATTCCAGCACACACCCATCATCAATGTACCTCCTTAGATAATTATTTTAAGTGCACTTTCAGTGACAAGCATGGTTTTATTCAGCAAAATTAGGAAAACACATGATAATATTATGGGGAATTTTGTAGAAAGTTTTAACATGGGGGAATTAATATGCATTATAGTTTATTGCTTATAGTGAAACATATTAGCTTATAAGAAAATGGTAAGTGATGGCCATACTGTTAAAATTGGGGATTATTTACTATAGATCAGGACCTTTCTTTTTAAATATATTAATCCATCTACTCTGCATTACATAATGGAGGAATCTAAAACTTAAAAGTTATAGCAAATTTATAGGACAGGTTTTTGAATCCAAGCTCAACACAGATCTAAACTCCACACTTTGCTACAAAAAAAGTGGGGCATATTTAGGGGCCTTTAGGTAACAGTGACAACTGTATAAATCAAGTGGAAAACCCATTTGTCCTCAGAGGCATGAAGCAATGTGGCTTTGGCCATAGAGGCATAAAGTAATGTGGTATTAAAAAGAGGAATTTTAGGGTACATAAGGAAGTGTGTTTGTTCACATTCGATGGACAATTTATTTATTGATGATTAAAATAAATGGAATTATATTATTTCAGAGTTATTGGTTTGGATACATTGTCTAAGGTTGGGCTCATACCATAAGGTGAATTAAAGAAATGAAAAAAGTAACCCCTATAAAAATATAGTGAATTTATTTTCACTTGCTTTGCATCATAGATATTAGGTGAAAGATATCCAGCAGACAACTGTGAAATTTAGTCTGGGGTGAGGAGGGAGGCAGGGCCAGAGTTCCGTTGTTGATGTTTCAATGTGCTAATATGTTCAGAGTGACCTTTCTTGAAGCACAAACCTTATTCCTTTTTCTCCACTGCCCAAGTTGCTTGACAATTTACTCCCAGCTCTGAGAAAATTTTGAACCACTTCCTTCTAATGACTGTCACGGTTCTGATATGACTCTATATACTTTTTCTAAATTCATCTCGAGATACAGTCTCCCTCAGGCTCAGGCTTTGTATTTTAGTTCTCAGAAAAATGTGAGCTTATGGTCCAACTAATTATCTCATATCAGAATGTATCTTTGTAGCATATACCAACATACACTATACACAAATATTTATATAGGTTACCTGCCAGCACACACATGAAAACACAGGCACTTAAATGTGATGATTGTAAACACATGAATATACGTACATGTATGCACAATTATATATATATTATTGTGCATACATTATGAACCTACACATACCTTTATGCACTCACTCCTTATATATTTATACAAGTATATTTACACACATTCACACTAATTTTCATATCTTTTACTTAGTCAATCCAATTCATTTCATTTAGATAAAAACCTCTTATTTTTCTTCCATGGACAATCTCCAAGACATAAGACTAGAGCAGGTTTCCTTTTTTCTGTACTTTATATAACTTATTAGATTTTGAGTAGTATGTGCTTTTTTTCTGTAATTTTAGAATGGGAGTTTCATGTTGACAGATCTCCCTGCATATTATTTTAAACTTCTGAGCAGTATACCTGGCATTAGAGGGTAATAGAATTTTCAGACTATGGGCATACAAGAATAGATAGAAACATGATGAATGGAAGAATGGATGATGGGTGAGTGAATAATGTATGGCTTAGTAGTTGAATGGATACATCAGTTGCATAGGTGAGATTATTATATAGATGAGATACACAGTTCATGGAGTTCATCAAGACTCCTGGGTCATAACATCTTGAATCAATTCATCACCATGGAGTTAATCAAGATTCATGGAGAGAGCCCATCACATTTTTTCAACTAAATGACTTTCTTTTCTAATAATCATGACTGCAATGGTATACTCTGAAGTTTTTCCTTCAAACATCTTGAGTCTAAGAAATATATTTTTTCCTGGGCCACATTATATAGAAATGTGAGAGAAAACTGAAGAATCCCTCTCTGTTAGTGCATGATCTATCTCATTTGCTAGCACCAATGTTCAGGTACTTCATATTAAGACTTCCTATTAAATAATTATTTTTTCCTTTTACATTCTTGAATGGAATTCAGCACATTGAATTTTTCATCATTTCCCGATTTATTGAAGAAAGGAAATTTCGGGCCGGAGAAATAGCGTGGAGATAGAGCATTTGCCTTGCATGCAGAAGGACAGTGGTTCAAATCCAGACATCCCCAAGCCTACCAGGAGTGATTTCTGAGCATAGAGCCAGGAGTAACCCCTGAGCGCTGCTGGGTGTGACCAGAAAACAACAACAAAAAACAAACAAAACAAAAAGAAAGGAAATTTTCCTTTCTCTCTAGTTACCACATCCTAGTTTTTCTGTTTATTATAAAACATTTAATCTTATGATAGGATTCATTTTTTTCTTGGTTAAATCTTTAGCAATTGTTTCATCCCACATTTCAAATCATGGTTATTGTGATATTCAGTATCCATCAATATTTATTTTGTGCTACTCATTCATTAATTGGACCGTTTAGAGTTTTCATGGTATTTCATGTTTAATTCAGTAATTTTTTGTAGAATACATTATGACTGAAATATTAGTTTAATTCTTATTTAAATAATAAGGATTTGCCTTTGATCATGGGGCCTGTAAAATCAGTATTAGATAACTTCTTAGGTATGTCCTTTTAGTTACGTAGAAAGTAGACAACAGATGGCCATGATTATAAGACATATTTACCATCACAATAAAGTTATCTATAGCCAGATACAAGCAAAAATGCCACTTAGTAACATCACTGAATGTGTATATTAGATTTATTTATAAATTATCACAGACTAAAGAAAGAAGTATTTTAGTTAGTACTATAGGAGTCATCTACTTTTTCTTAACAATCCTGAAGTTTTTTATAAACAAGAGGAAAGAATTTAGCACATAACTTATTGTACAGTTTTACTCTATTTTAAATGTGATATGTGTGCTTAAAATATAGTGAAACTATAAGCGTTACTGAAATGAGAATGTCTATTTATTTATATGTCAGAGAATTTTCTATACATTAATACATGTCTTCTTGGAGTTTTCAAATAATGCTTAATTTTTTTCTCTTGACTCCTCTGAGTTCTACATAATTAGTAAAATATCCACTCTCTTTTCCAAGTTTTTCCCATTAATTTATCTACCCATAAATTCTTACCCATATCTCAGGCAGAGCTGACAACATAACTTCCACTCAAGAATGCAGAGAAATAAAATATTGTTGAGCAGCTAGAAATACTTAAGGCATAAACAGAAATATCTCTCAGTGAAAGAGGGACAGAATACAGGTTTTCTAGTATAATAGTCACCAGAGAAAACACTAAAGACCAGGACACAGGTCTACAAAGAGATGGTACAATATTTCAAATAAACTTTCTCTTTACCTGATGGTAATGTGTTAATTTTTTTAGTTTCCTTTTATTTTTATATAATAATAATTATTATATTTTATTTTCAGAGATTGTAAGCACCCTGGGGACTCAATCAGCATCAAATGCTGAATAGTGGTCACATAAGAGGTGCTAAGCAAGTGGTTGGAAACAGATTTAGATTTTATAATGTTATCATTTTGAAAAATCAGCCCATTTTCTAGATACGAGTTCTTTTTTGTTCAGTGTATAACCATAATAAACAAGTTGCTATGAAATTGAGGTTAGTACTTTAGCTCTATCATCTTATAATGGGTTCCAGAGTATAGCATGATGTCAGAGTTCATAATTGTCTGGTATACTGTCCTCTCCAGTGCGTGAGGACAAGCAAATGGAGCTTAAAGCTAACTAATGAGTTAGAACTTATTTTGGAAATGACAGTTTTTAATGGAAATATTTATTCTTCTGTGATGGAAGAAAATAAGCCAAACCTTCTACACTGTTTCCCAGATTTTTTCAATATGTTTTTTCTTCTTTGACTACTATAAGAATATGTTTAACAAGACTGTTATATTTACCAGGAACTAAATAGTAAAATGCATGAGAATAAAATAAAATTTTAAAACTTCAAACCAAAACCAAATAAAAAGTGTGATTTAAATTAAAATTGCTATGGAAATTGACAAAACTCTGAAGGATGACTAAAGTAAACTTTATTGATAACTAAAGTAAACTAAAATTAGCATATTATAACATTTCCATTATATTTAGAAATACATTATGATATTTAATCAATTGAATTCATGTAGTAATTTATTTTAACATTCTTTTGGCTGGAGAGATAGTAAAATGTCCATCTTGCAAGAAGTCAACCTGTATTAGAGTTCCAGAATCCTATGCCCTGAAAGAAATGACCCTCAGCACAAAGCTACAAATTATTACTGAAAGCTTGATCTTACCTAAAAGTTGCTTAGTATAACCTGCATTGTTGTGGGATCTTCTGGGAATATTCCATTATTGGAGATATGATGGATGAAAATTAGTGAGATCTGTGAATGGGATGAGTGGAGATTCGGATTTTGGAAAAAAAGTTAGCATTTGGCAAAGGTCTATGACCCAGTCATTGAAGCAGAGTAAGCTAGAAGAGTAGCAACAAAATAATTGAAACAACTGGATGGTCTGTGAAATGCTGTGAAGGTTATGGTTATAGTTTATCATTTCATTAAGAGATGATCCTCAAAATCATGAAAAATATTGGTAGATTTCCCTTGATGGAATGGCATAGTCAGATAACTAATTTTAAGGAATTCTACTGCTTTGCAGAAAATGGATTGTAAGATATTGGGTTGAAAGTGGGAGATAAAATTACTGAGATACTTATTTTAGATAAGGTGAAAAATAATGGGGATTGCTCTTCAAAGTCTGTGATCTACCTTAAATATATATCTTATTTGCTTGTCTCAATGTGTCTGTTTTTCCTCCCTGGAGAAGTCTGTGTTCTCTCTTGAGCACATATTCCTCTCTTTTACTCCTTTCACATCTTTTTAAGTAAGTTACATTCAACGAAAACTACTTTGCTTCACTAAAAAATGAAAAGTAATGGATTTTTTGGAGGTATATTTTTTGGGTTGAACTAATGCAAGTTGATAATAACTTGGGAATAGAAATTGGTGGATGGTTAATAGAAGGGGTCAGATTGACAAAGGCTACTCTTTTTGACTTGAGAAGTTAAGTAAACTTATAGTACTATTTGAAGAGATAGACAAGGGTTGAAAATAGACAAGTGTAGAAACAAATATTTGATTTAAATAACACATATATCTAACTTGGATTTTCCTAATCTCAATATAAAAATTAATTATCTTTTGAGCTTAATATTTCAATTCATTTTGGCTCAATATAAATAAGAGAAATGAGCTTATACATTAGCAATGATAAATTCTCTCCATAGTGAAATAAAACAGTGATTTTCATAGTGGTTGATAAACATTTAGCAATGGATGTAAGCTGGCAGAATTTGTGTCTCTGAAAGTTAGTTATTATGTCTATATTATAAGTGGTGAGTGAATGTAGATGTGCAAGTGAATTGAACACAAGTTATTTAATGTGTTTATAAACACAAATTATCTTAATTTGATTATCAGCGTGATATTTCACAATATTTTATTATGTATTCTTAGTCATTATTTTTTCCAAACTATTTTTAAGAACAGTTGTTTTTGTGAATGAATACTCATAAAATTACAGACAGACCAATTCTCTTTTGTCCAATATGAAATGAAAGTAATTTATTCAGGTTCATCAATAAGTTTGGTGACTTCAAGATTATATTTATCATTACTGGTATAAGATTTTTCCAACTGATAAAGGTTCAACAGAGATTTCTATAGTAACCAAATGTATAGGGCACCAACTAAAAAGCCTATATATTAGCACCTGGAGGGTATAGTTGCCCTTATTGCTCTATACGTGAAGGATGGCTTCTAAACCTTGAATTAAAACACATATAAATATCAGAATTAAACTGGCCATATCATGACAGTTAATCTAATTATGTAAGATAATCAAATTGTAATGCATTCTATTTTTGAATAGCACAAAACTATATATTTTGCCTAAAATGGTAATTCTCTATTGTAACTTAATACATGATAATACATGCATATTATAAAAATCATTGAAAGAGGGAGGTGGGCCTTTATTTATACTGGGGAAATTATAGGTATTTTTTGTGGAGAAGAGAGAAAAAATAAATGGAGAATTGAATTATCCACACTAAAAAATTATCCACACCAAAAAATATCTAGAAGAGAACTTTTTGTAGAGTAAAAAAAAACAAACAAACTGAAAAGCCCTCAGATGTTGATGTTCACAGTATTGACGCACCCTAATCCTATGTACTAACTGTGTACTAACTTTCAAAAATAAATTACTGGTTGGGAAGAATAAGTCAATATTGATTCATGTAGAATATATTATGTCAACATGCAAAGACTTCATGACTTTTATATTGATTTTAATTGACTTTTCCCTGTTGGGTGCTTATTTTTTAGCCTCTGTGTTGTGTACTAAAAACAGTGGGTCTGATCTGGTGACTTTAGCTGAACCTCATAGATTTTCTGTCCTTTATAACATTTCAACTGATTTTGGAATTGCCATACCATTTATAGAATTTGAAAATTAACTTTGTCAATTTGCCCAGAAAGGATGATTCATAACCCAAATTTATAATAACTAGATAACTGTCTTTTCATAATACATTTATTTCTGTACATATATTCTATAAGCAAGAGTTTGGAAATAATTTTACCTAAGATTCTGGGAAAATAAAGAAAATATTTTCAGCAAGAGAAAGGCATAGCCTATTGGCAATGGAGTCAGTCAGGACCAGAAAATTGCAGAGCCCTCATTTTAAATGTTATTCTTAAAAGAAAGAACCACTTACAGATTTCCCAAAGTTTATGAAGCTTTGGTAGCTTCTTGCTTTATCTTTAATAGATCTCTTGAGTGATTTTAGAACACTGCCTAGATTATTAAGTTGTCTGTATTTGTGTTTTCTTTTTCACATTCTAAGTATTTTGCAGGTTAACAGTTTGGTCATAGAACAAACCCAGTATATTTTAAAATACCATACCCAGAAGTGTTTGAGATGACCATGTCATATATATTGGATATATTCCTTCCTATCACATGAGCTATATATATCTACCCTTTACTCACTAAACTAACTCTGGAGCAGTGAAAGAAGGCATGTATGAAAAAGAACCAAAACCAAACTATAACATGAATGCAACCAATTTGCTCTGGAATGGCTAAAAAGCAAGTGACTGATTTCTTTTTTTTTTTTTGGTTTTTGGGCCACACCCGTTTGATGCTCAGGGGTTACTCCTGGCTATGTGCTCAGAAATCGCCCCTGGCTTGGGGGGACCATATGGGACGCCGGGGGATCGAACCGCGGTCCTTCCTTGGCTAGCGCTTGCAAGGCAGACACCTTACCTCCAGCGCCACCTACCCGGCCCCAAGTGACTGATTTCTAACTTTCTCAGAAATTTTTGAGTTGAATTATTGAAAACTTTTCATCTACATAAAAGGACTTTTTTTTTTATATAACATACTGATATTACCTGTGCTACATTTGGCATCTCTCCTCCCAAGGGCTGCTGGTGCCATCTGTGCACATTCATGGATTCTAGTTCTTTCATTACTTAAAACTGGATTAAGAAATATCAAGATAATAGATATTGGGAATAGGAGAGTGGGAGAGATAGCACATCAGTAGGCCTTGCATGTGGCCAACCCGGGAGGGATCCGGTTCGAATTCCGGCATCCTATATGATCCCAACATGTCAGGGGAAATTTCTGAGTGCAGAGCCAGGAGTAACCCCTGAGTGCTGCAGGGTATGGCCCAAAAACCAATCAATCAATCAATCAAGTTAAAAATAAATTGAGGATAGAAGAACTGACTCAAGTGACAGTTTACATACTTTGCAGATGTAGGCCCTGCATTTGATTCCTGGCACTTTATACTCCCTACCTCCATAAGTAATAATAGGCCTGACCATCATTAGCTATGATCCTGATGATCCCCCTGGGCCATGCATTCAACAATATTCAACTTTGCTAAATAATTTTTTATCTAAGCAGAAAGCTAAAGTATGTTTCTTTTTTGAAAGGAGATATTTGAAAATTTAAAAAAATGGACAACTGTCAGAATCATTGTGTATCAAAGAATAAATACAAGTTAATCAACCCCCAGTGTTCAAAACAATCTGTTCCCTAGACTAGGAAAAAAGTCCAATATGTGCCTAAGTTATCTTCTTAAAACTTTCAATACCAGAATCCCAAAAAGTTATAATTCATTTTAAGTAATAGCCACAAAACTGAATATAGTCCACTTCTGAGTAATCGTTTAATTATGTTTCTAACCATTTTATTTTTTTAAAAATACGCTGAGTACATAAAAATGACTAAAATATCAACAGATTCTTTCTTCCTACGCATTACCATTAATCTTAAGTGTTCCAAGAGAAGATGCTTGAAAAGTAACCCTTTGTAGTACCAGTGCTGCTTTAGAGAATTAGAACTCCCTCCTTTTCCCTTTCCCCCTCCTCTCTTCCTTTTCATTTATCTCGCAAGTCACCTTGTAGTTATGAGTAGGCAAAACTACAGGCTACTTGTAAGAGAGGAGAGAAGGATGCCTTTTGCTTTTTGCTGCACATCAGTTTTGAAGCCTGGCTGGCAGTAGTGTTGTGGACAATGGATTTTTTAAGCAAATAGACCGTTGTCTGTTTCTTCCTTCTGTAATTTTTGGCAGCATTCTCTGTTATGTGTCTGGTACTCTTGAAACTTTGAATGAATAAACTAGGACATGGTATTAATATAAGGAACTGGCATCTTTGTTGACTTATACAACAGACAGTGTGTACATAGAAAAGTGAAATAAGCACTTTTAGAAGCTCTGTCTATACTTGTCTCAGTTTCTTAGAATTTAAACAATATAAAAATGCTTTACCTTGGAAAAAGCTAAGCTTGTTTCTGGACTTTGTTGTTTGCTCTCACAGAAGGATCACTTGTTGGCCCAAATTCAGTAAAATAGGAGCAAGTATATGTATTTCTGTTAGCATATCAAACAAATCTAAAAAAATGCACAAGAGACAGAGAGTAAAAGTAAATTTCTAAAGATGAAATATCATAGGTAAGCCCCCTTTTGATAGAAAGGTGACAATGTAAAGAGTCAACGTTTTAATTTAGATTAAAAAAATTTCCAGACAAGATAAAATACATTTCTGGAACGATCAAATAGTACACTTATGTGATAAAAATAGTTGTTCCTAAGAGGCAAGAATGTCCTTACTATCCTAACCTTGGCACTATAATCAATTAATTGTTTGCTGGTCTGTGTAGGTGCCCCGCCCTGCGGGGGACACCAGTCAAAATATGGGTTACTCTTCTCCAAGGAAGCGCGCACACACAGAACAAATATCAGACACAGAGACAGACAGGAATAGGAGAAGGATTCCAGTGTGTTTATTGAAGCACAAGGTACAGCTTAAATACTTTTTTTTGCGGGTAGAATTCTGCATGTACGCATATAGTTAAGGCATAGATTCATTGAACAGGCAGGAATACCTAGCTAACAGGACCCATCGCGAGTGGGTCAGAATGTACAGATACTAGGAACTTCAGATAAATTAGACTCAGTTTCCCCAAATTAAAATTTCATGCTTTCATTGTCTCTGAGCAAACCTAAATGGTCACACTTCTCAGGTCTCCCTGCTTTTAGCTAAGTTCTCTGCTTGTTACAAGGGCCCGGGACAGGGCTGACCTATACATTGTAGGACCTAACAACTAACACCTTTACCTTTGCTAACGAGATCCCTGACACTTGTGAAAAAACTAAACTGTCTCTAGACTTTTCTAACTGTGCCATGAGATGTGCCATGGAGTATTATCCCTGCGGTGTGTCAAATCATGGCCCAAATCAAGCAGAAGGATAGTCTATGCAGAATACCCCATTCTCTTGAAAAATAATATCTCTATTTGGTATAATTTAGTAAGGATTTTCGTGGAAGTAAGTGCCTGGAAATGTTACAAAAGAAATATTTCCAAATAAATGAAAGATAATAGGATTCCTATTTCACAAAAATAACCTAGCACATCAAGCTTAATTGGACCTTTTAATTTTAAATTATATAGATAAGTAAAAACATGTATTAGTTCTTCAGAATCCATAAATAATTTTCTAGAGTCTCATTGTTGATTGGTTTTGATTGTCTTGATGTTGGGAGAAAACATTTAGAAAATAGTGATCACTTGCCCATTACCTGGGATTTGCTCCTTCAATGGTCTCCTCAAACCTTTTATCTTCTCTCATAGTTTATTGTCTTTTTCTCTAGTCATGAGATGGTCTCCTTTCTTTGTTTTTGTTTTTGTTTTGTTTTGCCTTTGTTTTTGGGCCACACCCGGTGACCTTCGGAAGTTACTCCTGTTTATGCGCTCAGAAATCGCCCCTGGATCGGGGGACCATCTAGAACACCAAGGGATTGAACCAAGGTCTTGGATCAGCCTTGTGCAAGGCAAACTTCCTACAGCTGTGCTATAGCTCCAGCCCTGGTCGCCTTTATTTTAGTTTTTAAAAGCAAATAAAAATATCTTTTGGAAATACAAAAGTTCAAAATTACTATATTCTTTCTCTTCACATCATGACTAATTACCTGAAAATGTCTTCAGTGACTATCTCCAACTTTTCACTCTCCAACTTCTGCAGCACATTCAAATTTGCCTTACCCCTTTCCACATAACTTACTTACTACTAGGAATTATTACTAAAATTCATATCCAAGTGATCTCATTTTCTGAATGTGTCCTAAATTGATCACCTGTTAGACTATTAAAACTTTTGAGGAGTGGTTTTTAAGCATCTTGGTGCATCAGAATTCATGAATACATTTTTTTAAAATATCTTTAAGCACCAGAATTACAAACATGTTTGTAGTTGGGTTTCAGTTATAATAAAGAACATCCCCATTTACCAGTGCAACCTTCCCACCACCAATGCCCCCAAGCTCCCTCCTCCCCCATAGTCTGCATGTATTTGAGACAGGTATTCTATTTCTCTCACTCATACCATTGTCATGATAGCTGTCAGTATAGTTATTTCTCTAACTGCACTCACATTCTTTGTGGTAAGCTTTATATCTTGAGCTGGTCCTTCCAGCCCTCATCTCATTGTCTCTGGATATTATTACAATACCCTCTTTTATTTTTCTTAAATCCCACAGATGAGTGTGACTATTCTGTGCCTATCTCTCTCCCTTTGACTTATTCACTCAGCATAATAGTTTCCATATTCATTCACATATAGGAAAATTTCATGACTTCATTTTTCCTGACTAATCACAAATCATCTGGATACACTATTAAAAGTAGTTTTGAGTTTTGTACTTTTCAATGATCAAATTGTGGGTTGGGAAATATGTTAGTGAATTTGGCTTTCTTGGAAGTTTTTTAGATGTTGCCCATTCTTTCAGTCCATGAGTATATAATTCAAAAAACCATGCCTTGATTATCCTCTTTGGTGAGTTTTCCTGTTTCATAGTTTGTTACAGCTCTCTATAGACATTTTTAGTCACATTTTCTTGTTTCTTCTACTCCACAGTGCTTCTCAACAAGGATAAATTTTATGTCAAGAAGACATTTAGCCATTTAGAGGTATAGTTTTGATAATCACAAATAATGATTTTGTCTAGAGAAAGAAGTAGAAGGAGCAGCTGATGCTGGAATCTAACAAGTCAGGGTAGCTGCATTGCACAGGATAGCTCCCCACAACAAAGATGTGATGCTCCCCAAAATGTTGCAAAATGTGGGAAAAGCCAAATTGGAAATAACTGCTCTAAATGTGGATGTTCTCTAAAAATATGGTATTTTTTTATTTTTTTCCTCAGGCTATACTTCTCTCTTATCAACCTCACATATTCTCAGAACTTAACCTCAAACCTCTTTGGAAATGACTCCAAATTATAGAATTAAATCTAGCATGGCTCTTGAGTCCTAGCCTAGATTTCCAACTGCCTGGTGAATGAGGTACTGAATTTTTAAATTTAATTTCTTCAGACTTAATTGATATTTTGTTAAATCAGTTCTTTAGTCTTAGTTAATTATTCCTGACAATTTACCATGGGGAAAATATTTGAATCATCTTTTCCTAATCCTTTTCCTATTTATAATAAGCTTGGTTTAATTGGTTTGTTGTATTTATACTACTTTGGATACTCATAAATTGTACAAATATTAAAAGAGAATTCTTTAAAATATAGAATCTTAAAATTGAATGTATCATTCAAAAATACCATTGGTATCAGTGTGAGGAATTCATAGAAAAAATCAAAAGAGAATCTTATTATCCCATAAATTATCTATCATTTTATTGCCTGGAGGAAGAGATATGACTCATTATTCCCAGGAAAAGTGAATGTATCTGCCTATCTAGAACTCAGCCTAATGTTGCTTGGAAAGCATGCTGATGTGATAGGCCATTCTTCAGACAAATAAATAATACGAGGATATTATTTTCTTCTCATGAGCATGACTAGTCCTTCTTTTATAAAATCCCAGACTACATTTTATGACTTGATATGATATCAGGTATATTTTCCTTGCTACTAACACAGATAGTAATGTTCAAAACAGCCACCATTTTGCTACTTTCCAAACACTGGGAAGAGAACTCAGCATGGATCTTTTATAGGTAATCATTCTTCAGAGTAAACTATTTTACTGTACTTATATATATATATACCTGAAGATGAATGATTAAAAAGGGATAATCACTATATAGGATAATCATGTAGATAATGTGTAATAGAATCGAGATTTGCAAACAGGATATCTGACAAGTATCTAGTGCTTCTTAGATAGTTTTCGTGATGTTATTCTCGTAACCTTGTTTCCGTGAACGAACATACACATATGTTTCAGGATCTAAGACTTGGTATAGCATAAGCCTTTCTACATAACCTACATGACCGCAATAGTGAATGTGAGAAAAGTGTAGTTCTCTAATATTAGCTAACAGAGAAAGGCAATTTTTCATGAGAATTAATTACACAGCCCTCTACAAATCTCTCCCATATATCCTTCTTTATTCATTTCAAAGGATTAAAAATATGCCGCATTTTTGTCCTTCCCACTTAGCCCATTGTACACATTACATAGTAAACCTCTTCTTTCATTACTGATTTCATATTCAATATTCCTATCAGGGAGGAATGTTTGAGCTTTAGATACAGTTTCAGAAGTAATGGCTGCTTCATTTTCACAATTAGAGAATCTACATCATTTCACAATGATCTCTAATACTGATGGAATTATCTCTACACATTCCTCACTTGATGTGTTTCTGATTTATATTTGGTGTTTAAGTGGTGAAATTAGGGTTCCCAGGTGATCATTACTTTACATTCAATAGATATAGAAGTTTTGGGAAACTAACTTCCACTCCAATATTTCTTTGTCTTCAAGCTATTTTGTTAAGATAAAATACAAGATATAACAGTATATAAGCAGGGTTATCATCAGAAAGATATGAATTTGGGGCAGTGATGAGTCTCAAACTTTATTTTCAGTGAATTTTCAATTTTCCAAAGGTTTTTGGGCCCCCTCAATATTGTTGCACCTCCTGATAATCTTTATTGGAGAATACAAGCAAATTGCTAAGGTAATAATTTATCTGCAGAAAAAAATTGCAGTTTAGGCAGCCAAAAATATTGTATCTATCCTATTCCTCTTTTCTAGAATCTTTTTTGGCATCAACATTATATTGAAAATATAATATTATGTAAGAAAATACAATCATAGGAATGTGGAAAAAATTTAAAATTTTATATATATGTGCAGAGAGACTTAGATAAAAATATGGCAGCCTCAGCAGGATGGAGATTATCTTTTTTAATAAAAACATTAAAATTGTAATGGTATTGGTCATCAGAGCATTTTTATATTTCACTGTTAAGTGTCAAAAATAACTGAATTTAAGGACATTTCCTGATCCCAGATATGGTCAAAGAGATGATAATTAGTTTTTTTAAAGAATTTTATTACATTTCCTGAAATTATGTCTTTCCTTTTTGTAGAATGCCTCTAAAAATCTTGTGAAGTAATAAATTTTACGTTGCCATTTTATTTTAAAGCTGCACTGTAAGAGGTGAGGGGGAGAGGTAACAAGTAAGTGGGGAAGAAAAGAGCAGGAAAAATACAATGGCAGGGGCCAGAGAGAAAGGCATTTACCTTTCATGCAGAAGGTCATCGGTTTGAATCCCGGTGTCCATATGGTCCCCTGTGCCTGCAAAGAGCAATTTCTGAGCACGGAGCCAGGAAAAACCCCTGAGCACTGCCGGGTGTGACCCAAAAACCACACACACACACAAAAAATACAATGGCAAAAATGTAGTGTTTCAGAATTTCAGCAGCACAATAGTTTCTCCCAGCATTTGTTAGAACACAGTTATTAACCTGTCAGTATCAGGCAGATTGAAGGAGATACTTCCTCTAAAGGTGAACTCTTTAGAAAAGAAAAGCAGGGGGAAAAAATCATTGTAGGAGTTGACAGGGAAGTGATCCCATCAGAGTCTTAGCTATGCCTAGAAAGGGAATGATATTCACATTTGAGTGTGTGATAAGAGGAGATGATATTTTTATGGGGGGTGGAGTAAAACATTGGGATAGTGATAGCAGTGAAAAAAAAAGGTCTCTTTTTAATTTTCTTGAGCAAAAAGAAAAACAATTTCAGAGATTCAGGACACAGAATAAAATGAAAAAAGTACTTTGGGGGCCATACACAGTGTGAAGGTTGGAACCATGGTTGGCCCCTTAAAAGGCAAGCAACATATCCTTGAGCCTTAAATGCTTAAATTCTTATAAACAATTTTTAAAAGTTAAGGATGGTAGGTTTTTATTTGGTTGCTTTTTGGTAGAAGAGAGGGCTCACAAGAAGTATTCAGAATGGACTCTGGGACCCCTATTGGTCATCTAAACTGATGATTGATTTAATGGTGGTTCAATCCTTCAAGACAAAGATGTGATGCTAGTTTGGGACCTGAGTTAGTATAAGACATGAGTGGTAGGGCAGCACGTGGTGGTGGGGTTCTAACTAGAGTCAGTCATAAGCAAGACATTTGCCTTAGCTCTATAGTATTTCTTACTTACCATCCATAGTTGTTTTATTTCTTGTGAGATTCGGGTGAGTCAGAGTTATTGTTTGTCCTTAGCTTTTTAGTGTATTTCCTTGGAATGCTCTAGTATGTCCTTTTACTAGCTTTTTAGTTGCAAAGCCCAGACTTGACCACCATCTACCACTCTTAGTAAGTTTTATTTTGTTCTTTTCAAGACTCTGATATGTTTCCTGTTATTTATTCACTATTCTCTTCACATTTTGTAGTACCATGATCATACCAATGCTTTATAAATATGTACTTTAGTAAAAGTTAAAGCAAAACTCTTCCACAAGATTTTAGGACTCTACCACTTCTTGAAATCATTAACAATAAATTGTACTTTATTTACACCTGTGTCTTTTATGTTGCAACTTATTCTAATATAATTTATATTAACATAACAAACTCTTCATATTTAACTTGTCATTAATCAACAAAAATGAATAAAAGTGCTATTGCTAATAATATCTAGCAATCACTTTATCTCCAACTGGCCAATGGAATCAACTTTTAGTTTGTTCTCACAAACTGTTTTAACCACTTGTTTAGATATTTGGGGGCATTTCTTGTGTTCTGGCAGTAATAAAAGCTCTAAAATCAGAGAAATAATTCCCTGCCTGATGACAAATAAAATTGCAGTATTATCAAAAACTTTGAATAATTGTAGTATGAATGGTGACAATTCTTATTCTTGGAACTTTAAAAATAACAGTTGAGCAGCTGTGGGAAGGCTCCATGGTTTTGATGCATGCTTTGCCTGAACAGGGACATAAGTTTTAAGTCCTTAATACCACATGGTTCCTTATACATTTCTGGGTATGGTCCTATGTTTTCCCAAACACTGCCAGGGTGTCCCAGCAGGTCTACAACATTAAGTAGCACCACATTGCTGAGACTCAGCATTAAGTCTTCTGATCTAGTTGGCCAAGTATACCTGAAAGTGGTTTTGAATCACCAGAGCTCTGCTTGGCAAAATCCTTCATATTTCCTACAAAACCCATAATAAAATAAATAAAACAGCTAAAAATATATTTATTTGTAAAATCATGAGCTTTCCCATTATAAAGTCATTACACAATTTCAGTTAACGGTTTACTGGTTTCCATTTATATATTTATAGGATGTAAAAATACTGTAAATATTGGGACAAGAGAGATAGCATGGAGGCAAGGTATTTGCCTTGCATGCAGAAGGATGGTTATTCCAATCCCGGCATTCCATATGGTTCCCCAAGCCTGCCAGGAGCTATTTCTGAGCATAGAGCCAGGAGTAACCTCTGAGTGCTGCCAGGTTGACCCAAAAGTCAAAAAAACAAGGAAAATCATGCTTATAGAAAATCAGAGTATGAGACTTTTATTAAGAATAGATATATGCATATATATGGTTTGAAGACAAAAAATATTTCCTCTGAGCTGATTTGACCTTTTCACCGTGCTTTTATTATTTTTATATCATTCCTTTTCTCTTTGAGTCTATTTTATGTTTTAATAAGAATGCAAAACTTTTAGATTTTTTAAAAATACTTAAACATTTCTAGCAGGATATAGCTTCATATATTGTTCAATAAGCACATTAGAACATTTTTGACAACGATAAGCACTCTCCATCTGTGTGGCTTACTATTCACCCTGCCCAGTTCCCTATATCTCTGTGTATATTTTATATTTGCTACTCAAATTTCAGATGCCAGTTTTTGGACATAAAAAATAACCAGCAATTAACACTTCGCTTTTTAAATTCTTGATTTGTCTTTAAGACTGAAAGACCTATTACCTTTAGGGAACAGTCTGAAATTACATGGAATGAAGCATAAATATGCTACTCCCAGCCTTCCTGTTTACCAAGGCACCAAGAACGTAGTTATGGTGGCAATCTTAGACCCTTCAATAAAGTCCAGCTGCCAGTTCTGTATTATCACCAAAAGCCCACTTACCAGCATCAGGGCCATTGCTCAAAATAACCTTGGTGATTTGTTTATTTGCAAAATTGTGAAATATAATAAAATGAATGTTGTTTCAAACTAATAGTTTTAGTAACATGGGTACACAGGAATTGGAACAGAAAGCAGGAACAAGGAAAACATGAGTGCTTTCTTTAAGATAACATTGATAGGTACTGAAAGCATAAGATAAAAACCCATATTCTAAAAAAAAAAAAAAAAAAAAACCATATTCTCTACTCTAGAATGCAGTGTTGCAGATTTTTAGCCTAGTTTCTCAGATATTTAGGTTATTTAATTTTCAAATAATGTAATTTTGCGATGCACTGAATTGAGACATGTATTAAATGATCTATACATCCTATTATAGCTTTAGAATAGACTACAATTTGAAATAATCTTGGGAAATAAGGTATTAAAAACATTAAACATACCAGATGCAGCCAGAGTGATCACACAGCAGGTAGGGTGCAGGCCTTGCAAATGGCAAATCCAGGTTCGCTCCCCAACATCCCATATGGTTCCTTCGAGACTTCCAGGAGTGATTCCTGAGCACAAAGCCAGGAGTAACCCCTGAGTGCAAGCGGTTGTGTCCAAAACAACAACAAACTCAAACATACCAGAGATGTACATAAATATATTAATAAAATATTATAAATTTTATATTATGCATATGTTGATGATCTCTTGCTTTCCTTTTAGAATGGAGTATATTTTAGATAATCTTGCTAAATCATATTTCTACTTCACTGCATTGTTTTCTGGAGGGAAAAACTAATAGCCAAAGATCTGTCATTTAAGCTCTATTTTGGACCTCTCTCCTAAGAATATTATGGGTGGGATGCAGCAAAGAGGAACCAGAATTCCAGCAGGTTATGAACTCATAGATATTTTTTTTAAATGCTAGAAGGAATATTTCTCTCAATTGCTCTAGCAAGTGATGCTTTTAACTGCCTTGAAGTTGTTATTGTAAAAGCATTAGATCCATATGTGAGGAGCTTGACTATATTACAAATAGGTTTTCAAGGCATCTAAGAGGTTGCTCTGTGGTCTGCTTCTGCCATGGCTGATACGTGTGTCATAAAATCATGGGATTTTGAGCCAGTTTGTGTGATATAAATCAAGAAAGAGACATGCCTTGTGCTGATATGAAAGATACAGGAGTGCATACTTCTACAGAAGAATTCTATTTAAATTTTAGGAAGAGATTTCGAGGTATGAATATACTTTGAGAGTTCTCATGAATAAGAATAGTCTCAACATTCTCATGGTTGTCTAGCTCTTCTAGATCTCTATGACCAACTTTAATTTAACTTTAAGAATCTTCACAAAAAGAAGAATTTTCACATTTTGTTTCTTTATGGACTAATTCAGTTCTGTAAAATGTCACATTCTATGTCACAGAAAAACAGAAAAGCAACACCTTACCTGCTCTGCTCTCTGTGTGAGATTCATAACTGATATTCAGTGTCCATTCCTGCAAGACTTTGAAAAAATTGATGTGATTGGTCATGATAGGAATCTAATCTTTGAGTGAATGTAAACCGAATAACTTAGAGAGGAGATTCAGAACTGCAAATAAAGTTGAATTTTCATGACAATATTTAGTTTCTATATTGTACTAGTTTAATGTTTAGACATTGTTTTTAGGAGATAAGAGTTATTGACTAAGTCATGCACATAAGACTTCAAAATGAGAATGATGTTTTAGGGATATGTGGATTTAGTATTCTTCACCTTGCAGCTTTTCCACACCAAACCAATGGCTTATTGTCTTGAGTTGTCTAGGTTATTTAGTCTAAAACAGGTAATATTCAAACAACTCTTTGTAGTCTGTTTATTTCACTGAGACATTTTTCTGAAATTCTTACTGTGTATTAGTGAAAAGTTTGGACACAAATACTAACAATCATGTCCAGGTGGTCACCCAGTAAACAAAAGAGAATTTCATTATGCTTGTTAACACCAAGATTTTCCAGAAACTTGAGTTACTGACAGAGGAACCGGAATAATGATTAATAAGAAAGAATTGATAGAAGTTTTCTGACATTTCTAGGAGTAACTGTACCCATCGTACCTGCCTGAGGGAAGCTTGACTCAAAGAAACTGGCCAGAGGCATGTTCCGACTTTGAATAACTCTGAGTAGCAACACTATTACCAATAAAAATATTGGGAGAATTTAGTTTTAATGGGGCAATGTTATAATACACAACTTAATATCATTTCCGTTATCATTCCCATTTCTAAATACTAAATGAGGTAGACAAGTAAGAAAATGACAATACCCTTAGAGAATTTAATGTACTTAGCAAAGAGGTTTAGCAAAGAAAAATATATATTTATTAAAAGTGACCCCAGATTACTAAACAGTGGAAATAGCTTCTTTGTCAACATATGTTGTGCATGGGTTTAATAGTTTAATTAACAATCATTGGCTAATATTGATTACTTATGAATTTATTTCTTTTAAGTGTTTACTATGTTCCAGACACCACAGATTTTATGAAATCAAGGCCACCAGGTTTCTTCCCTTAAGTTTCTCACGTGCCAAAAAAATCTTGATTTTTCTGCAATCTATTTTCTCTATCCTTCAGAAACACAGATATTTTACACCAACACACACACATACACACACACACACATACACACACACCACAAACCAGGTTCAGAAGGCAAGGCACGTTTGTATTTTAAAATAATATTTTTTGTTTATATATATATATATATAGATAGATATATATATTTATATATATCTATCTATATATATATATATATATTTTTTACCAGACCAACTGTTGTCATGATTTACTCCTGAACCTGGGTTCAGGGATCTCTCAAGAGATGTAGTCTCAAGAGACCACATAGGGTGCTAGGCTCAACTTCCATTGAACCTGTTCAAGACAAGAATTCTTAAATTCTGAACTATAACTTTGGCCCCTCTCCTATTTTTATTTGAAAGTTTCAAAGTTTGAAGTGACTATAACATAACTCAATGAAATTTGTGAAAATAAAATTTTTAGTTATAAAATTTATGAGAGTATTTTTTCAGTTTATCTTCAGCTGATTTTATTATACCACCAAATACTGGGACTTGAAAAGTGCAATTCTAGGACTCAATCCTAGTGCAATAACTAGGATACTAGTTAGATGGTAAATTTTTCCTGGAAAAAAAAAATCCCTGTTTTAGGACCAGAGAGATGTAGCATAGTAGGCAGGGCACTCAGCTTTCATACAAATAACCTGAATTCTATCCCTGGCATCACATATACCCCTCTCATCTAAAGGGAGCTCTCTGAGCAAGGAGTGATCTCTGAGAACAGATGCCAGGAGTAAGCATTGAGTAATTTCAGGAGTGAATGCTCAAACAGAAAAAAAATAGCAAAAGCAAAAACAAGCTAACAAAAAAACCTTCTCCTTCCTAGCTACAATCAAATTATTTTACATAGCTTCATTCATGTCAGTATGTTTGTTCTTACACAAGTGTGTTCAGTTGTGTGTGCATGTACAACATCACATATGAAGGAGTAGCCCATACTCTTGGTCCATTATTTGTCTCAGTGTTTGCTGTCAAGATGCTTTTTCCAATTTTCTGTTGTGTTCTCTACATTGAATCTTTCATGTAGAGTTTAGGGCTAGTTTTCTGCTAGGAAATAGCTATATAATAAAACAGACTTATTATGATTCTATAATTCACCCAATTATTTATTTCTCCCCTCAAAAATCAGACCTATAATACATCCATATGTGTTTCAATTAAATTTTGAGGACAGTTATTGAGTGACTACTGCAAGCTCTTTGCTAGCTGATAATACTGAGCTGGATAAGATAGTGTTCCCTCTCAAGGTTGAACTCTAGAGAGACAGATATAGAAATATACAGTTTGAAGTGTTCGCTATAATTTTAGTAGAAGGTATTTGGTGATGTGGCCAGAGGATTAGTTTTTTGGGATGGAGTTAAGGAGGGTATTCCAATGGAGAGTTATTTAAAGTGAGTGTATAAAGAAAGCATAAGCATAATAGTTTAGCAAACTAGTAGATGGAGAAAGGGAGATTCTAGCCAACATTTGTTGTTTCTTTGAAAGATCCCCCCTCCATTCTTTGCACTTATTATCTCTCCTTCTTTTTTCCTCGCCATATTGTATCATGAGGATGGAATCATTGTAATAACCTGTTTATTGCTATTCCATTGTACCTCCATATCATTTCACGACACCAGCACTGCATTTTTGTTCTTGAAAAGGTAATGCCTGGTTCTAGCAGAAGATCTGCTTGCAACTCTGATGTAGGTCTAGGGCTTTTCCTTGTAACCTAAAACTAGTATCGATTGTTTCATTTCTGAAGATAATATTCAAAGGTTCATACTGTGGCTTCAGGTGAAATCCATAAAATAAAGTCAAACTAAATAAAACGAAGAGGTAAATGTAGAGTCAAAAAACCCAGGACTGTTCAGTATCTGCCGTCAGGCATCATCAAATCAAAGAGCTCTCTTTGCTGGTAAGGTCAGAGAGGGAGGTAAGGCAGATGGGCATGCTCTAAGACAGTGTGTTTCTCTTTGTGAAAGCAAATTGTGGTGTGTGGTATAAATCGCTGTGAGCTTACAATCGTCATTATTTATCTTTACTTTTTGGCAGATGGGAACTGGCTGGGAGCACAAAGGGTACAGAATGCCCCTGGGTGTGTTTGCCTGCCAGAAAGATCGAGTAGGAGAATTAACCTCTATCTTGCCAGTGTAATCAGTGGGGTACCATTTAGAGTGACCATGTAGTTTATCTTAAAATCAGGACACTGTGGAGGATAAAGAGGGCTCAGTGAATAATCCTATGTGCTTAACAGGCACACTGTGGTATTTTAGGGATATATGATCATTTTACCTTTGTCTATATTTTTGAAAGGAAATTTTAAGGAGAAATGGACACAACACATGAACCTTTGTCCTAGAAATGGACTAAAATTCTAAGGAATTATTCATTGTATAAATTAATAAGTTTATAAACATGAGAAAAATTGAAACTTGAGAATTGAGTCTCTAAAATATTTCTGGGGATTCGCCAAATAAATACCCATTTACATAATAAAATATAATAATTATAAACAACTTATAGTAAGATAGCTCATGGATCTTCTTAAGAAAATATTGTTATTCAAACAGAAAAACACATAGAATAACTTTATACTTGACTACCCAGTAGTTGACACAATTATACATAGTATTACAAGTGAAGCAGTCTTTCCTCATACCACTTTCCTTTTCTTCTTGCAGATTTCTACTCAATGTCAGAGAAAAGTGTCCTGGTCACCATAACTAAGATGACTCAATGATTCCATCACATAGCCCTTGAGTCATTTTCTTTATATTTTTAGTGTACAAAGTCATCCTGTTTATTTACCAATGAATTGTACATGTTTCCCTCAGACTATTGAGGAAAGTAGTTTCCAGCTTTTCTTCAATAGTATTTCCAACTGACTTCTAAGACCTTGTAGGAAATTGTTAACTATTCAGTAATTATCTTCTTATTGAATGAACTTTGTTTGTATTTAATGAACTCTTTTTTTTTTTTTGGTAGCAGGAAGTCTTCTCTCTAGCACTACTTTTTGTTTTATTTTTTTTGTTATTAATGATTTTTATTTTGACCAAAGTGGTTTACAAATTATTCACAGTAGTATTTCAGGTACATAGTGATATTGAATCAATGGCTTCCCGTCACCAATATTGTCCTCCCTCCACCCCTGTTCCCAGCATGCATCCCATATTGCCCCTTCTCCCCGAACCCCCCGGGCTGCGAGAATAAGTGGTCCCTTCTGTGTCCTGCCTGTTGTAGATTGGGTATCAATTCTGTTGTAGTTGGCTTTGGATTTGGTGTTCAAGTTTGATCATTTTTTATTTCTACTCAATGTTCATACGACTGTTTGGTCTTGATGCCCTCCATTATTTCCCCCTCAATTTGTGAGGCAGAACAAGATGGTTCAAGTTATGTGGTTCTGTTTGAAGGTAAGAAAATAAAAGGCGGGAGGCAAAAATTCAAACAAGCCAAAACAGGACTTATGTTTTAGTTTGGGGCTTTCCATTGGAGCTGGTAGACCACAAACATAAATATTAGAAAGATATATGGTGCCAGAAATTAAATACAGGACTATGTGTGTGCCAGACAAGAGTGGCAGCCCTTTGAGATATCTCCTCAGTCAAAGAATAGAATATTTTTTCAATTTCATTCTAACACATTTAAATTGAACTTTAAAATAGTTTAATTGCCATCATCCCATAGGATATCTCAAGTCTTCCATAAGTAATTCCTGAGGGTAGAGCCACCACTAACACCTGTGCAGTGCTGGGTGTGGCCCAAAACCAAACATAAAAATTATTGGTGAAAGAAACTGAAGAGATAGTACAGCAGGTAAGGCTTAACTTGCATACAGATAACCTGGGTCTGATTCCCAGCATCCTGTATGATCACCCCAATCCTGAGTATAGACCCAGGAGTAACACCTGAGCATCACCAAATGTGACTCTAAAACTACAGATAAAATAAAACTTAAAAAAATGTTTAAATAGTCTAAAGAGAGGTTGGTCTTAACATGAGCTCAATATTAACGTTGTCCAACTCTGTTTTGAACAATTGGTTAAGGAGCTTTGAAGCTAAAATTGCTTTTCTGTTTGTACTAAAACTAGACAAGATTTTCTCAGCCATTCCAAATATTTTGTCACTGAATGCAGCTCTCCCTGATAAGATCAATACCCAAATAAAGTGGACTTTACTAAACTTGAAGGGACTGAACTTAAGCCCTTTTTATACACTGCACTTCCAGTAGCATGGGTAACAAATCTTTAGTGGCAGGGATATCTGGGGTAGTTTAACACAGAAACCACTATACTTACACTTTTTTTTTGTTTTTGTTTTTTTTTTTTGTTTTTGGGCCACACCCAGTGACACTCAGGGATTACTCCTAGCTATGTGCTCAGAAGTCTCTCCTGGCTTGGGGGACCATATGGGACGCCTGGGAATCGAACCGCTGTCCGTCCTAGGCTAGAGCAGGCAAGGCAGGCACCTTACCTCTAGTGCCACCGTGCTGGCCTCACACTTTTTTATTTTTAAATCTTAACATAAAATAATCTTGATAATGGTTGGGGGGAATGTACAGCTTTCATGCTCAGTAATTCAAGTTCTGTGCTCAGGGATCACTCCTAGGTATGGTTCTGGGCTATAGATGGTGCTCAGGATTGAACCAGGATTATCTAAATGCAAAATAAGTTCCTTGACTTTCTGTATTATCTCTGCAGCCCTATCTTTTTTGTTTGTTTGTTTATTTTAAATAAGATGTATGGCTAACACTACATCAGGGTTGGAGTTAAACCCATGCTCTTAAGAGATAATATTTTCTTCTCACCTTTTAGCAGGAAAGAAAGAAAAAGTTGTTTATCTCTCAACAATCCTTTCTTTTGACTTGATTGATTCTTTCTTGCCTCATCTTGGAATTAGCTCATTTTGTTAGCTTCCCCTTAAGATGTTTGTGTTCAATTTGTATGCCAAACAAGTATCCTAAGATGTTTAGGAACCACATTTAATGTCTTCTTTTGGTGTCACATAATATTGATCAGTATTGAAGATTATTATCTTAGTGGCAAAAGAGAAAGAGAGAAAAGACAGACATGCAGACCGAGAATGGCATTAAGTTTTCAAAGTTTGGCTATAATAGAAACTTAAAAATATGTTATATACTGAAAGGCTAAATAGGCATGTCATCTGATATGTACATATTATATAGCAACAATCTCAGCAAAGACTTTGCTGTCATACCAACATTTCCTTCATATCGATCAGCAGGAAAGAAATTAAACTTAGCTTCCAATAACCCGTTGTTGGAAACTCCATTGTAAACTTTAAAGTTGTATTGTATATATCTGACATTAAAAAAATTAATGAATTGAGTATTAGTTTTTCTTGTAGTCAATTTAAAAGAGAGGATATTACTGGGACTGAGAATTGGGGGTTTCATATTGTCAGTAAGCAGAAAAGGTCAAGTTTGTATTGGTTGTAGAGAAAAATGAGGAAAGATCAGGAATATATTGCTTTCTCCCTGTACTCTACCTTCATGTTCTCTCAATTCTTTAGCCACTATGTAATTTTATGAAATATAATTCTCAATTAAGAAACTTTAAAAGAAGACCAAAAAAAAAAAAAAAGGGAAGTGACTCTCTTCTAAATATATCCTAAGTTCTTTAGGCAGCAATTTAATTTCACTTTAAAGGAAGAACAAAGACTTGCCAATGTTTCAGAATGAGGCTAGCAGGTACGTTAGTGGGGCTCTTTTTAGAAATGGACCATCCGGGCAGTTTGCATTGTTACATAATTCTTGTTCCTCCTCATACCCATAGAAAAAGTGCAGTTGCTTTGAGGGTTTAGAGTAGCAGAAGTGCCCTTAATTCTTTGTTTCTCTTACCGAAAACTTTCTAAACATTTGATCAATTCCTTTTCCATTGCCCTCTTTTTTATTAATAATTTTTATTTTGACCAAAGTGGGTTACAAATCATTCACAGTAGTATTTTAGGTACATAGTGACATTGAAACAGGGGCATTTCCACCACCAATGTTGTCCTCCCTCCACCTCTATTCCCAGTAAGCATCCCATATCACCTGTCCTTTGCCCCCCGGGCTGCTAGTATAAGTGGTCCCTTCTGTGTCTAGCTTGTTGTAGATTTTTTTCTAGGGAATCATAAAGAAATAATTTCATCATCTTTTTCTGAGAGACCATTAAATGTGGGGTTTGTTTTGTTTCTAGTTATCCATTAGCAAAATGAGAATAAAACTTTCTTTTTCCCCACCCATTTTCTTTTCCAGATGCTCATAAAATAGCAGACATGTTTATATATGAGAATATTAAATTTCATTTCATATAATGTTTATTGAACCTTTCACTAATAAAATTTGGAACTTGTAAAAATATCTTCAGAGTGCCTATTGGGTATGTGTTTGTCATTCTGGCTACACTAATAATTTTCACTCAGGTTGCTTCCATAATTAGAAAGAAATATGAAAGGTTCATGATATAAAATGAGACACATCTTGAGGGAAAGCTTTCAGTTCTGGGAGAACTGAGAACTCATTTACCCTGATCAAGGTTACCAAATGATTTACGTACTTATCTGTGGTGTGATTCATGTATTTACACTAAAACCTACATCTTGGGAGAGAGATCTGACTTTAATTCTTCCCTTCAATATTCTTTGACTTTGACAAAATCATGAAACCTCTGTTCCTCATAGTTTCTCCAGGTATGTATATGTGATGAGGATGATAATTACTCAAATAAATCCTATTGATCTCCCCCAGGGAGATTTGGAAGATAAAATAAAGTCATAGGTATTAAGAAAGATGGCACATTATAAATGAAAAGTGGTATTATTATCCCTGTCCTCTAGGGGCTTACTCAAACCATTTTCAAAGGTAACTTTCAATCTGACTTTGACGTGAATGTCCAGATCTCTGAAAACAGGAGTAAAATTGAGGAATAAGAACATATTACATATGCATTTTAGTTCACAATAACTTTCCTTTCCAGATAAAGAATAAATGTCTTCTATTACCAATAAAACATTATGTGGATCAAAGAGATAGTGAAGCAGGATAGGACTTTATTATCTTGCCTTGCTTATACCCAATTTGGCTTCAGTGCCTGAGACCAGATATAATCCCCTGAGCCCAGTAGGAGTGATTCCCTCAATGCAGAACTAGTAAAAAGTTATGAGCATTACTGGTTGTGCTTCTCTTCCTCCCCTCCCCCCCAAAGAAGACTGTGTCTGTTTTTGGATTATTAAACAAAATAAATGGTTTAAATTAATTTAAGGAGACAGTATTTAACTAAGCTTTAACCATTATATGCATAGAGTTTAGTCCTATCTATGTTCTACATATATCACTCCATTTAATTCCTAGGAGGTATGTATTTTTGGGTTAAGAATACAACAATTCAGAGAAAGTAGGTCAATTCCCCAATGTCATTCAGCTCATTTTTGACCCAATCTTGAAACCAGAGATTTATATTTTTAGTATTTTCAAGATGCTATATTATCCCTCCTTGTAATTATCTTGAAGCCCTTCTTTTCTTCCTTGTCTTCCTCTTTCTCCTCCTCCCCTACTTCTTCTTTTTCCTCTTTAACATATATACTATCCTATCATTTCCGATTGTCCTTGTAATTTATTTTTTCTTCTAAGGTAAAAATTTATCTTCCCTTTGAGGTAAATTCAACAATTTCTTTATGGAGTTAATTTAAAGCCAGTAAGCAGGATATAAATATTTAGTTTTAAGCCCAAATGGACTAGGTTTTCAGGGCATAATTTCTAGGAATTAATATATATTATGTGAAAATTCTTGAATATTAATACCTGTGTTTAGATCTGTGGCCTCTGCAATATACCTCGCTTATATAATTTATTTCGTAGCCTTTACCACGTGTGTTCATGCTCATTGAAATGAGCTGCACATACATTTTTCTAGATCTTTTAACAGTTTCAGGACATAGACTAGTCCACAGCTGATTTGTCATCTACAGATCAGGTGGTTATTAAAATTAGAACTAATCAATCTGCAGACTCTTCTGTTGTTTGTTTTTTCTTTTAATAACTAATTCATAGAGACTCAAAATGAGTAGGTTATAGAATTTGTTCCCTCAGACTCCTCAGCTTCCTATGACAATTTGCATAGAAGAGAAATCCATTAGGAGTTCCTGAATGGATTAAAAGATAACAAGGTTTGAAACTAAAATACAGTATCAGGAGTAAATTGATTATTATTTCATTTGTCTGAAATCCTGGCCTGCTCCATTCAAGGTGGGACAAGGATTCACATAACATCAAAATGTACTCTTGTTCGGAGGCAAGAAAAAAGAGAAAATGAGCTTCCTATGTATAAACTTCAAAGTCAATAATTCGTTTTCAATTAGAATAGAAATACTCTCTACTCTCCTAGATTTATTGATATACAATTCCTAAATAAAATCTTAAGAGTAGTATGTGTTGATTTGTCTTTGGAATCTGAGTCCCACCAACAATTCTCAGGGCTTAGTCCTGACTCTGCAATCAGGGAGAAATATGTAGTGCCAAGATTTAACACAAGTTAACATTGTGCAAGGCAACTGCCCTCACCATTCTATTATCCCTCAGGCACATAAAATGCATTGATTTGATAAAGGTATTTGAAAAATATACAAAAACAAACATTTAACTTACTAAATCAGTGAATTTATATTATCCTGCTTGCCAAGCATGATCACCAGTTCTATAGTGAACACACCGAAAACCAGAGTGTGCAAAAGAATGCAAAATCATAGGAGTGACCCTCAGGCACAGAGAATCCTAATGTGACCATATTTGGTAAAGCAATATTCTCTTTAATCTGCATTTAGCTCTTACTGCTTTTTGGTAGCCATGGAATCTCAGGATTAATCCCTGGGGAAATTGGCCTTTAACCAAGTAAGAATTAATTCTCTTTTATTTCCTTTTGAAATGATTATAGATGAAAGACTAACTCTGGAGTTCTCAGGCATTTGCAGCCATCTCAATAGGTAGATCTTTAGTTAGGTTTCCAGTTTCTCTCCATCTGTTATTTCGGGATGATTTTGGTCTTCATCTGGAGGAAGGTGACAGGAAAGCATTCTGTTCCTGCAGAAAATGCTTGTCATCAGAGTAACTGTGTACTGTTGAAGCATCTACTGCCTACATTGTTCTGCCTCTTGAAAGCTAGCGTTTTGGTGTGAATCAATTATAAAAAGCGATGCATGCACACAAATCACACACACATTCCACCTGAAAACTGAGACATATCACAAATGTCTAATTTTGAACGTTTATACAAAGCACTTTAAACAATAAACTCAGCCACTTGTAAAGAGTGATTTTGGCTTATATAAACTGGTTCTAACAAAATAATTCAGACTTTTCTTGTTTCTTACAGTTTTCAAATAATGTTTTTTTATACTTCTCTTCTATTTTTCTACAAATGTAAGACATTGTATTATCTAGTACTTAGACAAAAAATCAGGATCAGCGATTATTTCAGCATACCCAGTCTAAGAAATTAAATATTTAATTTCTATTTTAAATGATTCTTTTCTCTTATTTTCTATATTTTAGGATATTTTTTCCACTGATATTAGAATTTAGGGCAGGACAAAGGAAGCTTAAAAGTCCCTCAAAAAGATTAGACCAAAAAGCAACATGAAAGCTTTTTCCTTTGTATTTCATAGTCTGTGGAGTAAGCCAGTCTGTGTTTATCCTTTTCTTACTTTAAGAAAGCATTCCCTTCTATAAAAATCAGTGAAGTGGTATTTTTTGGCAGCAAAATTTACTACAAAGCTGAAAAAATTAATTGATAATTATTTAAATATTATCATTTTAAATAGAAATAGTATCCAAATAAAACTCTGATAGGAAGAAATCTGTATATACTCTAATACCCCTATAGAAAGAGTATAATCATGATTTTAGTATTGATAACATAGTATTGAAAATAATACATTGTGCGATAGACTGATACATGAAACTTAGATTAGACAGAAGTGTGAGCTTTATAGAATAATTCATAAGTTCATTGTGTGATAAGGATTTATAGGATCAAAGTCCAACCAAAGCCATAAATTAACAAGAGTATCGGGCAGAGGGTGAATGTCTGCATATCTTATTAAATCATTTGGGAACAGAAGATGGCAGGAGATAATGACTAATATTGAAGATATCTAAAATATCAGGATAAAATAGTTCTATGTTAAAAATGATTTGGAAAATCAAGCAAAATTGGAATTCCAAAATGCAATCTAAGCTTAAAATATGTTTAAAATATATTTTAAAAAATATTTTTCCTGTTTGGAAATAGTGTGTCAAAATTCTTTAAAATAAAGAAAAAATAAAGAATCCCCAAAGCAGTAGAAATTAGGAAATTCAAGGAAATAAATTCTATAGGAGAGGATAAAGGAATGCTATGAGGTTTGACTAGGGGAGATCTGTAACCAAAGCATTTTTCAAATTTCTTTCTAACCCTATCATTTCTTCAGTCTCACTTTTGGGCTAGTGGCTCTACTAATGCTTCCTGAATTAGAAGTGATATCATTAAATTGAGAATATTCAGAATTTCTAAGAGTCTTTGCTTATGTATTTGGTTGACTGATTCTATGTGATCATTGATTTCCACGCAGGGGTTCTTATGATGACTTTAATAAGCAAAAGGCAGGGGTTCATTTCACTTTTTTAGAATGATGCTATTTAGTCAAAGATACATTAGGCATTTTCTCAGTAAAGAAGTTAACAGAGATCTGTATACCTAGGCTGATATAGATAACCTGTCATTTACATCACTGCATATTTATTTATTTGTAAAAAATGAATAGTTCTGATCAATGATACCATCTATATTCCTGACATTGTGCTGAGAAATTTTCTTTTTATCAATTAAGTAAAATATGATTCTATGGCAAACTAAATAAAACAATATAAGTTTAAAATATTTCTTTTTGTCTCATATATTTAGCAAATAAAAAGCTAAAAGATTCTTGATTTACTATCATTGAGTATTATTAGCCCATTATTATCTGTGGCATATATTTATCTCTATTTCAAGCTTTGCATAATTTTCTGAAATTCTTCGATTATGATTATATTTTCAAGAATATCCAGTAAGCCTTTCCTGGGAATTTTTTTTTATTAAACTCTGATTAGCGTTTAAATAAAAAAATAGGACATTTATAAACTACATAATCTTACACGTTTTGGCATCTATCACAAGAGCACAAAGACATTTATTTGAAAATATATAAGCACACTGAGGTACTATTTACAAGAGTCAGGTTATGGAAACAAGTCCAACAAAGATCATTCAACTATGAGAAAAAGAAAATTGTGCAGTTTCATGCAAAATGAAGGGCATTGCATTAAAAGAAATTAGTCATAGGAAAAACATATACCAGATTATTTCACCCATCTATGGTAAATGTATAAAAAATGAAAATAGTATTGAATGGGGGGGATAAGCCCTGATTTTTAGTTGCGCATATCTATAGTGGGGTGAAGGGAGGAAAGAACTGGAAAAAATATAAGGATACTTATAGAAGGTTCTTGGTCCCTTAGGGTGTAAAGAAGGTAAAGTAGCTCTATACATCAGAACCATTAAAAATTAACACCATTGGAACTATATCACTTAACTACCATAAATATTATAAACCATAAACATCAAAATTAAAAATTCTGTATTCCTATAAATGAAATTCACCTTTAAAATTAAATGGAACACTTGAATACTCAGGAGCATTTTTGGAAACCCCAAATTTATAAAATATATAGGAATTGAAAGCAAAGTAAATGGTTTGAATAATAAAAGTTGCCTTATTTATATTTGGAGCTGCATTTCTTGTCACTTGTTAGAAACTTTTATTTACTTTGATTTTGGGACCACCCCTTGTATACTCAAGGAATACTCCTGACTCTGTGCTCAGGGACCACTCATAGAGGAGATTGGGGAACTTTATAAATGCTGGGATTGAATTTGGGTTATCCATATGACCCTAGCAAGTGCCTTACCTCAGTTCTATCTCTCCAATTCCTGGTGTTATCTTTTAAAAGGTGGTAAAATTGTTTCTCATTCGAATGAAACCCATTTGCTTCATGGCCTAGTGACTTCTGTCTCTTTACATGGTTTGTTGTAGATAGATGTGTGTTCTTGAAGAAACCATGGGAAAATAACTGTTGAGTAGTTTTTCTAACAAACTTGTGACTTAAATAGTATGGCTTGTTTAGCAAGTCTGTGTTCTCCCATGCACATGTATTTTACTTGTTTCTGTTTCTTTGCTGGCTGTGTTCTTTTCTCTTCTCTATTATCTTTCTCTTTCCTTCCCTTAAAATCTTTCTAAATAAATTTTAATAAACACATTATTTTGCTTCATTAAAAATGAGAAATAAGTGATAGCATATACTTAAATGCAAATATGATACTCACCTTGACAGACAGACCTCGCTTTGAACTAGTTTGAAGTTGAATACATTCTCCTTCCCTATATATGTTTGAAAGTCAGATATATAGGAATTGAGAAATTTGGAAATTATACTCTTTTCTATACCTTTCTATAAATTTTCTGAACAAATTATTTGCTGGCTCTGTACCCAGAAAAAAGTCCACTATGAGTTGAGTATTATGCAGCCAAAAGGAACATTATTGATGTTGTATTAGTTCCATTTTAACAACTGATTTTGTCTGGCCAGGAAGATAATATAAGTAGACAATAATTCTCTTTTGCCAGGAATATCACATCTTCATATGTATATATATGTATCTTTGTGTGTACATAAAGTGAAATGAATTTTAATGCTTTTAAAGCAATGTGTAAACAATTTAAAAAACTAAACCATGTAAGAGGAATGATGTCTATGGAGTAAATGTAAGTATACAAGAAAAGTTGTTTATAGGCCATTTCGTTTCTGTAAGTAAAACAAAGTGTAACTCCTTTTAAAATGCCCAAATGTCCTTTGCTTTAGCATTTTAAAACATGTATTTCTTATATACTGAATGATGGCACAAGCACATAAATTCAAAACCCAAAATTTATATACTTTATGTACTATGAATACAAACATATAATTGCATAAATGTGTGTATAAATATATTTAAAATATACCTATATATGTCAAACTTATAAATATACACACTGAGAAAGTGAGATTATATGGGGGTTAAGGCACTAAACTGCATAGTTCTGACCCTGGTATGCTATCTGGTACCACAGATGATTCCCCAAACACCCCAAGAGTGATCCTTAAACACAGATATTCAATGTACCCTTACATCCCTCAAACACATTAAACTAAGTGGAACATTTAAAGTTGAAGAAAAAATAATGAACTTGTATTAGAGAGGAGAAACTTAACTTTGATCAAATGTGGCAGGCATATTTTAATTTTACTGATGCTTTTCATATAGTATATTTTTCACTCAATGTAGTAAGCTAAATAATAAATGATATGGCAGCAGAACTTATTCCAGTGATAGGATTTAATGACTAAGGCAAGTACAAGAAGAGTTAAGCTCAGTGTATTGATTTGGAAATAGATTATACCTGCTCTTCCCAAGAATATTTGATTTTTTATACTATTCTTCTATCAATAACTTTCCACTTGTTCCTATCTTACTGTTGCCTGCATTTCCCAATGTCACTAATAAATGAGATTATTTATGAAATGCATTTAGCACTGTGTCTGCCTATCTGTGAGCACTCAATAAATGTAAGCTACTATAGTTATTACACTTTGATCTGTTCCACATCCCTTTGATGTTTTTAGGGCAAATAATTTAATCCCCATTTTATTAAGAGAAGACTGAAACTAATGGAGGTTATCAGGTCACCTGACTTATCTCAGTTTTTAGGATTAGTCAACAGTGTTATGGTATCTGAACTAATAACTTAAATTTGGGGGTCAGTACATATAGTTTTATTTCAAACTTTAAATATATACATTTTTATTTTTTTGAAATACTTCTCTGAAAATAAAAGCAAGTTATTTCTCTCTTACATTTTTACTCTGATTTTGCATCTCTTTCATGTCTTAGAGGTCATGAATTTATTTAACAATTCTTTTTTTTTTTTTTTTTTTTTTTGGTTTTTGGGCCACACCCGGCGGTACTCAGGGGTTTCTCCTGGCTGTCTGCTCAGAAATAGCTCCTGGCAGGCACGGGGGACCATGTGGGACACCGGGATTCGAACCAACCACCTTTGGTCCTAGATCGGCTGCTTGCAAGGCAAACACCGCTGTGCTATCTCTCTGGGCCCTTATTTAACAATTCTAAATGCATCTTACCTGAAGTGAAAGCCAAAGTGTAGTTCTAAACTGTTGGTGGCCTTTAACAATTATAAATGTTCATCATGCTCCATTCAGTGCTATCATATAAAATTCCATAAACTATCCTGGACTGGATTTTCATCTACATCCATTGATAACCTCAGTAATTAAAATATCTAATAGTACCATTTTAAAGTGTACATATGATATTGTGTGGATATGCATAAAGGACCACAAAAAATTCTTCCCAGGAAATGTAGGATTGTTTCTAGTCAGAATGTCATTTGAGTTTGTTCTTAAATAGCAGGTAGACATTTGTTGATAGAGAAAGGCCAAAGAAATGGAGCATTTGGGTGAGTGATTTTAGAAGGAGGGCAACCATGTGGACAGTGTTATAAAGGAGAAACAATGACTGATCTAATATGGTAGACTGGATTGGTGGCAAAAGTGGAGCAACTGTGAAAGTGATCTGTGTGCTAAACTAGCAATTTGAAGATTTGGTTGCATCTGAGTTGCCATGAAGAAGAATGATGCTGTGTCTAGAATTGTGATTTAGAACAATAATGTTGGCAGTAGTATGATGAAAAAATGACCAGGGTTGAATTTTCAGGAATGCTACTGGGGAATTTCAAGAGATAAATGATAATAAATAAGACTAAAGTATTAGCCAAGGGAGTGAGGAAGAGGAAACAACTCAGGAAAATGCATCACATTCATCAGGGTTTAGATGAGATACTCAGAATGAGTGAAATGGACAGGAGAGAAAAGGACCTTAGCTGTGTGAGTAGATACCATTTCATAGCTAAAAGAAGTTATTTAGCTTCTTTTTCAATGAAGATTTGATTTAATCATAAGACATTTGTTTGCCACCATTGTTACAGTATTATATCTTGCATTTAAAAAATAGTACTTACTGTATTTGCCAGCGTATACGACGATCCTTCAACCCATGAAAAACTTCCTAAAAGTCTTAAAAGAAAGTTACTTCTTAAAAGTAAGAGGGTGTGGATCACTTTTCCCTGAAGCTGGAACAAGTTTCAGCATGCCGTATACCAGCATATAATATGACTCCCGACTTTTAGGAAGTTTTTCATGGGTTGAAGGGTCGCCTTATACGCCGGCAAATATGGTATATTTTGTTACATTAAAAATAGCCATACCTTATCTATAAATATACCTATTTATATGCATATACATATATAGTTATCTACATTTATAGATAAACCTATATCATTATATCACTTATAGACAATATGTTTTATAAGTTTATAAACTATAAATTCTATGAGGGAAAAGGCAATTATATGCATGTCTCGCTTTTAAGCACCCAGCACTTTGGTTCCTGATATAGAGAGAACTTAGTGTTTATTTCATAAATCAGATAAAATTTCAGGGTACTTATGCAATTGGATAAATGCTTGGGAATTTTGTACTATTGTTTCTCTTCCAATTCTTCAGTTTCTCTCTGCCACTTCATTTTGGCTCCTCTGAGCTTTTCCAAGTGCTGCAAATGCTTCAGGTTGACAAGAAAGGAAGAGTGCATGAGTGAGAAGAAGGAGGGGCCATTGCAGCATCTAGATTGAATTGCATAGGTTTGCCTCATAATTTTCACCTTTGATGGGGAACTGTCCCAGATTTCATCCACTAGGCTAAGGTTCTGACATGGTACCTTCTTAAATCAAGCTTGAAAGAAAATTGATTGAAAAGAAAACACCATTATGGGAAAACAATTCATTCTCTTCTCCTTGACAGAAGGTAGACTTTGTCTATATTGTCGAATAAATATTAGCTGCATGGTTGCTTTAACATCTTGAAGCCTAGAGGAGTCATGGTGGCTTCGGTTTATTTAGGGAGGTTTCTTTCTATTTTTTAGATGTTTTGAACAACGGTTTTTATTACCTTTCAAATTATAGCATTTTTAAAATCCCTATGTGATTATTTGTTCTAATGAGATATGGTTGTAAGAAGATTCATGCAGACATTACTGTTTGCAGTTGTATATATCTGCTGAGGTATGTTTCTCTGGGCAGGGAGTATAGGTATTATTCATTTTTTCTGGTATGACCTTAAATATCCCAGTGTCTTCATATTTTAGTGTTGAATGAAATTAATGGTTAGTTGATGCTTCTGTATATTGACAATATTTGTCCTCATTAGTTTATAAAGAGGCCATGCACTGCCAACACTGAGATTCAGTTGACAAAAGTTAAATTGTTCTCTCTTGCAAAAATTGCTAGCTGATCTTTTCTAGAGAAAAATCTAGAACTGAAACTACATGTTTGTTCATATAAATTACATCAAATTGGGCAAGCCTTTTCCATTCCAACACAAACCCACCACCTCTGTTATATAATGCCTGTTCCAAAGCACCCTGTGTCATCTTCCTAGCTCTCAGAAGAGTTGACTTTAATTGTCTTTCTAAAAAATTGTACTGAAAGTCTGTGCTCTGATAGAAGATAAATTTTATCTTAGCAATGAAGTCAGCTGCATGGATCCTGGGAATTGGAATAAACAAGTGGAAAATATGCTTATATAAGTTAAAACACTCCTGGCCTGTCCCTCCATGTCACCTTAGCAGTGTCAGAAGTATTATCAAAAACAATATGGTGCCAATATCTTCTCCATCTCCCCTGGCGTTCAGAATATTGTACCTGCTCTCTAGGTAGCCTTTGCTGTAGCATAAAACATGTGATGCAAAAGTCTTAGATTGAATCCTGGCCATTAAAGATATAATTAAGGTACAAAGCCAATAATGTTTTTGCTAAAATGGTCTCCTTATGAGGCAATCTTTGAAGCATAGGGTTTTGTTTAACCCCTTTAGTGCTAATGATTTCCCCTTCTTTGATGTTAAATACAGTATCTCATTGGTTGGTTGCTACTTCTTTTCTCCCTAGATTTTTTTTCATTTTCTCTCTTCCATTTATCCTTCTTTTGTGTTTTTCGTCTTCCTTCCTTTTTGACTCCTTCCTTCCTTTCTTCCTTCACTTTCCTTTCTTCCTTTCATCACCTTCCATACTTCACTTTCCTTACTTCATTACATCTCCTTCCTTCCTTCCTTCCTTCCTTCCTTCCTTCCTTCCTTCCTTCCTTCCTTCCTTCCTTCCTTCCTTCCTTCCTTCCTTCCTTCCTTCCTTCCTTCCTTCCTTCCTTCCTTCCTTCCTTCCTTCCTTCCTTCCTTCCTTCCTTCCTTCCTTCCTTCCTTCCTTCCTTCCTTCCTTCCTTCCTTCCTTCCTTCCTTCTGCTTCTCCTCTAATTCTGTCAACTCTCCACTATCTATCTCTTCTTTCTCTTTCTCTTTTTCTCACATCTTATAAATTGCTGCAAGAATTAATGGATTTGTGTCTGGAGCAATAGCATAGAGGGTAGGATATTTGCCTTGCATGCGGCTGTCTTGGGCTTGATTTCAGGCATCCCATATCATTCCCCTAGCTTGTCAGAAGTAAGTTCTGAGTGCAGAGCCAGGAATATCCTTGAGAGCCACAGGGTCTGTCCCCTCCTCCAAAAAATTAATGGACTTAAGATGTTAAAATTAGTTTAGAATTTTCTGTCATAAAGTCTAAAGAACTAACATTTGAATACTCCTTGGCTTAAGTCAATCCTTTATCCTTTTTAGGTAAATGAATTAAGCCTCATGCAATTTCCTGTGTGGGAGACTCTTTTAGATGAATCATTTAAATTGAAAGCCCTGTCTGCTCATCAAAGGGCACGATTTTAGAGTTCTCCTGAGTATTTTGTGCACTCTTAGTACAGTCATTGAGATACATAAGGCACCCATGTGCTCAAAAAACTATATGAAGTTTTGATTCATACTTGAATATTTGGGTAAGAGATAGAATGGCAGTTTTTGTATCTTTGATTCCTTTTTAAAATTTCCCTTGAGTCACTTAAAATAATCCCATTTTGTCCTGAAACTTTTAATTGAAAGGCCTCAAACCTGACTTCAACAGTGGAGACTAAATTATATCTCATTCCATTTCACAGTCCCTAATCTATTGTTGATATTTAGAATATATGAAATAATAGAAAAGATCCAATTTTTCACCCCCAAAGTGACAGAATGTTAGAACTGCTGTGATTACTACGTAGTACTGTAAAAATTTTAATGGGCCATTGTAAGGCCTACTGGGAGGCATTTATTTGCTAAATTGTTTTTTATAACCAGTCTTAAATGATTCTAGAAAAAGCAAGTGAAGAAGGTCTTCTTCTCAAGAAAAAAAGTAATATATTTACCTTTGAAATATTTTATATGGTACTTGTTAAGTCTGCTCACAAGTTTTGTCTTCATATATAAAGGGCAACTCTCAATTAATTGTTCAGTGTTCCTTGCAATAAGAAGAAATTAAATAGTGACTCTTTTATATTAGACAGGATCACCTTTGCACTTACATATTCATTGCATTGTAATTAAGCACTAATGAGTCTCATTCTGTTTTGTAGTACCAAACTTCCCCTGAAAGCATGTGTCGGGAAGGTAGGTAAGAAAAAGCCAGCTGATATAAAGTTATGCCTATATAATGCCAGTTTTCTTAGTAAGTGGTAAGGCCTTTCCCTCGCTTTACAAATTAATTAGAAAAATAGTGACACTGAATAGTCACTGACCTAACATAAGTTTATAAAACTAATAGAAAACAGAGGTATAAATCCAACCTGATTCTCCAAGACTCTAAATCCTTATCAGAATGTATTATTTATCTCATATTAACCTTGAAACTCTCAGGGGGGATAAAAGTCAGTGGGTAGAGTTAATGGACTGTCCTTGTATGTTTAGGATACAATTTTATATTTAGGGAATAATTTAGAATAGAACCAGGATTTTCATTGTTGTTACATAACTAGTTCTGATCAGTCACTCTTTGTGGTTTAGTCCTCCTTAATTGAAGGGTTGGCTTTTGTACTGAAGAGATTCAGGAGTGTATCCTGTCACTTGGAGTACTTATTCCCCCATCCTGATGTTTATTTGTGTATGTGAATTAGCTCAAACGTAAAGTGTCAATTTGGAGCATGTTTCTGCCATTTAAAAAAATGCTCACCACAAAGAGTGGTGGTGTAGTTAGGGAAATAACTACACTAACAACTATCATGACAATCTTAATGAGTGAGAAAAGTAAAATGCCTGTCTCAGATACAGGCAAGGGTTGGAAAAGAGGGAGGGGGAGCATTGGTGGTGGGAATGTTGTACTGGTGAAGGGGGACGTTCTGTTTATGACTGAAACCCAACTATAATCATGCTTGTAACCATGGTGCTTAAATAAAGATTTTTATATATTAAAAAAGTAACATGACAACATTTAACATTCATTGAATTTTTATTACAGTCACTTGAAACAAATTATTAGACTTAGTACACATAACCATTCTAGGATGATTAACCCAGTGTGTGTGTGTGTGTGTGTGTGTGTGTGTGTGTGTGTGTGTGTGTGTGTGAAGAAACTAACTCAGAGAAAGTGTCTGGTTTAGCTTATTCTGAATAATAGAGTCAAAATTTGAGATCAGAGGGTCAAATTCCATCATCTAAGTTTTTAATTATGATAGAAAACTTCAAAAATTATAAGACCTCTCTCTTACTTATGGCACAAGAATCTAAACAACCAAATAACACTAATCACTAGAAGGAAAGATATATGTGGTTCCAGAAAAATTTTGTGGATTTTGATGAATGCAAGAGAAAATGGCTTTTCATATTCAAGGAAAGTAAAATAACAGAACCAGGCCTGTGTGAATGTAATGGGTGTCCAGATTTACTATATTTATATAGAATGATAGCATCTGATAATGGATCTACAAGAATGATTTCCTTTTCTTTTCCTTCTATGGGACTGGCAAGAATCAACTTGGGGTAGAGGTAATCATCATTTTAACTGAATGGCTTTGCAGGGCCAGACTTTCAAAATTCTGGAAAGGAAAAATCTAAATAGAGCAGAACTGTAAGTCTGGGTAAAGGAGACTGAAGTCCAATCCGGAGCAGAAAGAGAAATTCAGGACAGCAAAGCAGGAACCTTCTCCTTGGGCAAAGCCTCATAAAGAGAAAACCCTGTTTTTCCCTGTCTAAGCCCAGGGTCCATATCTCAGCAGCAGGAAAGAGAGTAGTAAGAAATTTGCATAGGAAGAAAAAGAGGCAGCTCCAGCCCTCTGGAACTCCAGGGGAGGCTTCCTCCTAACACACTTAACTGAACACTGCTATCAGTTGAACACCAGTGAGCACCAGTGACTGCCAGACTGAGGGGAGCAGAGACAACTGAGCAATTAACCTTTGGTGATGGGTGTGAAACTCTAATTAAGAGCAAAGCCTATTTCATTATGTGGGAGGGGGAGCTGCTGAGAAGTGTATAAAAAGGAAAGGGAGTGCAAGCTTGGGAAGGACCAAGGTCTTAGCAAATTAGAGTAAAAATATGTTTCAAATGGATGCTTGTCTGCCCCTGAGAACAGACAAGGGAGCACTTGCTAATTTTCCCAGTTGCATTTCTTATTTCTTCTGTCTTCCAGTAACATAGCTTCGTCTTCCAAAGCCAGCAGCTCTGAGGGTTGAAGTTAGATGCTTCTTTCTGCTATTACTTGCTGCTTGTTTGTTGTGTAGTATCTTTGGTGATTTCTATGGAAATTTGCTCAGAGTAGCAATTTATCATCCTTTTTTCTTATCTTCTTCTTCTTCTTTTTTTTTTTTTTTGAGAGGGGTGTTGAGAAGTGGAAAGCATCCGAATAAGCAAATAGATGTATTCCATCACTTGCCAGAAGGTGAAGTAGTGTCAAGAAGGTTACAGTGTCTGACTGACACTGGGAAGTTGAGACTGAGGGAAAACCTCATTTCCACAGCGCCCTATTTAATTGTGCCCAATTTTAGACAATGGAAAATAAGCTTTACCTTGTGACTGGTTTCCTGTGAAGACTTACTGTTCTGAATCCTCCCCCTTTTTTATCACTTGGCAAATGAATGACTTTCACACAGAAACAAGGTGGGGAAGTTGGGGAGGGAAGTTACAGTAGTGGGGAGTTTTCAGAAGCAGGAGACTTATAGTTCTGGGTCAAATGTTTTTCATTTTTCATCTGTAGGGCCAGGGCTGAGTTTTTAATGTTGCCAGGAAGGGGTGCTGGGAGGAAGTAACCTTTGCTCTCTGAATTTACCTCTAATTCATTACCACATGTGTACCTATTACTCCCTAAAAAGTCAAGCATGAAGGGCTGGTGAGAGAATACAGTGGGCAAGGCACTTCCCTTGCATATCATTGCATGCTAAAGTGATACCGTTATGGCTAGGCATTGTATGAACCCTGGGTATGGCATACCATTGACTTGTGTTCAATTCTTAGCACCCCATAATGTTCATCTGAACACTGCCAAGAGTGGACCTTGAACATAGAGGCAAGAGTAATTCCTGAGCACAGCCTCCTGTACAGCCTCCTATAGTTCAAAGACATAGAAAAAAAAATGGCTTGCCTTGTACTTAGATGACCCCAGTTCTATCTCTAATATTATATATGGTCCCGGGGCATGAGTAAGAGAGATATTTGAGCATAGAACCAGAAATAATCTGAACGCAGCTAGCTACTGAACACTACAACCAGATTGCAAGGGAACAAAGCAACTAAAGAATATGACTTTTGGCATTAAGTAGTCATGTTATAACAGGGGAGAGGATTAAGAATGATAAATTGAGTGTGCAATCCTAGAAACTTGACGTAGCAATTCCATAACTAAATCTGATACCACCATAGCTATAAACCCTGGGTATTGCAGTAGCAAGAACTGAAGGGAAGTGTAGGGAGAAAATGAACAAGAAGCTTTAGAAGGGGGCAAATTGGGGCTCAGGCTACCTTAAAAAGTCCTAAGGTTCAGATCTTCTTGCTGAAATACCTGAAATTTGGTATACTCTTCTAACAACATCTTAAAGAAAACAGTGTTAGTTTTTAATCTTAATGAAGAGTAATTTTTTTAAAAAAAAAGTGGTATAATAGATTTGAGTATTCAACAAAGTGGAGATTAAGTACTCATATTAATTAAGATATGATCTACTTCTGTGAATGAAACGAAGAATCACAACTATTCATTTTTTTTCACTCTGATGCTTACCAAGTTTTCTCCACTTCTTCCCGTACCCTATCCATGCAATCATGATTAGCAGTATTATGGGGGGTGAGGGAAGTCATTCTGAAATAGAAGGTTGGTAGGAACAGTCTTGGGGCTTTTTTTTCTCACTGGGTATAGGAGAGTGAGAGAAGAAGACTGATTTCTGGACATATTTCCAAGCAGAGTAGCATGCAAAGAAAGGGCCAGGAGCTCCTCACAGTCTAATCAAAGCCACCGTTTCACACCTTCTGTGTTAGTCCAGTTTGCCATCGTCCATGTGGGTTTTTATCAGACTTGGCTACTAAAAAGATATAGCACCCCTGCCATACCCTCCTGTCCCAATACCCAGGAGATCTACCACATGTACTAAAAATAAAGACCGCTGTTTCTCTGCAGATACCATTAACCCAATTAAAGCAAAAACTTTAAAGGAAATTGCCACCTCATTAAAGATAAGCAGGATAAACTCCAGCAAGATAAACTTAATCAATTTCAAACTTTGCTCAAAAATTCAAAATCATTTAAAACTCCCAATTGCTTAAATGTAGGTAGAAAACACACAATCATAAGGATGGGAGTTAGTAAATTGAGCAGAATTCCAAGACTTTGGTACAGCAGCACAGGTGGAAAGTAGTGTTTTCTGGAAATCCAAATGAAAATAGAATTAGTGTATTAATGTTAGTATTAGTGTTACTGTTTGTGAGTATTAGTAATTTTAATTTTTAAAGATAATTCACATAAAACCAATAGGATTTTTCCAACCAGATCTTCTAGCAATGTTATAAATGCTGACTCATATGTCAGTGAGATCTTTGTTTCTGGAACTTTCCATTGAAGTTGCACTATCATTTTATCAAAATGCTATCATGAGGAAAATCAAGCTCAGGTTAATTCCCTTCTGATTCTAATTCTTGGCTTGTGAGGGGATCTTGGCAGAACATGCTGCTAAATGTTTCCAACATTTGTCCTTGGTAGAAACTCTTAACTTGTCTTTCTTAAGGATATTGTTGAGAACATTTCATTGGTAATTCTTTGAAATTTGTCCAAACCCACCCCATTCCTCCCAATGCATTTATAAGCTTATTTTATGTTTGAAATGCAGAAACATAGGCCTTGAATAGAAGATTCAAGACAAAAACACCACAAAAAAATTCAGATGGGGAACAAATAGCACTCTGCAAATTGGTGATGTTTGAATGACATTACTTGCATGGTCTGTAGTTCTGAGACTGGAACTTTGTCAGTGTGGGTAAGCCATGGATAATGAGAACAATTCCCCTATTATATTTTCCATTTGAGTATCACCCCATTACTTCACTTGATTATTCGTTATGTTCTTTTAATAGATCTAAGGCATAAGTCAGAATAAACCAGGGTAGCTTCAAGGTATTTGTACAATGGTACAGGGCCCAATTCAATTAGCTTAATTCGTAATGTGAATGGATTTTTAGAGATGTGAAAACGTAGCCCATTTAACCACATGCAAGATCTTTGTTAAAAATGCCCAACTGGTATTTATGAATTTAGAAGGCAAATACATGACATCCACAAAGCTTTCAATATGTCTTTAATTGGATTGACAATGACAGGTCTAGCCCCGTTGCCACGAATAACTAAAGGTAACACATTGATTTCTGCAGAGTAAAATCTGCCCCACCAGCAGCTCCTGTTTGATAGTGTAATTTCTTCAAACTTTTGAAGTTATGTAATGTTTTCGGGTGGCTTATCTCTGCTCAAAGTTTGCCTCAGGTCCTTCCACATTGCGTTTTATTATGGCAGACTTATTCACACATTTATGATATCTGCCAGGATGCTGTATATATTTTGATATATAGTTTGGCCTTTCTGGACCTCATTTAACCTTATAGACTGCAGTTTTCTCATCTGTAAAATTGCCATCCTACCTGCCCTGCCTACATCATGAGACCTTCTGATGATTCAAAGAGTTAATTTAGGTGAACTGATTTTAAAGTATACCATAAAAATGCCATTCAGTATCAAACTAATTGGGATAAAATTTTTATTTTGATGTGGTAAGATTAGCTTAGCATATGCAAATAAACTATAAAACTAATTGTTTATTGTTTTACTTAATCAGCTTATTGGCCCAAAAACCTACAATATGTGGGATTTTTTAGACATGGTTTCTGCTTCCATTTTCTCTTGATATTCCCTTGTGGATTTCTTGTGAATGTAAAAAGATCAGAAGGTCACATCACAGGTTACCTTTCATTGAGGAGGCTGAGGCATCCTATTCATTGTCAAGTTCTAGACTTTTTCCTTTTCATCACCCAAAAAATTGGTGTCATTTGGAGCATTCCTTCTTCTCTCTTGACCCCTGCTTTCTTCATGGTGAGTGGCTGGCTAGAACTGGAAAGTCAAAATCTGAACTTGTTTTCTCTGAGAACAGAAGGACCTCTCACAAGGCATCTGCAAATCTTAAAATAGAATTAGTTTTTGAAGGTGATGAATCTCTCCTGTACTCTTCAGCAAAATATTAAGCAAACTGATAAGTAAAATATAGGCTGGAGAGAAGCCCGTAGAACTGACTAGATCTGTGCTTCATTTAGAGGGGAGCCTTAAAAACCTCATATCAGTTTCCTGTTTCTGTTCCGTTTAAGTACAATCATGACCATTTTAAAACTTCTACTTATTACCTTTGTTATTATTTATCAGATAGCCTTTGTTTAATTTTTAAATGAGTGATAAGTTAAAAGCCAGTATCATTTATCATAAATAAATTATAAAGATAACAAAAGAAAAACATTGGCCCATACTGGAACCCGCCAATAGCTATGTCCTACACTCTTTTTATGAAGTGAAAATAAAAACAAGCAAGAAAGTTCTAAAATAGTCTTAAATGTCTGTGAGCACCATGTTTGTTTTATCAGGACATAACAGTTGAAAGAAAATATGAAATGAGATAATTTTTCACATGAATGATTTGATATAGTATTTACTTCACTATGACTTCATGTCATGCAACAATATTGAGTACAGTAGTCACATTGAGTAATTTATCTATTTTATTATAATGTAAAGATATTATCTTGATCCATGTATGTTCTCCATGTGACTGAATTACTGGGGAGTTATAACTTTCAAGTTCTACAAAAAATATCCTCTGTAGGGCCTGGAGAGATAGCACAGCAGCGTTTACCTTGCAAGCAGCCGATCCAGGACCAAAAGTTGGTTGGTTCGAATCTCGGTGTCCCATATGGTCCCCCGTGCCTGCCAGGAGCTATTTCTGAGCAGACAGCCAGGAGTAACTCCTGAGCACCACCTGGTGTGGCCCAAAAACCAAAAAAAAGAAAAAAAATTCTGTCTCTCACTTTTTCATTAAAGTATAACAGAATTAATTTTTTTAAATAAAAGTCTTCATATAATAGAAAACTATCATAATAAGAATCTACTAAGAAAATTATTTGTTCAGATGCCTGGGAAATGCTTTCCATGAGTTTCTAACTCATTCCTTACTATGTTTCTATAAATCAAATACTTTTAAATAAACCATTTTACTGACATGGAAGATATAAGTCCAGCACAATTTGTTCACAATCTGATTCAGGAATCTGTGTCTAAATTGTTCTTAAAATGATCTTACTGTTTTAAAAAATACTGCCAAGTATGGTAAGAGATCATATTTTTATATTTTAAATATGAAAATAAGTTTGACCTTCCAACATTGCTATATCAATAGAAGATAAATGTTTACAAGTTGTATGTAGGTTAAGGATGGAAAGTAAGCACAGATAAAATAACAAATATTTTATTGAGCTATTTTTAAACAAAATGTTTAATTTTTATTCTTTCCTTTGTCACTCTCCTGCCCCTCTCTCACCCCTTCCCACTCCTTATCTTTCTTCAGTCTTTCCCTTCTCCTTTCCTCCCTTATTTCTATAATGTTACTCATGTGAGAATACAAGCAAAGTTCCAAAATATTTTGAACCCAGGTGAGGATGGTTGTTTAAACCTGGCAGCAGTGACCCCATATTATTTTAATCCTTGCCCTTCTATCATTGCCTTGTTCCCATGCCCCTGTCCTTTATGGTAGGATTTCTTAACCTCAGCACTATTGACATTAGTGATCAGATCATTCTTCATTGTAAATGGTTGTCTTGTGCTCTGTGACTTGTGGACAGCATTCCTGAACTTTACCTACTAGATGCCAGTAGCATACCCCCATTTGTAACAAAAATTACTTGACTTTTCAAAATTAGCCCTGCTTAAAGACCAAAGTAGGGATTATCTAAATACATATTTTTTTCTTTTTTATGTTGGCTTTTTATTTGTTGATGTGTAAATATTATCACTGTTTCATTTTCCTTTAATACAGATTATTTTTCTGTTCAGGGGGCATGTTTAGACTCCTTAAGGGTTCAGTAAAATTACTCTGATTTTTAAGATAGAGCAATGATGTCATTAGCTACATCCACACATATGCATTTCATTACAGAAACTCAATATTAGTCATGCTATCTTCTTCAGAAAGAGCATTTTTGAAGATATCAGTTCAGCAAAAAGCAACTATAAAGACAGAAAACTTTCTAGTCTAAGCTGACTTGATCAATGGTCAGTGTAGAAACCAGAAAATTGTTGGCCTACATTGGGGTTGCATTTAGGTTAATCTGAAGTTTTCACAATTATGGGTTTTGTTTTGTTATTTAACAGCATATGGTAATCTTGGGCCTTACTTTTGTGATTGTAAAATTAGAGAAAGCAATAAATCCTCATTTTGGCATGTATGTATATACATGACCCAGAAGATACTATATTCATAGATTCCCAGACTACATTGTAATATATATCTTATGACTACTTTGAGAAATACATTTGAAAAATTTTGGGAACCCCTGAAGATAGATGTCATTATTTTATGGCTAAAATAAAAGACTAAAATTTTATATCAACACCACTTTTTCAAATTCTTAACTATTATAGTGAGAAAAGAAATCAGATTATTTTGTTGGGAACAGTGGGTGAGAAGAGAGAAATACACTGATAGAGAAAGGCTTTTAGACCTTTTTATGACCCTGCTTTTTTAATGTCCTCTTTTTTTTTCCATGCCTAACATAAGTCAATGAATTGTAAAGATTCTGCCAATGCCATTTCCTTTCTTAGCTTGCATCTTTATAAGGTTTCTGGCTGTGCTTGTAGAGTGCATTCGACTTCACACATTTCCTCACAACCATATCTGTCCCATACCTGAATTCGAAGCAGAATTCTTCCCTCTTTGTTGAATGGGTGACAAGGTAGTTGGCTGTTCTTTGTACATATTCATGTTGAGTAGGTGCTGTATAACATCACTGTTCTTTTCATAATGTGACTCACGACAAAATTACCCCATCTTTCAGTAATCTCAAGGAAAAAAAAAAACACTTGCCATCTGCAATTTACTGCTTTTAACCTGAAAAAATAGGATCTAAAATCATCCTTAGATACTTGAATCTTCATGTGGTTGCAACAGAGCTGACAGATGGCACATGATGGCTGGTTCAGCACAAGGGAAATTCAAGTCGACAGTCTTGTGGAGGAACTTGGGTAAAGGTCACGACCACTGCTTAGTTAGACAGAATGAGTAATTTTTCTCTCTCCACCAGATAACAGGTACTTTATGGATATTCACTGAAACACTTCAATAAGTGGAAGGGAAGCAAGTAATGAAGCAAAAGGTCCTCATTTTGGGCTATGAATAAGGAGACTATGCAAACCTTTATTTTTTGAGACATGAAGCTCAGGATATCTATTCAATGTAGGATTTGTTTCTTCTTTTTGTATCATACAAGTATGATGTTTGCATTTCTTTAATCATTATAAGCCTTTCTCTATTAAGTAATATAATATGTTCCTTAGGAATAGGGGAGCAAAGAAAAAGAGTGGAACATTTTCTAAACTTGGCTATCATTCCAACAGATTCTTATTCTGCTGTGATGCTTAACATAACAGATTTCCAGGAAAGCTTTGTAAAATTGATACCGGGAAGAAGTTATATATCCTCCCTTAATTGTAGACTTTAGGAAGTTCTGAATTCTAGAATTTCAGAGAATTTGGTCCTAACAACTTTATGGAGAATGTAGAAGAGATTCTTGGCATCCAGTTGTTTTCATCACCATTTCCAATGTAGATCACTAGGCAAAATTTTAATGATGTACTGGCTGTGTAATATATTGTGTTATCTGTTTTTTTTTAAATTTATTTTCAAATTTTAGGATAGTGATGAGTCCAGTCACTCAGAGCTGAAAGCTTCCCAGTTCAACAACAACAAAAAAGACCTACCATATTTTCCGGCGTATAAATGGGGCTTATAAGATGACCCCCTAATTTTGCAGTTAAAACATAGGTTTAGGCCTATATTCGCTGTATCAGACAGAACGTTCCTGTGCTGTAACTGTATGTACAACAGTGAGCCAATCACAACAGCAAAGGTTCAAAGGTTATACTGTAATAGACTTCCTCTCTGACTCTAGCCAATCTGAGCAGGCTTTTGACAGTGTAGATTCAGGTCCAGAACATTGTCTAATTTGCATGCATAAAAAGCCTGCTTAGATTGGCTGAGTTAGAGGGGCGATTGGAGCAGCCTGGCAGTGATTGGTGCAGGATCGAGTTGGAAAATTCGTTTTGTGGCAATATTCAGTCAATTTTCCTTTAGCGCATATTGAAACATTTTTCGGGATATACTCGGCGTATAAGACAACCCCCGATTTTCGGTTGACTTTTTTTGTTTCAAAAGTCATCTTATACGCTGGAAAATACGGTATTTGCTTTGTCCCATGATGCACTTCGTGTAAGATTATTTTGTCAGATCTAAACTCTAGATTCTCTAGATTCTCTCTTTTTTTTTTTTTTTTTTTTTTTTTTGGCAGAGAAGTCTTCAGAGAGTTCTGCAATGACCAAAATTCTTTGGCTTCCCTGGCCAAATATATATATATATATATATTTGGCCCCAGACTAAAGTTTAAATAACCCAGCAACATCTAAACTACCTGCTCAAATAAACAATTTAAGCCCAGTGGTTCATCCCAAGGGAAAGCTCGTTTTCAATTATTTTGAAATTAGGTTATGATGTTGGTTTCACAGCTCTACAAAACTCTGACAAAGAATGCCAAATAGTACATTTTATACTCTAACTAAATAAATTATATGATCTGTGAAATATATATTTATATGGCAGATTAAAATATATTTTTAGTAGTTAATACTTCTGTGGAATTTATTTTATGCGCTGGATGAGGTATTTAAGGTGTACTATGTTTGTTTAACCTTTAACAATCATGTGAGGTAGGTATAATCACCATGTACTTTATCAGTATAGTTACTCTATTTTATAGGTAAAACATTTGAAATGGGGCAGTAACTTTCTAAGATGGCTTTCAAGATCTTTTCAAGAGAAGTTACAATACCTAGGACAAAGAGTTTGCAATATCTTTTCTTATATGCATTTCTTTTGTTCTGTTGAAGGAAACACAAACAAAACATTTATTTTCATTAGTTTTGTTTAAGAAAAATAGGGTTGGACCTGATCATGACTGGAATTACTGTGTCTGTGTCTTCTTTCCTCTAGTTTTCTTTCCTTTTCTCTTTTTCTTCACTCACTTGCCTCCTTTTCCTTTCCTCTTTTCCCCTTTTAAATTTTAACCTGTCCATATGTTCCTTTTGTTCTTTCTTCTTTCCATTTGTTTGCTTTAATTCTCTGACTCTCTCAGGTCTTCCTAATATTACCTCTGAATCAATATGTATATTTGTTGTGTAAGTATATGAGCCTTCATGAGGTGTTCCTTACAGAGAAATGTCAGAGATCCTACTTTGTTATGGGATTTATGGTTACTTTGGAATCTTTTACAATATAAACTTTCAGGAATTTCCTATACTGTTAGTGAAAAAGTTATAGTTTAGCTTCACAGAGACTGGAAAGAATTTTCACTAGTTTCTTAATGATAACACTCCATCCTCCATAACTGTCGTCCTGCTCCATAAAACAGCCAGGGTACTATTCTTCACTTGTAAATGAAGAAATTTACAGAGAATGTTCTGGAATCCTAAGAAAAAGAATTATCTTTTTGAGAGTGAAAACTTAGTTTTTCAGTCTCAAGTATGTTACTTACCTTGTTTCCCAAGATAGACTAACCAGAGTTCATGAGAATGATGCTTTAGTGAAATAACTGAACAAAGGAGAGATGTGCATAGCATCTTCCTAAGTTTACACCAGCATAAGACATGAAGTGATGACCTGTCATATCTAAATTCCTTCTTGCCCTTGCCATGCTCTGTTCATCCGCTTTAAATGATCTCTTCCTCATTCCCCTATATTTAATTTAATAAGCAGGCATCCCCTGGTATGAACTCTGTAAATATTGTAACTGAATTACTGTCTGTTTACTTAACTCATTAGAAAAAACCATGATAAGCTTTTTAATTACAAAATTAGCCCTGCCAAATCAATTCCTTCCATTTAATGAACTGAAGAATACGGCACAAGGAGGATAAAATAATGTTTCTTTCCCATCCCTTTTAAGATACTCTTTGTCTCAAAATAATTGTAATGAAAATTAATAGCAACAACAACAACAGAAGCAATGTTACTCTGTTTTGATGTGGTTCCTGAATACTAAATTATGCCATAGACATTTATCCAGGAGGACCTAAAATAGTCCTGAATCTATAAGCATTTTTAGTCTTGTCCTGAATACCTTACCTTGAGCTCTCTAGTTCTTTATCAGTTTGATGCTCATATTTTGGATCCCTAACCAATGAGTAAGTCATCTGCATAATACTTTATATCTATATGAACATCTATCATTTATCACTTATTCTTAAGAGTTGCTTCTAAACTATAATTTTTATATCTGTTTTAGGCCCCTATAGACATGCATCTCTAAGAAAGCAAGACCAAACTTAAGCAAGTTCTCCCTTATCTATAGCCAATATATCAAAATTTTCCTGAATTTTTAGCAGGATCAAGGCAAATCTTATCAATAAAATAAGTGGCATATTTATGTATAGATATGATTTATATGTATATATATTCATGTCTATGTATTAGTGGTTCCTTATTATCTTTTTATTGTCAAAGTGAATATCGAAGCAATTTAGTAAACATATTATTAACTATTTTCCTATTTGACTTTAATTTAACTTTATGAAATACTTGTGAATAAATTAGATCTTATGAGAAAAAACTCTTGGCATGTTTTATTTGAAATAAAAGCCATAAGCCAATATAGAAAAATATATGTATTTCTTTTTGAGTTTGGGGTCATAACTGGAGTACTCATGGGTGACTTCTGGCTCTGAACTCTGAAATCACTCCTGGTGGGCTCAGAGGACCATTTGGAAATCCAGGAATTCTACTCGAGTTGGCCACATGTAGGATAATTGCTTTATCCACTGCACTATCTCTCCAGTCCTTGAAAAGAATATTTAGGGAAACATGAATAAACACCCATGTGAAGATGTTTTTCTCATCTTCTTGCTTTTATTTATGACTTCCCTCCACAAATGAGATAAATTATACTATATCTCTGATTTATCTTATTTCACAATCTTAAGCAATAATAAATTAATAGGTTCTTGTTCATAAAAATGCACTATAAACACAAGTTTCCTAAGACTTGCAACATTTTAACAACAGTGCACTTATTCTTTATTAAAATTTGCATGGTTCATTTCTCTGAACAAGGCCAAATGCATATGAAAACATAATTTTGGTCAATGGTTAGCAAATCAAGAATAAAAAGAAAACTATGGACTATTCTGTTAGAACACATAATTTGGGAATTATACATCTAGAAGATCAGTAATTTTTTCTTTTTTGCTCACCAATGTATTATAAAGGGATTATCTTAATGTGCTTACAAATAGATTGCCATTAATTATAGAAATTATTCCTTTGGAAATTCATCGTTTTGGCCAAACCCTTAATGACTGAGTTAAAAATGGCTAGTAAGAGGTGTTTTATGAAGAAAAACAAATTTAATTTGTTTAATTCTGATTCCTCACTTAGGAAATCAGTATGTGGTCGCCCAATCCTGTTTGGTGACCAGCGACTTTTGGCTTTTCTTACTGCCTGAAGTAACATGATAATTAATTCAGAAGTTTTCTGGTAATTTTTTTTTCTTGGATGCTTCAGGATTGTGTAAGACAATTACATCTGTGGAGAAATGAGAAGATATCTTTTGTCTATTTTGGGTGTAAGGATATCATAACTATTAATCACAAAGTTGTGACACAATTGAACTCACCTCAGAAAATTGCCTTCATCATGGAATTACAGTTACATTTTTTTTTCTGAAAGACCAATTCAATTCTTACTCTCTTTTCTATGTTCTCAACACAGCAAAATTCCAACTTTCTGATCTAGTCTGGGAATTTTCATGCACAAAGCATTCAACCTCTGGGGCCTATTTTTTTAAACAGCCTTTATGTCAATAATTCTGAATACAGTATAAGATATTTTTTCTTGAAAAGATGTCAGTACTGTTGACAATTGGCTTTTCCCAGTGTAATCATCAGACGACACCTTGCTGATGTGAGTGTATGTGTGGGGGAGAGGTCTCCATTCCCTGGAACCATAATGTCAAGTTTCATATTGTCTGAGATCAGCAACTATTCAGAACCAACCAAGTACTGCTTTCTCTCCAAATCACCTTCCCTGCTGACCATAACTGGTTATATAATTCTGCATCTTCTATTATCCTGACTGCTGATCCGTGCCTGATGGCTATGCCAGGTCTCACAACGCCACAAGCTTTTGATTGCTGTACTGTAAGCTGCTTAATAAGACAATTAAAAATGATTTACAAATGGCCATTGCAATGCAACTGGGGATCAGGGAGAGAGTGTTCTGCAGACTGCAGTATTAAAAACTCATGCCCTTCTCTCTTTGCAGCTGCCTTTAATTCCAATGCTAGTTTATTTTCCTCTGTCTTTTATGGTGAGATTAAATATTATTTTATAAGAGTCACTCCTAAATTATGTATATATGAAAAATATTTAAAATCATTTGTATCGATGCTGGGTTATTCTAGATACTTATTCACAAGAATGTATCTTTCTTGTAGTAAAGATAAAAATTGCCTAACTACTCTGAAGCAGTTAAGAGGTAGTACAGTATTTCATCAGGCTGGCTTATTAATAGTTTATGGGTCAAACTTAATTTAATCATTAACATATTTATCCTGATCCATTTCATCTTTCCTCTTCCTTTCAATTACTTCATTGATTTAAATGGGAAAAATTTCCCTAAAGATTTCATTTGGAGCCACATGAAATTTTATTACAGAGAATACGAACTTATCAGTAATAATGATCTTGGTATTTTGAATTTGAAAGCTGAGATATTAATGTAGACTAGAATTTCATCTTGTATGTATGGGAGGTTCTCATTGTTACTGTTTTATTTTAGTTGTTATTTTTTGGGGGGTCTGAAAAAATGGTGATTGATATTGACCCAAATATTAAGAAGATACTCTATTTTTAGTTATGTGCTCTGAGGATTAATCATATTGGCATTGATTGACATAACTTTTGTTAGAAAGGATATGTGACATAAATAAAAAGAGCTCTTTTCATTCTTGCTTCTGTTATTTAGTGAAGTATCGATCTTTATTTTCTCAGCATCAAGAGTTGAGGTAGAGATTACATACGGCATACTAAATAAAGTTTCCAGCACACAGTAGGTGTTCAGAAAATGTCAATTTGTTTGGTCTTTCCAAAAAATTCAGGAATATAGGTGGATAAATAATTATTGGTGCTTGAGAAAGTGATTCTCATGAGTATAATCTGACTTATGTTGTGAAATTCTAAGTATTATGATGATGAATTGAGTAACCCCTATATCACAATGATGTCTTGATTAAAACTACTGTTTGATTAAAATGACTATTTTCTAGCACTCCAGTAACCTTTTATTGACATACTTTAAATATTTGTCCCTTCATTTTTGTCTTGTGCTATTTTTAAGTAATATATATACATATATAGAATATATATAATGCAGTGACCATGAACATAGGTATGTTTTGAAGAAAATTTACTTATGCATTCATATAGAACTCCCTACTATATGTCCTGTTTATAGAACCAGTACCACCGATAGTAAAACCAATAATCATATCACTGAAAAACAGGTCTTCTGTAGAATTTTGTGGATTCCCTTTCCCTTAATATTAGAGAGAAGGAAGAGAGGATAGTGGTATTCTAGAGGACTTCTATTCAACTCTGTTTCTCCCCTCCCTACCACTATAAGATTCCAATTCACTTACTGACTCATTTAAGAGTGGAATAGACCATTTTTAGGGACTTTCAAAGTCTAGTTCTTAGGAGGTCAAGTCTTTGGCAAATGTTCCTGACAAGAACAATTCTTTTAGCCCAACCTTTTTTATTTTGATTCCTTATATCTTTTCCAACTTCATTTTTCAATACCCAATCTTTCTTTTCCTCTACAGCACATAGAGTGCCACTTAGCGTTCAGCTAGCATTATTTGAAGAAGTATCAGGTATCATCTATGCTTCTTCTGTCTCATCCAGATCAGATCCAATCTCATCCACTATTTGTTCTTTTCAAATGATCCATCTTTCTTAGAAACCAAAAAAAAAGTATAAAAATCAACATATAACAGCCATTTGAGGTGAACTAAACAATAATAATCATGGTGCAAACAACCAATAGGTTTGAGTTTGAATTTCTGAATCTGACTATAATGTTGCTTTCCTTGTCTCTATTATGTTGGGCCTTTTTCAATACTTAATATACATACCTATAAATTTAGTTTATATTCAATATCCCCACATCTGGGTGAAAATAAAGTCTATTATAAGGATGGAGTTAGCACAGCAACTTTGCTTAACCAAAGGTAATAAAGACAGTCTCTTTCTCCAAAAGGATTTCTTTGCCATCTGCTTGACTAGTCAAACCATTGCATAAAGAGTTTTTGCCTTGTCATTAATTTTTGGAGGATAATAGTGTACATCCAGGAATCTGATTTCAATGAGCAACATAATTAACATAAAGCTGGAAAATCTCTTAGGCCCAAACAGTCATTTAAGTTAGTTTATGACAAGTGTATAATAAGGTGTTTATATATTTTAATATGAAGACTTTACGACAAATTGATGATAGCTTTTAACTATTGAAAGGTTGTTGTTTTATTACTGTCATATCCATACTGTTTCCCTGATTATTCTTTTGTTTTGTTTTGTTTTGTTTTGGTTTTTGGGTCACACCTAGCAGTGCTTAGGGGTTACTCCTAGCTCTATGCTCAGAAATCGCCCCGGCAGGGTCAGAGGACCATATGGGATGCCCGGATTTGAACCACCATCCTTTTGCATGCAAGGCAAATGCCTTATCTCCATGCTATCTCCCAGCCCCATCCCTGATTATTCTTGCTAAAACTTATTCCTTAAAGCAGTGTTATTTCTTCCATTTTATCATTCACTATACCTAGGCTGGTCAAATTTTTTTCTATGCTATTGTTTAACTTTGTTTTATTCCATATGACCATATCACTCATTCTATCTTCTTCTTTATAGCAAATATAACATAGTCTTCAAAAGTCATCTTTTAATTTTCCCTGGTCACAAAAACATCAATCATGCTTTTCTACTGATACTTTATCATGAAGTTTAAGTTTGAACCTATACTGTTCCATGTTGTTTTCTCTGTCTATAAGTGTATTATTTTGATTCTTCCATTAGAGTATAAATTTCTAAAGTTCAGAGAAAAAGAAACCATGGACACTTCTCCATATGTTGTCTTCACAATATTGGGTGGATAAGTGCTTATTGATCAGTTGATTAGTGGTTTGCTTGCTTTCTTAGATGGTAGCTAATTTGCTCATTCCTCAATAGTGGCTTTCTAGACTATAAGTTATAGATCTTCTCTTTCACCTCAGTTACCCTTGAAACTGTATTGATTTATATATGCTGTATTTTGCCTTAGATTGTATTGTTACTACTGTGAAAGAATTGTCTCTAGGGCTGATTCTAATGACTTATAATAAGTTAGTATAAAATAGGGATTTTACGCTATGATAAATTATTGAAGTTATTAATATTTATGGAGCATTCACTTAAAATGAGCATCTAGCAAGAACTTTATACAAGAAAAGAGAGAAAACATAGATTTTTTTAATCTAAAATTTGTCCAGAGAAAGGATAGAAATTATATGCATAAATGTAGTATTGCATTAAGGCAGAAAAACCAGAAATTAATATGGTGAAGGATAGAAAATCAAATAGGACATTCTCAGAGGAAGTACGTGGAATTGCTCTGAGTAGGTCTTCTAGTTTATCTTCACTAGAATTCTTTGTTAGGAAGTGAAACAGAGTGACATTTAGCATCTGCATGAAGCAAAAATTAGTTATTCTAAGTAAGACAGAATTGAGAGAACAGCCTTGCTTGGTCTTTCACAGTGTACCTTAAATGCTTCTCTTCTTAAATATCTTTATTTGTAAGGACACCGAATTTAGCTACAGAAGATCAGTGAGCTCTGGCTTTTCTTGGTTCACATAATTTACAAATGAGTTATAATTTGATTATTAATTTGTTACTTGTGATGCACTTAAACTCAGAACTTACATCTATTTCACTAGAAAAGTGAATTTGATTTTGATTCCGACTCCTTCAGAATTATTCTGGAAGCTTTGTTTTGTGCTATTCTCTGCTTGTTTCTCATTATCTGCACGAGCTTTCTGTCTTCTCTTATCCACGTTCCCTGATCCATAGCTCTCCCCTGCACTCCTTGGAATCCATTCTCTGTTGTATATAATAAGTCTCTTCTAATTTTCTACTGTAATATATAATGAATTGAATTTGACTTTCCTGTTAGATCTACTTCTCTGAAAATATTCCTTCCCATGAAGCCAAAAGGACTCTGCTTTCCACTACCTTTGCTCTGCCACATGAGACAACTTTCAATGGCTAATCTATGCTCTACCCACCTACATTATGTTTTTAGGAGTAAATGACACACTTCACGTAAGTGGACTCATAATTTTGTATTCTTAACTTCTAACATTGATTAGATTCTTAACTTCTAACATTTTTATTATTAAAGACATTTGTGTTTTTTTGTAGAGGCTAGGGAAGGTAGTCTGAATCATAGGTTATGGCACACACCCAGGAGTACTCAGGCAGTGCTACTCAGTACTTATGTGGATGTCTCATAAAGAATCACTTCTTCTCTACTGGTTCCATGTTATGGAATTCCTTAAAACTTTATAGTTGTCATCTTACCACTTGTTTATTTTCTTGTCTATCTTCAATGTCTACTCTCATTAGGAATCCTGTGCAATGAGAACATAGATTTGCTTCACTCTTTTACTCTGACTTTTAACTTTTCTTGTTCTGATTTGGTTACAACTAAAATATACTCCTTCAATTGAGAAACTCATCTAAGATTTTTTCTGAACCCACTATAACTTTTACCACTATATTAATTGGTATTTGTATTGGTTTCATATTCTCTATCTTCTTATTAGGATTTGTTATTGCTTATCCTTTTGATGGTGGTCATCCCAAAAAGCCTGAGGTCATATTTTTTATGGTTTCTTCATATTTTTCTAATATTATCAATGCTGAGCATCATTTCATATACTGTTGAATATTTATATATGTCTTTGAGAAAAATACCTATTCAGGTTTGTTGCCAACATTTTAATTAAATCATTTGTTGCTTTTGTTCATTTTGGTTTTGCTTCAATACTTAGTTGCATGCTTTTTTAAAACATGCATTTTGTATATTGATTCCTTATCTTGCTTTGTAATAATTTTTTTCCATAGAGTATGTTGTCTTTTCATTATTAAAGAGATTTGTGTTTTCTGTAGAGGCTAGAAAAGGTAGTCAGAATCATAGTTTATAGCACACATTAGTGAGGTTTGAAGTATATATTTGATTATTTTTATTTAGTTGTCTATGCATAGATGGAAGATACAGAAAAAATATGATCTCAGATCTTTCATTACATTGTTTGATATAAGATTAGGTCAGTTTAATTTTGGGAGGGGTCACACCCAGTAGCACTCAGGGTTACTCCTGGCTCTACGCTCAGAAATCGCTCTTGGCAGGCTCAGGGGATCATATGGGATGCCGGGATTCGAACAACCAACCTTCTACATCCAAGGCAAACGCCTTACCTCCTTGCTATGTCTCTGGCCCCCAGGTCAGTTTAATTTTTTAACATGTGAATGATTGATTTCCAAAAACCATTTTTAAGAAGAAATTATTCTACTGAACACTTACTTACTTATTTACTAAAGTATATGTTTAGTGTGAACTCTTTCCTATAAGAATTTTTACAAGAGAGAACTGCAAAAAGAGTTTATGCTTTCTTAATGCCTAAGTAAAGTTACTCTCTTGAGTTTGCAGTATTAATTGGTGGCTCCCTGGATCATCTACCTGGCCCTGTTACAAATTAAGTGACTGTTACATCTCAAAATAATATATTTTCAAGGGGAATATAGTTTCTCCTTTAAAACAAATTCTGAAGAGGAGGAGAATGCAAATAACCCTTTTCAGGAGAAGTTGAAATACAAAGTTTCCTCACTTAGGGCCCAATTAGTCAGTGGTAAAAACCCAGTCTACAAGGTTCCACTTTGTCCTTGAAATTAGACTTCACAAAATGTGCTCTGGCTTCCCTCAGGCACAGAAGCACAGTATCCATGTTTTTATTCTGACCTCAATTAAGCCTTTGCACAAGCTCTTCTTTATTTTGCTCTTCATTGAGGAAAGGATAGAAGAAGAATTTGAATTGCATTTGCTACATTTTTTTTAAGAGAGAAGTAACCAAATTCTTACTCTTCCTTTTGCAACAGGAAGGAAGAGCATTCTAAAGAAAGTCACATGAATCTATTAGAATAGCACTCACATAAAGAATTCAAATTAGCATCCAGAAATCTTTCTAGATTCTTCTTGTCTTTCATTGACATCTCACTCCATTTTCTTGAACTTGACAAAGTTTGAATCATGGAACATATTGTTCAGATGTGGGCAATAATACATTTTGTAACTAATTCAGTATAATCCATAGTAATGCTCTTTTTCATAATATATCTTATAAAAAGATAGATATGGAAGTAAGTACATATTAAAGGTGTTTAGTTTTTGGCTCTTTTACTTCTCTTTTGTCTATAGTTGAAATTATGCAAAGAAAAAAAGCAAACTGCCATCCATATAGATGAAGTAAATAAAGGAGGGCCAGAGAGATAGGACAGCAGGTAGCATTGCTTGTATGTCAATGCTGAGGTTCAATCTTTGACACCATGAATGATTTCCTAAACACTGCCAGCAGTGTCCGTGAGCACAGAACCAAAAATTAGTTCTGAAGAAAGGATGTAAGGAAGAAAAAAAAAGAAGAAAGAGGAGAAGGAAGGAATAAAGAAGAAATCAAGGAAGGAAAAAGAAGAGAAAGGATGAAGTTAGGTTAGAAAGAAAAGAAGATTTTTATAATAAAAAATCAAAATGAGGGGCCGGAGAGAGAGCATGGAGGTAAGGCATTTGCCTTTCATGCAGAAGGTCATTGGTTCGAATCCCGGCATCCTAGATGGTCCCCGGAGCCTGCCAGGAGCGATTTCTGAGCCTGGAACCAGGAGTAACCCCTGAATGCTGCCGGGTGAGACCCATAAACCAAAAAAACGAAAAAGAAAACAAAACAAAAAACAAAAAAAAGAACAAATCAAAATGAATTAAATACTTCATGGGTTAAAATTCTACCAAATTAGTACAAAAAAAACTTACACTTTATATATAATGTAAATATTAGTTGAAACATTTTTAACCAGAACATGTTTTCCAGATGGATTATTATAATTCTTAATAACTTTTAAAAAGTAAAAAATTTAAACACTTTAAGCATGTTAGTAAATGTATTTTCAATTTGCTAATGACATACAAAATCTTAATGAAATCTGTCCCTCAGGACTGTTAGGACTGTATCTAAGAACATGAATGATTCTACCTGAGATAGTTTCTTCCTCAAGCTGTCCCCTTCCAAAGCTCTAGAAGTCAAAGGTAAGAAACCCAGAATTCACAGATCAATCCCTACTGTTGTAGCACCGTCCAGAAGGAGAAAAGCAACACTGCCAGGGCATGGAAGGTAAAAGGTTTTATTATGTCAGCAGCCACAAATGCGTTCACACCAAAAAAGGTTGAGCCCTGAGTTAAGACAAACAAGTTTTTATACAGAATTTACCAGGAGACCATGATCAAAAACTGACCAGCTTTGTAATAGCCTTACATTGATCATGACACCCCATTATTCAGGATCGTGGACCCCATTGTCAGTATCTTACAATATCCATCTCCTTTCCCTAGATCCCATTCTGGCTCTAAACCACTTCTGCAGTGGCATTTTCCATTTTCCATCACACTACACTAATGACAAAGTAAGAATCTTCACTCTGGGCTTTCTTCTTCATGTTTGCTTTTTATGCTCACTAAAAGTCTAAGGTACCTTTATATTAAATCTGTTCCAGGGGAGAAAATTTAGGAAGATGAAAGCAAAAACTACACACCACCTTTCAAAAGAAATTACCCCCAAGTTAACTGCTACTAATATTCCTTTAACCTTAACTGTGTCTGTTTTAGCCCAAAGGAATACTGCTTAATGTAATTTGTTCTGTTTTTATTGCTTTAAATTTAGGCATAGTTTCCACTGTAACAGCGTTGTTTTCCTATGAGGAAGAAGGGCAATAGCAATACTCCTTAGGTGGCCCATAATCCCTTCCACTAACAAATGAAAAAAGAGTCAATATCTAGATTTTATGTAACATTTTTGAAAATTGATATGTAGGGGCCGGAGAGATAGCATGGAGGTAAGGCGTTTGCCTTTCATGCAGGAGGTCTTCGGTTCAAATCCCGGTGCCCCATATGGTCCCCTGTGCCTGCCAGGAGCAATTTCTGAGCCTGGAGCCAGGAATAACCCCTGAGCACTGCCCGGTGTGACCCAAAAACCACAAAAAAAAAAAAAAAAAGAAAATTGATATGTAAAGGAAACACAATAGAAAAATCAGTGACACATATGAGGAATTAATTCAAAAGATTAAACATTCTAATAGGCTTTAAACTTGTGGAAAGATATCTGGTTTACTCAGTGGTCCAAGAATTGCAGTGGGCTGTGTTTGTTTTATATTTGTCCTAACAACACACATTATAAATTGCCAAAGTCCTGATGCTATTTGAGAAAGTTTACATTGTTGTAAATATATTTTTAAATATGGATTAACCTTTACTTGTTAATTTCTGTTGTTATATGGTATATAATACAGATGTATGCATACTCTGAATCTACATATTCTTATTATGAAAACCCTATCTCATAAAATAAAAATATTAGTAACCAAGTATATAAGTTCAAGAATTTTATTGCAACAATTTACTGTATGCTTTTTTTTAAGAGAAAGATCAAATAAGTGTTTATAAATAGTGAAATGCAATTGTTAGGTAAAATTATAGTAATTTCCTATCAGGGACAGTTCTGTAGTCATTTAGAAGAATAACCTTGTTTTTATTACTGCAAACCACATAACTACTATTGAAGAATTTCTACAATGTATTGTAAATATAGGAGGCAAGATAATAATTGAGAAAAATAAGAATGATATATTTGTTTAGTAGGGTTGTCAAGTGCTGGGGAAAGAATGAAAACTATGTAAGAGATAGAAAGCTACATAAATCAAATTATAATTCAGCTTAGCTGAAAAGTAAAGCTCACAGAAAGAAAAGAAATCTCAACATTGAATTGAACATAACAAGGCCAGTGCATGATAAAAAAAAGTAGAGAATTGAACATTCTTTTGGAGATTATTTTGATAACGTTTTATCATCAAGTCATATAAGGAAGGAGAATTCATAAACATAAGAATCTAGCATGTGGTTTATATTCTGTTGAGTCCATAAGGATAGTAAGACGTATAGAATTCTTTACAGTAAATAAATAAACTTGCAGAGCATATTTATAAACAAGTGGTGATTTTGAATATTTTCTCACTTACGAGAAAACAAATCGTATCCCAAGAGAAAGATCTGGAGAGGACTTTGTGTTATAACTTTACTCCTATGCATGATGTGCATGCTTGAGGAATGTAGGCTGCTTCAGAATGGGAAAGATTCGGAACTGTTTTGTAATTGAGTCCCCAAATTTTCCCAGCCATCTGATTCCCAAGCCCAGAGCTTTGGCTTCCAGGCGTGTTGCTGGCAGTGGGGAAGTGGGATGGTGTGTTGTTTAAATCACAGCACTTCTCGGTTTCCTGGCTAAGTTACAAAACAATGTTGTAGTCGTGAAACTGAATGTCATCAGCACACATTGTGGCACTCACTGAGCCAGCACAACGCTGGAGTAGCGCTCTAGGCAAGGGGATGTTTGCGTTTAAAAGAGGTGTTGTTGCTATCTTTAAGAAGTTTTCCAACCAAAGGAAGACAAAAACAGCTACAACTAAATAGAAAACAACCCCACAGACTTTTCATTAGACAGTTTCCTGATGCGAGAGTTTGAGCTTTTAGCTCTAGGCTTTGAGATTTTAAGTACCAGTAATATCAGGTGAATGAATAAAAGAGTAAGGAATCTTTGTTTTTTTGTTTTGTTTTGTTTTGTTTTTGGGCCACACCCGGCGTTGCTCAGGGGTTACTCCTGACTGTCTGCTCAGCCAGGCACGGGGGACCATATGGGACACCGGGATTTGAACCTACCACCTTTGGTCCTGGATCGGCTGCTTGCAAGGCAAACGCCACTGTGCTATCTCTCCGGGCCCAAGAGTAAGGAATCTTAACAACAAGCAGACTGTGAAAGCTCTTCTAAACTCCTTTTCTTTTGTAGTCTTCCACCCAGCTTAATGCAAGCTAGATAGTATGACCCGCTTGATTTTTTTTCCCCATACCTTCCCATACATCTTAGGAGTCAAAAGAACACTCTGAATATGAACATGAAAGCAAGCTTTTCTGTCTCTGCATCATGTTTTACATAAGTTGAAATAGAATAACTTCCAGTGAATACTGATATATAATAAATTAAATTATAATCCTTTTATTTCTCCACAAGAAACCCAGAAAGGTTGAGTTGGCATTTTCTCCCCATCACAAGCTCTAATGCAGATTTCTCAGAGTGCTGTATGTTGAATGCCTATTTCTCAGGTAACTCTAGTTTGTCACATGTAATTAGCATGTGAACCATATGGACTTATTGTTGTTTTCTAATTATGCTAGACCTCCCAGATATTAATATTGCTACTTCTTTGGGTCAAATTCTTTATTTGGCTTCTCACTGATCTGTTGAACTTCATCCTGTCCCTTTCATATTCAATTAAAATGCCACTATATTCAGAAATCATATCTAAGATAGGTACTTCATCATTATTATATGTATTTGTCAATTATGCCACTTTTCATCTTGGTTTAACAACTTGTTTATTTCTCTGCCTCCCCACCATTAAGAAAGTTATTTGATTATTTGTTTGATTATTGTTTTCTATCATGAAATCCTGAAAATAGTGTTTGTTAACCAGTAGGTACATGGTTAGTGAGTGGAAATTGATCCATTATTAAATGGAATAAAGAATATTATAAACTTGAAAAAAGTATAGTTACTGTTTCGTAGCACTAGAGAAAATTAGGTTTATGAAGGATTGTGTAAGAAAAGATAAAGATGAGGATGATTTATCTATTATTTTATCTTTGGAAATTGTGAGCTAAAATTTGTAAACACGATGGATATTTTGGACAGAAAGTGCTACATAACTACAGAGCACTTATTTATTATCCTCTAAAATAGTTTCTTTCTTTGGCATGTTTAAAACCTGAAGTCTGGTTGGCGTTATAAATATGCATGAGCTGTTGGGGGAAGAGAGCATAAAGTGTGAATCACACTTCAAACAGACACACCAGCTCACTCCTGACTTCAAGTTTTTTAGAAGTGTGAAATGAAAATGGTTTTAAAATTAGAAAATGTGCCATCAGAACTTTTATCAGCCCTCAAAGAAAATAAATAATCTCTTTAAATGTGGGGAATGTTGGGGATATTTATTTAGTTAGTTAGTTTCACAGTTAAGATGCTTTGATAAGTTTTCATGTCATAAAATGCACAAATTAATTTTAATGAATGTGGAAGAAATACTTACCAAGTCTTCCTAAGTCTCCAGTGCTGCAATCTAGGGTTTCTGTGGGATTATTTAAACCTAATCTATGAGCAATTTGCTTCACTGGGGAAAAGAAACTCTCACAGGTGTCTTCCTTCTAACCCATTTACATCTGAAAATTGATTTTGTAGCATTTGAGGAGTGGGTGAATTTCTGGGAAGAGATATGAGCTTTTTTCAATTGCTAAATTAGAAGAACAAGGAAAATGCAAGGAAAAGGAATGTAGTTAGCTGGTTGCTTGCAATATTTTGGTGGGCAACAATATTTTTGGTCTTTGTTATTCTAAATTTTATGAAACAGATCAAGTTTGGATTCACTATAAACATAGAAGGAAACCTAAATATTAAAAAATTAAGGAGTTAATCTCATATCTTAGTTTTATGAATAGTCAATCATTTTGTGAACTTGTGTGAACAGAAAATGATTCTTTAAGAGGTACTATGGTAGAAAATGTCAGAGGAAGACAATAATTGAAAATAGGACTACCGAAAGGATTTCTATATTTCTGTACTTCAGGGTTTCCAATGGTTTAGTGTAAGGGAGTTGGAATTTTTTCTTCTTTTTTTTTTTTAAAACATTTTTTTTTATTTTTTGGGCCAAAAAAGTGGTGACACTTAGGGGTTACTCCTGGCTATGCACTCAGAAATTGCTCCTGGCTTGAGGGACAATATGGAACACCAGGGGATCGAAACAAGTCCGTCCTGGGTCAGCCACATGCAAGGCAAATGCCCTACTGCTGTGTCATTGCTTATGCCCCTTAAATAAACTCTTTATTTAAACAACATGATTACGAATACAAAATTGTTCGTGGTTGAGTTTCATTTATAGAATGTACACCCTTCACCAGTATGATTTTTCTCCCATTCTCTCTCTCTCTTTCTCTTTCTCTCTTTCCCTCCCTCCCTCTCTCTTTCTCTCTCTCTCTTTCCTTTTCAGCACTGTGGTTTGCAATATCATTAATTAAAGGGTACCATGCATATCATTTTATCCATTTTCAGCACCGAGTTCTTGTCAAGAGTGATAAATTCCAACTATCACTGTCATAGCTGACCTTTCTCTACTCTAACTGCACTCATCACTTTGTAGTAATCTTCCTACCATGGAGTGATCCTCCTGTTCCTCATCACTTTTGTCTGGATATTCTTACCATACTTCCTTTTATTTTTTTTATATCCCACAAATAATTTACATTATTCTATGTTTATCTCTCTCTTTTGGGATTCATTTTATCTAGTATAATAATCCCCATGTCCTTCATGTATAAGCAAATTTCATGATTTAATTTTCCTAACAGCTGCATAATATTCCATTCTGTAGATATACCACAGTCTCTTTAGCCACTCATCTGTTTTTACACACCTGGGTTGTTTCCAGATAATGGTTATTGTAAATAGTTCTGTGCTGAGCATAGTGCAAGGGCATTTTTTAAATGTGTCTTGTGTTTCTAAAAAGATGTAATTTCTAACAAGTTTTTATTTGGTTGATTGATACTACTTGCTGTTGACACAGGGACCATGCTTCTAGAAAAAATGAAGGACTTGTGTTGGTGAAAATGTCTACTGTATGGAAATATATGGCCAAGTATCTTATTTTATAAATTTTTAAGTATCTTTCTTTTGATAGGGTAATATTTTAAAATGGCATTTTTAACCTACTTTTGTGAAGAAGACAAAAATTCTACCATGTTCACAGTCATTTTTAATGGCTATGAATACATTTTTAGGCAACCTGAAGCAGAATTGTTTCAGAAAAATGGTAAACAACGTTGACTTTTGTAAAATGGTTCTCTAACTTCTGGAGTGAGTTGGGCATTTTTTAGAAGTTTATTAATATGCCTTTGCCCATGTTTTTTCTCCATATTTTACATCGGGCTTAAATCTAAATAGATGAGGGGGGGAGGTTAAATAGATGCCTTCAGAAAATGTTCTTGAACAGACATCAAAGTTACAGCAAATTTTAAAAAGAATAAATTCACTTGGATGTGCATAGTGTATTCAAGTGCATTTCTCTCAAAAAACATACATGTTTTGACTTTACTATCATAGGACTCACTGGTAACCAAAAGATAAAATGTCTTTATTCAGTGCAGGGAGTGCCATTAACTCCATTAAGTCAGCAGTTTTCTACATCATTAATCTCTGTCCAGGCACAAACTGCTTCAGAGATTTCCTGGACTCAGCAATTTCATCAATATAGGACCCTTCCAACAGTGTCCTGGCTTCTTTCTGCATATTCTTGACTCAGAGGAAGGCTTTCATGTTGTATCTACTTCTTATGGAAAGCTTCCTGGTGAGAGTGAGTAGCAGAGATCTACCTCAAGAAATTTTTCCATTTCATCTGATAGTTCTACCTCTCACAGCTCAACCTGTTTTTCTACCTAAATAATGTGCTTCTTTAGGATCACTGTAAATTTTACTCTGGAACATTTTTTTTTTCAGAGATCCTTAGGTTATCTCAAGCTCCCAGCCAACACAAACTCAAAAGCACAAAAGGCAAACAAAACAAAACACAAAACACAGAATCAACCAGTCTTGTCTGAAAGGATGTAATACTAGACCATGATTACCCACTTTGTCAGTATTAATGCAACAGTTCTACTACCTTTCCAACACACACAGGTTTTATTCGTATGTTTCCATGGAGAAAAATGATGAGTTTTCTTTTTCTAAAGAACATTTGTTGAGATTGGTTTGGAGGTGTTTCTTAAAGAGTTCTCCTTGGACCAACAATATTACAAAATTCTTGGATTTTTGCTCAGAGGTACTAAGGTGAATAGCTAGTAATTTGTATTTTTAACAGATTGCCTGAATGACTCTCAAATACAAGTGATATTAAAGAACCAACAATTAAAAATGCAGATTAAAAAAGAGATAAATTTGGGTGAGAAATGTAGGCTGTCTGATTGTTTACTGTTTATCAAGTATATCTCTGGCTGAAATTTGAATCCGCTAGGGCATTATATTTGATTGCTATAAATAATTAGCAACTGGTAGTGAGAAATAGATATCCATATCTATGTGTATATATGTATACGTACATATATACCATATTAATTTAATCCCCAGATTGCTAGAAACTTTATTTTGCCTGGGTGTTTATCTTTAGAAGGAGAATTTAGAGAATTGTTTGAGGATTTCACAAGAATAGAGACATAATCACCATTGTGTTCTCTTCAGGCTTCTGCTCAGTCAGAACCCTTTGAGCCTCTCTTCTAGCACAAATTTTTAGTCTGGATAGTACAATACAGTACAATGCAATCCCTTCCTTTTCCTTCTAGCAAAACTTATAGATTGCTAAAATAACCAGTTTGTCCAGGACCATAATCATGAAACAAATAATAATAATACATTACCGTTCTTCCTTCAGGTTTTCCTTGAGACTCAGAATGTGGTTTGCAGTTTATGGAGTATTGATTGTGTATTATCAGTTTAGCTCACACACTGACAATTACATGTAGCGCCAAGGTAGCCGTGACAATGTAGTTCAGTTGCCATAGCAATGAAAAAAGCCTATTGCTGCTACCCATAGTCTGCTTTATAGTGATAATTGTGCTGCTCATTTGATTTTAATTGAAATTTGAAATCATCGTTTCTAGAAATAAATAAATAAACTCTCTCCATATTCTCTACTCCTGTGTCTGTATACAAAATAAGTGTAAATGGAAAATATTTGAGCATTTTGAAGGTAAATATCAAGGCTGCTCAGAGTGTTTTCTCTATTTTTATGTAGATCACAATCAAATGAAAAGTGATATTTTATCTGAATTTGTTATTATGTTTTTGCATTTTAATTAATTGCCCTTTTTATTTATCCAAGTTCCTCATATTAATAGCCTATGCTGCATGATACATCTTATAAAATACAATCTTTAATGGATTTACTTGCTGAGTTTATTCTATATCTAAAAAAAATCACAGCAGTATCCTAAGATACTTTAAAATGAACATAAAAGGCACAGTACAAGCTCTTATGTAATTTTGAAATAATAATAATAATCAATATTTAGCCACACAGAACCCCAATTCCATGCCAGTGACCTTTCTATGCCCTAATATAATAATATGTATCTGATCATGCAATTACATAAAACACCCATATAGTGTTTCAAAAACATGCTGTATGCAGTAGAGAGAGGAAGATATTGTTCAGAGCAGTCAGTAATGTAGAGCTTATATATCAATAGACCTTTTAAACCAAGATAGAAATCTAATATGACAATCAAAGCAAATAACTATATACTGAATTAAAAAATATAAAGTTTCCAGTTCTTAAATCATGATTTTGATGCAAAACCAGTAAAAAAAATGTCTAGGAACATGTCTGGATCCTAGATTCCAGATTTCTAGAAATCCTAGATTTTACACTTACCATTTTTCTCTTTTCTTCACCAATCTTTGTACTCTATGTCATCATATTAGGTACAGTGAAAAATTTAATTTGAATTTTGCCATGTGTTCGATTTTAAAAAATCTATTTATTCTTTGTTGCTGTGTGTGCAATTTTGGGATCAAGTTCATGGTCTTATGCAAGCAGGTCATGCTTTTGATTGATGACCTACATCCTCAGGACCTTAATTTCTTTTTTTCAAAATGATCTCCTGCCATCCATTTCCTCTGCCCACTTCTTTTGTTGATGTTGTTTGAATGATGAAGATTTATAAACTCTTCGGTTGTGGTTTTCATCAAAGAACTGTGTAAACATCAGTTTGTGGCCCTTGTGGCTGCAGTGCTCCAAGGAGGTCAGAGTCCTTTATTTGTGATGCTTAAATGATTGGGGTGGCACTCTTTAATTGTGTTACTCCTGCACCTTCTGCTTGTGATCTCACCAGAGGCAGGTCCTATAATTATGGTACTCACACACAGCTGCTTAGGTGCTTGCTGGAATTGCTTGCATTACTAGTATCTCTGATGCCAGCCTAAGAAAGCAGGATCTGTCTGAAGAATGCTTAATGTAATCAGACAATGAACTCACAGTCACAAATTGGCAAGACAGAAACATTAGAACTATTTTATATCTGCCCCATATGATATGTTAGAGTAATCATAAACTTAAAAGTATTGTCTTATTCTGAAAATGCTTTCTCAATTTTTAAATTAAAATCTAATCGAAATTCATGAAATTTTACAAAGGTATATACATTTGCAACCTCGAGCTTAAATGATTGAAATTATTACAAAAACTCATGATTGTATTTAAAATAGGTCTCGCATATATTCAAATTCTTCTATATATCTTATAAAATTCGTACTAATTTGCTAGTTTAACTCAAAGCATCTTTCATTCTTGCCTTGATCATCAAATATCTTGATGACTTTTTATATTCTATATGAACTAGCTTCCCACTATTTCTTCATTCAAATGTAAGATAGTGGATAAAAAGGTCCATTTATTTTATAAAACCCACAACAGTAACGAAAATGTCATACAACCTCTGGATGTTTAGTAAACATTTTCAGTATGAAAAATCTTTTAATTAAGATCATTATTAAATTATAAATTTATATAAATATAAGGAGTCAGAAGACAGGGTAAAAGGCTAAAAAATAAGGCTACTGGAACTTGGTGATGGGTTTAGTGTATTAACAGTATTTTCTTAAAGTATATTAATATTATCACTCTTGAATGCTTCTGTCCATCAAAAAATTTAAGTAATGGCAAAAATTGTTCAGTTAGCCTGAGTCTTGTGTCTTAGTACTAGTAGGTGCTTTCTTTTTTGTTCATGTAAAGAGTGTTTTTTGTCATCTCTCTTGCTAAAGTCACTTGACACAATCTTTCTCACCATTTGCGTTTCTTTTCCCAAACGGAAAGTTCTCTCCCTGCCACCTCAGGACAAGTAAAGGAATTTCAACAGAAAGTTTCTAATGCTCAAAGGTGATTTCCATAGACTAGCCTAGCGTAGCTGTTGGCAAATGAATGTGGAATATTCAAATGGTTTTCAACACATTATCAGTATTAAGTCTTAGATGGAAGAAAGTAGAGCAAGTCATTTGCAAGAAAATGGAGGCTGAGGTATAGGACAGAGTCCTTCCAGATGTTCAATGCCATCTTGAAGCAATCTGAAGAGTGGAAGTAGAGAATGTTGTGGGCTTGTTGCCAGGAATTTTGATTATCTTCTTTCCTCCACAGGATCTCCTCCCTATATCTACCTTCAGATCCTCAAAGACAGGCAAAGTCCTTCATTAAGTGTCAAGAAGAATTGCTTAGGAGAGCTTCTGCATTGCTAACTCATTGATAAGATCATTTTGGAAGGTTGGATGATATAATTAGTCCAAACAAGAGCTGAAATCTGAGGTGTTTGGGGATTCTGTCCAATAGTTTTAATTTAGCAATAAAAAAGAGACAAAGAAAGAAAGGAAATAGCAAAGCAGGTCATATATGCATATTTATGGACAATAAAGATGGAAAAGAAAATCATTTCAAGATCACATTTTTCTTCTATATATAGTAGCTTTTTGGATTCTAGTATCCTTCTCCCAATGTAGTGCTTAAACAACACCTGTTTCATATATACATTTTTAAGGTGGCGCTCTCCCAGCTTAGTTTATTTGGAAATATTTCTCACACCAGTGTACTTATAAATTCAAGTCTCATTCTGGACATTTGTATGAATAAGATTCTTCTCTTAAATATCTTAACCTGGGTTCTCTAGAGGAAAATAAAATACAAGATCTGAGTAATGTGGAACTTCACAAATGACTAGAGTTGGGGGTAAAGAGCACAGGGATAAGTGAAGGTATTTGTCAAATAAAAATGTTATCTCTGGGGCCAGAGTGATAGCACAGAGTTTGGGCATTTGCTTTGCACAATATCAACCTGGGACAGGTCTGGGTTGATCTTTGGCATCCCCTGAGCCTGACAGAAGCAATTTCCGAGCTCGGGAGTAAGCTAAAAAGTCATGTTTGGGATTTCTCTGTCAATAACATGGAATTTTCTATTCAGTCTTTTTTATATCATTTATAAGACGCTAATGGAAAACTTCCCAATTTTCTCCTAATTATATTTGTATATATGTGTGAGCATGTACACATGTGTGTGATTGCATGAAAAATGATGACATAAATATTAGGGTTTTTACCATCACTTTTTTTTTTTTTTTTTTGGTTTTTGGGTTTTTGGGCCACATCCAGTGATGCTCAGGGATTACTCCTGGCTAAATGCTTAAAAATCACTTCTGGCTTGGGGTCCATCTGGGATGCTGCCGTGGCATCGCACCGTGGTCCGTCCTATGTTAGCTCATGCAAGGCAAACACCTTACTGCTTGCGCCACCACTCTGGCCCCCACATATTTTGTTTTAATTCTCCATGCTCTCAAAGTTTATAATTGTTTTTTTAATTTTGTCATCTCAAGCTTTTTAATGGAAATAGAATTAATATAGTTGATTGCTTTCTAAGTATTTTCATCATCTAATGAGGTTGTGTTCTTATTATTATTAGCCTGTTAAGCAAGATTTTTAAAATAGTCTTACTTTTTAAGGCGAATAATTAATACCTAGTCATAATCTTTCTTTGGGTTAGCTTACTTAAATAAAATAGTCACCATTGTCCTAGGTATCTTCTGTCAACAACTATATAAAAAATTCCTAGGCAGAGGTGGACTAATGAAAATTCAGAGGTTATTAATAAAAAACAGTTATTAAGAACTCTCATAAGATATAAGATGATAAAAATAGTAAAACTTAAATCTCTTAGTGCACAGATATAATTAATATATGTTCATTGTGGTTCGGAGAGGTGGCGCTAGAGGTAAGGTGTCTGCTTTGCAAGCGCTAGCCAAGGAAGGACTGCGGTTCAGTCCCCCGGCATCCCATATGGTCCCCCTAAACCGGGGCAATTTCTGAGTGCTTAGCCAGGAAAAACCCTTGAGCATCAAATGGGTGTGGCCCAAAAAACAAAAAGAAAATATGTTCGGTGTACCTGATGAACCTAATATTTCATGTTAATTTATCAATTATTTTCTTTTTCATGTACTTTCTATTAACATCTTCATTGAATCTAGTTTAGAAAGCAGTAGTCCAGTCATGACAAGCCATATTTTTAAAATCCTCAATGTTTTTTCAAGAGGTTTTCATGCATTTGACAGTTTTTTATTCAAATTATCCTAAAGGGAAAGAACTGGAAAAGGAATCAAACTTTGAAGCATCTATATTCTTTAAAAAGAATCTCTATTTAATTATCCAAGGAGAGTAAAAGTTCTCACTTTGATGGGAGTTTACATTTTGTGACCTGAGATCATCAGATTGCTGTGTAATGATTACTTCCCGCAAAAGTAAAAGACCCAAAATTATAGCATTCCTTCCGATCTCTGTTGGCATTGCAGATTCTCTCCTCTTGATTCTATAGGGAATCCATGATGTGGATTTTTCTGAATTTGAACTGGCAAAAAGATATAGATCAAATGTTTAAAGTCATTAACAAGAAGTTAAATCAGGAACAACACAGATATAGAAGCATTAATTCAGGGTGAGATTAAATGCATTGCAGCATTGATTCTGGCACTTTTCTCTGCTCCTAATAGCTTCAAACATTTGATCTATGCGTTTTATGTATCTAAATGAAGGGAAATAAACAACAGGACAGATTCCTTCAGATCGAGCTTCCATCTCACCATTTTTAAACATTGGTTGTGAATGAAGGCCATGTGCTTCATTCATCTAGAAACATTCTAAAATTGAGGATGCCAACCAAAGCGCCAAAGTGAAGTGCTTGCAGTTTTCAAGCATGTAAACCATTTATTTTTGAATAATTTCAAACTAATGTAACATGCAGTTCAAGCACTTCCTTAAAGCAATTAGGTAAATTCCCAGCATCACTTAACAGTTTTCATAGGTGACAGGACACCATATTGTCGTTGTTGTTCAGAACTAGCATTTATTTCCAGGAACTGAACTTAGTGACTTAAATTCATTATTTCATTTAATCATTATGATATACCTATGAGTTATAATAATATATTTGTGTCCACATTATAGAAGACATCAGGACTGACAAATAAAGTTATGTTTTTGGGGGGCTGTAAATTAATATCATATATTACCTAGACCAGTGGTCAGCAACCTTTTTTTCAACTGAGCCAAATCTCACTAAAACCACGATTGAAATTTATTTTGATAGCCACACAGGTCACGCACTGACAGAGGCTAGGAGCAGAGTCCTGACTCCTGGAGAGGCCACTGGGCACACAGAAGAGCCAAATTAAAAATGTAAAGAGCCACATGTGGCGCGAGCCACAGGTTGCCGACCACTGACCTAGACAATGTAATGATCATCAGGACTATTTACAATAGTAGTAGACAATAGAATTTCAGGGGTTTATTATAAAAGATGAATGGATATAGGGGATAAAAGTCAATATTTCCCCTGGATTACAAGTGATTTATATTTTTTTAACAGTGAGCCATTTTTGTATTGTGTCAAATATCACATCATTTTGTGTTACCATAATAATTTTTTTTATGTTTGTTTTCTTTTAGTTTTGTTTGGATTTGCAGTCACACCCATTGGTGCTCAGGTGTTTTTCTGTCTTTGTGCTCAGAAATAACTCCTGACAGGCTATGGGAACCATATGGGATTCTGGGAACAAAACTGTGTGCAAGGTAAACACCCTACTGACTTTGCTATCATTCCAGCCCTACTATTTTATTCTTAAGAGTATGTTCCATATACCATACATACACTATATCTCATGTATCTTAACAGAATGCTTTCTATAAAGCAAGAAATTTAGGAATATCTGTTGAGCACATGAATGGATTATAAAATTCTGAAATCCAGAAGGTTACAACTTGGCAAAACATTGATAGGTCTTGTTTGTTTTTGGAGAGCACAAAACATTTTACTAACATACTAACATTTTACAAAAGTATAAGACCCAGAGATATTTCAATGGTAGTCTGTCTGCCTTGCAGATATGAAGCATGCATGAGGATACAAGTTGTATCATTAGCACTGTGCTGTATTCTGAGGGTGGCCCAGTTGTATTACTGTTTCTGCTTTTGTTACCTTTCCCACTACAAAGTGTGTGGCCTCTGACAACTAATAACCAAAAGTATATCATTGCACTAAAAGTGTGCAACTCTTAGAGAATGTTGCAATCACTCCTTCAAGTTATCACAGCAATAATGACAAGAGAAGTGAGAAAAATAAGTCAAATAAAATTTCTTTCTGTTACACTGAGAGGCTTAACATTATTCTTTTATTTATTCACTTAATATTGCAAAGGAACTATCTCTAAAATATCTCTACCCTTATTTATATCTTGTCTCATAGGGTCTGCAGAGATAGTACAAAGATTAAGGCACTTATCTTGCATATGGTCATCCCTAATTCAATACCCAGCACCAGTTCTGCTCCTTTAATCAATTCTAGAAATGATCCCTGAGTACAGTTATGAGTTAGCTCTGAGTACTGCCTCGTGTACTCCAAACCTTGTTCACCACCACCAAACACACACAACAAAAAATAGTAAATTGAAATAAATGGAATAAATAAATAAATGGAAAATTAACATTAATATATTGGATTTAGTAAAATGTATAGTGATTTTTTAAGTAGTGGTGAATTTCTTTTCAAATGTATTTTAAAGCATTAAGAAGCTATTTCAGATATGGCATGTTATTTAACTATATGGGTTAAAGGTGTGAAAGAAAACAACTTATTGTCTTATCTAGATATATTTCTACTCTTGATAATGTTTGTGCTCTTGATATACAAGTTTAATGTTTCCCCTACTACCACCAAATTGTCAAAAACTCTTCAAATTGACCTTATGCCATGTCAGCTCTATCACCTCCTTCCCTATATTCTATTCATCAAACCCAAATCACCAGCTTCATCATTTCTATTTTGTAAAAAGAATTCAGGTGCATGTTTTTGGGAGGTGTATATTATCCTATCTTTTATTTGTTATTTATTTGTTATTATAAATATATTAAATCACTGTGAATTTCAAAGTTACATTATTCATGATTGAGTTCCAGTACCAGTTTCATCACCAATTCTGTGACTAGTACCCACATCTCCATATCAATTTACCAAGTTCACTTCTTGTCCCCACACCCTATGCTGCCTCTCTAGCATTTTATTTTCCATCCCCTCCCTTTAGATATTTATATTTTCAGTATACTGTTACTGATAGGGTATTGTGCATATTACTTTATTTTCTTTTAGATCTCAGTCATTGGAAGTGTTGCCTTTTCTCTATTATTGGCTTGGAGGTTCCTTCCCTGACCTTATCTCTCCTTCCCCCACAGTGGCAAACATCCTAATAAGAACTGATTCTCTTGCTCTTCATTTTTATTATATTGGGACATTAATCACTACTCAACTATGTGTATATCTCACAAATGATATATATATATATATTTATTATTATTTTCTCCTTTTGAATCACTTCACTTATCATGATACTTTCCAAATTCATTCACGTAACATGCAGTTTTATGATTTAGTCCTTTCTAATACTGTATAGTATTCCATTATACATCATAGTTTCTTTATCCTGTCATCTGTTCTTAGGCACTGGGGCTGTTTTACAGATTTTTGTTAATAGTACTGCAATAAACATAGAAGCACAGATATATTTTCTGCCTTGTATTTTTTGACCCCTGTGGTATATTCCCAGGAATGGAAATGCAGAGGCATATGGAAGCTCAACTCCTAGTATTTATATTTGTTTGTTTGTTTTGGGGCCACACCGGAGAGATTCAGGGGTTACTCTTGGCTCTGCGCTCAGAAATCGCTCCTGGCTTGGGGGACCATATGGGATGCTGGGGGATAGAACTACGGTCCATCCTGGGTCAGCCTAGTGCAAGGCAAACGCCCTACTGCTGTGCTACCACTCCAGCCCCACCATCTCCTAGTATTTTGAAGAATGTTCATATGGTCTTCCAGAAAGGCTGAGCTAGTTGACATCTCCACATAACCTTTTAAGTTAAATTAATTTTAAATGTGTATTCTTGATAGCTCTTTGTCCTGTACACAATTATTATTTTCCTTACAAAAGTACAAAGTCTAAACCTTGAGTAATTTTCTTTTAGAAAAGAGCTTCATATAAATGGCATTCATGATTAGTAGACTTCTAATATTTTTTATCAATCAGTGACATTAATCATTTGAATCAAATTCCTTCATATTCTCCAGGAAAAAATACCAACTACCCTTAAATCTCTATGCTTTCAAAAATATACAGTTGATCTTTCTGTTCCAATTAGTTTTGGAAAATATTTAAGTCTTGTATCTTTGACTTCCATCCTGGGGAATCATATTATGTATTTGGACATCATGATGCAAGGTGGAAGATATAAAGAAAAAAGAAAGATAAATGAAGAAGATATAAAGCAATTGTCTCAAGAACCTGAAAAATAGAGAATCTCCAAATAAAGGTTAAATTGCCTAGAGAGAAATATGGATTTTGCCTGTATAATGAAGATGTTTTCCCTGAGTTTTACCTAACAAGATATATACAATGTATTTCATGAATATGACTTTCTAAAGAGCACAGTTAAATCTGTTAGTCATTTCATGGCGAGTGTGATCTTATGTTCTTTCATGAATAAAACAGAGTCCTGGTACTAGGTACACATATAATCTATTTCAGAGTAAAAATGAAGATGTATTTATCTATTCATCAAAAGGGATACAGGTCTGTTGTGTCTATATAATGTATAACACAGATTTTTTTTTCTTTTCTGAACAATATTTCCCTAAAGATAATATTTATAGCAGGGGCAGGGATTTACATACACTTGGGTGTATATTCTGACTAGGAATCATGCTGCATTTTGCAGTTGGGCTATATTGATCATCTCTTAAAAAATTCTCTAAAGGGAAATAATGTTTTATCTACTTATTTGCTCATATTCCCTTATTATTTTTATTGAAGGCTACTGCTAACACTCCTCATAGATCAGACATTAATTCAAAGGGAAAAAGAAATAATCTTTTCATTAAAATATTGTCAGGTCAGGTTGAAAAGTTTTATAAGCCTTAAAAATTGAATATTTTCTTTATAGTCTTGCTACTTTTGAGTTAGTAAACTGTCAGTGTCCTATATTTTTCTTTATTTTTATATCCATTATCTCCCATATATTTGTGATACATATAAAGTGCTTAATTTCCATTAAGAAAGAGTTGAATTCATATATAACCTATAGATACCTGAGAATGAACTCTTTTTTGTTGTTTGTTTGCTGTTGGGGTCATACTTGGTGGTGTTTTAGGTTTACTTTACTCATGTCTCAGGAATCCCTCTATAGATCAAATCCAAGTATACCATATTCAAAATAAGTGCCCTCCAAGTTGAATATCTCTTGTTCAATATTCTAGCGATGTCTGCCAATATGAAAAAGCTTAGTTCAAAGCTTAACATATAAAAAACGAGTAGTACGAGGCCACAGTCATATTTGTGATGGTGCCTTCACTGAAGAATTCAACAGGGGCTGCCTGGGACTTGTAACCTAAAAGTAGAAAAACTGATGTCATAAAAAATGTTACAGAAGGGGTATTCAAGGAATATATAGACATCTGTCATTTATACAATATTGTCAACTTGATGCTAATCAACATCTTATCCAGTGAAGTGAAAGAATGCTGAAGGATAAACAAGTGACTTTCCCTTTTTAGCTTTTAGAGTCATCAAATAGATGTTTCAGATAGGTCCTTTGTGTTTCCAGAATCGGTTACTCAACTTGTTAAGCATATTCTGTGTAAAAGCAATAACACATAGACATGACACACTCCAAACTGCAAAGACATTAAAAATAACTGTTACTTGTCTTGGTATTGAATTAGTCAAACCAATAAACTTCTCTTTGGCCTTGTCCTAGAAGGGTTTTGAAAGAATAAAAGGCATACTTGAAATGAGTTGAACTTCTAGGATAATATAAATGTTGTAGTTTCAAAATAAGTGATTTTCAAAGACAATAAATTCAAAAGAACACTAAAAAGAAAAGGCAATGGATTTCAATCCCCTGGACCTGACTTGATTTTGAATTGCACAGGAAAGATATTGGTTAGAGAGATTAATTCCAACCTTTAGTAATGTATTAGCAGTTTTACAGTACAAGGGATATAGCAAAAGGGGGAGAAATATGACTTAACAAGTGTTTTTGATTAATTCATTGAAATTTTGATTATATTGCTATTGTGTATATCATAGTTTTAGCTGGTGTTGGAGTTTGTTTTAACTTTAAAAATTTTTAGAATTTTTTTTGATTCTTATAAACTTTGAACATTTTTTTAGTCACAGAGATGATCTCACTTAAATAAAATTAAGGTTTCGAATGGCCAATATACTTGTAGGTGAGGGAAAATAACCTATTCAATGGCTTACTCTATCAATTAATGAAGAAACATCTGAGAATATTAGTATATAAAGTAAAAAACAAGTAGGGTGCAAGGATGAAGGAGAACTCAATTGAGTAAATCCAACAATATTTTTAAATTTTTAATAGGATGGTCTATATTAGAATTTCTATAGAAAATGTAACATATGCTTTGCCCCTTAAGAATACTACCTCACACAATGTTAACTGAGTGTATCTATTTGTTTTTTAAAATACAGATGAGATTAAATGAAATTTAAAGAACGAAAATGCAAGCTCTGACACTGGTGTTAGGATTGCTCTTGAAATATTACATGTCTAAAACTTAGCTATTGATCATATTGCAAATCATGTTCTTTAATTAAATCAAAATTTATTTTTAAAAAATGCAAGCACTATTAAAGGAAATACTACAAATGTATTAACAGGGATAATTATTTACAAATTTAACACTTAAAGCTTTTTAAGCTTCTTCATACAATACTCTAAACTTATTAGTGAAAAGTTAAGAAGGTTAGTTTACAACAACAAAATAGAAGTTTTTTTTTTAGATTTCTAGGCTTCATTGGTAACCAGGATTTGACTCAGAACCTGACACTGCATTTCCCCAGGATTGCTCACCCATCCTGCAGAACTATTTTCAGTGATTATACAGATCATAGATGCACTTCCTTTGACATTCAAAAGTGTTATAGAGTCATCTTTCCATTCCTGGGATCCCAAAAAAGGCTAGGAACTTCCTATGCTGAATTGTGATGCTAACAGTTTGTTTTGGGAAATTCCAAGTAAATATATTTAGCATTTATTTGAGGCATCTCAATGACAAGATTCTTTACTTTAAATGAACAGTTCTATTTCTGAAACTTTCAGCAAACCTAAGATTGATGGAAGGCATTTTGGTCTGGGACCTTTGGAGTACAGTAAAGAATAGACAAAGATATAATTTAGAAATCTCATAAAAGAAAATTCGGGATACAAACTCTATTTGCTGAGAGGTGATAGAGCAGGAGAGGTCTTAGTGTCTTGTGCATTGGCTGCAGTTGTATTTTGCCACTGGTACAGAAGCAAGGCACAGAGGATGAAAGTGTTGTGAATGTACTTAAAAGTGTTTTTTTTGTTTGTTTGTTTCAGTGCCCCACTGTCCAGCCTTTGGCATCTTTTCAATGTATTGGGCTCTTCAGAAAATACAAGTATTGAGCTCTATTTGTTTATAATTTTTAAACTCTCAGATTCTGTTTATTTTCCATGTAGGAGGCTCTCAAGTTGCTTTTCTTTTTTTTTATATAGTTTTTTTATTTTTTACCTTTATGCTCTGTTTTTCAAGTTTTATGTAACTGTCAAGATTACTGGCAATTAATCAAGACTCACTCATGGATGGCTCCTTTTCCCTCCTCTTCTTTCCCTCCCCTTTTCTGCCTGAGTGATGAAGAGCTATATTTTTCCCCCTTATGCCTCCCTGTCCTCAATGCACTCAAGCCAAGCCCTGTGACAAGATGCTCCCACTATGGGGAAAGTACTAGGAATGACAAATGTGATGCACAGAACCTTGGCTTCAGAGGGTAGACTTTCTGATCCATGTCACTGGCCATCATCTGTCTCTCCATGTCAGAAGTCCTTTGGGAAAAGCAGGAAAAAACTCCTCATCCATGTACTATATTTGTTATAGTGACCTAGGTTTCTGCATAGTGAGAATGAGAAATCCAGGAATACTTTTTCCATAGAGCTAAATAAAGAGTTATGAATCTTGAATCTTGCCCAAAGGTTTTGGATTTACCTAGGGCTTCTTTCACCCATAAGCACACATTCTGTTATACTCATACAGAGGTATGCTGTAAAGTTCAAATTAGTCGCAACTTTTATTAAGTCAATTCACTTAGCTATTTCCACTATATGTTATAGATAAGGTTAGTCTCTCAACACTACAGGATAGTGAGCACATGTACAACAGTAGGTTGATTGAATATAGATTATAAAGGCTGAGGTGTTTATATGATTGATAATCTCAGCTGCCTTTAGTCCTATGCCTGGAGGTCAATTGGGATTCATTGATGTAAATAAATGAGCTTTGCACAGCTAGTTTAAGTCAGTCTTAACTAAACATCTCTGATCTACTTCCTATGACTGCTCAGGTATATTTCTCTTAATCCTCTCAAAATAATCTTTAGTATTTCATGAGACACATCACAAGATGGCCATTAAGATTCTCAGACTTGCTTCATACCCATTAACGGGAATAGCTAGGTTCACATCCTAAATCTCATTCTGAATTCTTGAGAAGGATATTTCTAGTCCGAAGGTGTGGTCATATTAAGCAAAATCAACTTCTATAACCCACTGTACAGTATAATATTGGATAAAAAGTAAAGAGAGCTATGGACATTCTCAGCTATGGCTCAAACTGGAAAATACTCTTGGTACTTGAGAGCTTAAAATGATTTGAAATGAATATTTTGGAAACTGACTCTTGATTAGAATATAATTGGATATTATTTTCAAACTTTTTCTTCCTTTTTTTCCCTTGCTATATATGCAGTTTTATTTTTCCTCATTCCTGGGTTATTGAAAATAATGTTTGAGCAAAACAGTGATTCTTTTTCTTTATTGTTTCTGGCTCCAAAATCATAGTTTCAAACTACATTATCCCATTGTTCTCCTTAAAAGTATGCAATGTTTTCTTTCACATTTCAGCCTTCAAGATCATCCAAAACTGGTTTATCAACATTGACATTTTTTTTTTTTTTTTTGTGGAAGACACGCTCAATTGTCCTCGAATGCCACTGGCATTTGTCAAATGCCAATTGTCCTCAAATGCACCTGGCAGTACTAAAGGGTCATGTGAGACTGGGAGAAAACCCATGTCGCACACAATGTCTGTTCTATAAATTTACCTATAGTCCACATCCTGCCAAACTGATTTTTACCTGAGCAATATACTATCTTTACTTCATTTGGGGTGATTCTTTCATGGATCTCTATTATTCATTTGTTACCATGCCATTTTTTTTTAAAAAAACTTCTTTGTTTTATTTTGTTTTGTTTTGGGGTGTTGGCTAACTGTGTCCAGAAATTATTCCTGGCTCTGTGCTCAAAAATCCCTTATGGCAAGGGCTTAGATGATGTCTTGGCCACATGCAAGACAAGCTCCTTACTTATCTCTCTGGTCACTTGAAGTTTCACATTAAAAACTTCTTTTGACCTCTAAACCATGGTTAGTTCCTAAAGTCAGAATTTTCAGCACCATTTTTTCCTCTGACTCCTTTTTGAAGACATATGTTCTATTTCATTCAACATCTCTTTCCTTTTAATTTCTATTTACTTTTTGGCCCAAACTGTGTTTTAAAATTTAACCTCACACTGTTTTGTCTTATTCTTTAAATCATGATTTTTCTAATCTCCTAAACTATATTATGGTTTCCTTATACAGAGAATTCCCAAGAAACAGAGGCAGTACTAGTCACATAGTAGGTTCTTAATAAACTTGTCAGTTTTTATATTTCTAATTAGAATGCTTATCTGATAACTTGACTAAAATCAAAAGGTTTTCATTATTCTTTGTGATATCCCATTACCTGCTCAACTTTTTTATTCTAATGATGGAACACAGAGTTTCCATCCAGTAAGTCATGTATTTTACCTCTGATCCACATCCTAGGAACCTCCTATTCAGAGTTTTACACATTGTCTATGTCTATTATTTTTTCTATGATAAGGTCAATTTCTGGGCAAGGGACACTTTTCTTTGCCATATGTGTTTCCATGAGCAGGGTATAAAAATGAAGCAAATAATTCCTTTCTGGGGTGGTACATAAGAAATGGAAATATTCTTTATTTCTCTCTTATGTGCTCTTATTTTGGATTGCAAATATCCACTTTCTCATTTATTTAAAATTTATTTTGACAGTATGTAATGTAGGTTTAAAACATTCTGAATTTGGCAGTTTTCCCTTGATCAATTTGTTTTTTAGTAGAAACATTGTAAATACATCAACAAGTGTCAGAATGTACAGTAGAATGTACAGCCAAGGACAATTTCCTATGCTATTCTGTATATTAATGATCAATTTGTTTGTGCTACCCAGAGGAATTCATTTTTAGTATTTGAATTTTGATGGATTTAGTGAGAATGATATAATTTGCCTCACTAAACAGCAATACCACAGTAGGAGAATGCACATTACTCTTTATACCGTGCAACGAGAAAAATATAACTAGAATGATATAAATATTCCTACAATTAACAGATGGAAATTCAACTTTGATCCTAGAAAATGAGTGACAGTAGTTCTGCTGATGTAAGTCAGTTGAACAGACCAAAAAGTTGCTTCAGTCTTGAAGAAGGAATCTGTTACCATTTATTTGGAAACATTAAAAAGGAAAAAAATGCTCCAGAGGATAACTGATGTAAGATATAATCTTCCTGTCTCTCTGAAATGAGGATTGAACTATGAGAAAGAGTTTTGGATTGTCAAACATACATAGAGGAGAGAAAACTTGAAGTTTTCTTTTTCATATGTTTGTCTTTCCTTGCCTTCTTTTATTTCCAATTCTTGTTCTCTTTTTATTTTCCTCTTGTAGCTTTCTCTTTACAACCTGATCTTTCCAAATTTTATATGTGGTTTTAGATATACCATATAATAAACTATAGAATGAAATAATTGATTAAAATTATTTGTGTTGATGCAGGGAGATGACTAGTGGATAAAACTTACATGTATATATAGCCCTGGAATGAACTCTGGCTCAACAACAACTACAACAAACAAATAAAAAATAACCCCAACAAACTACTATGTTATGAGAAGAAATAAATTAAATATGTGTGGTATATGTGAGTGTATGTATATCTGTGATAACTCTGATAATATACAGTTAGATTTTATGTACTTAAGAGGACATACAATATGTAAGATTTTATATTTTGAATTATTTCCAATAAATAAAAAATATGAAAAGCTATATGTTAAAATCATTTTCTTGTGCAAATGTGTCATTTAAAATACCTTAGTTGAGCGGGCCAGAGAGACAGCATGAAGGTAAGGCATTTGCATTGCATGCAGAAGGACGATGGTTCAAATCCTGGCATCCTATATGATCCCTCATGCCTGCCAGGAGCAATTCTGACCGTAGAGCCTGAGTAACCACTGAGTGCTTCCGGGTGTGACCCAAAAATAAAAAAAATTTTTTTAGCATAAGTCATAATTAAATCCTGTTACCTTTTGTTTAAATGCAGTACCAGTCACTGTATTTCTTTGAATCTAAGTGTTACTGCAGTGTGATTACAAAGACAATAATTGGTAAAAATACACTATTCTTCTCTGCTGTGTTAAGAAAAAAGACTGGGAAATTGTGAATGAACATCCAAAAATGAGGGTTTAATTTATGAAAATGGGATAATATTTTCTACCAAAATTACATAGAGAAGGTTGTGCATATCCTTGAAGAGTCTAGCAGAGAAAAGTAGCCCCCATTAATAGAGAATATGTAGTTACCAAAAAGGGTATGTATATTATTGTGACTTATACTCTTTAGAAAATCAAGAATTTCAAACCTGTTGTGTTACCATGAAACTCAACCAGTGCTGGTGGGGATGTGGGAATAAAGGAACTCTCATTCACTGCTGGTGGGAATGCAGTTCAACCTAGTTCAACTTTTATGGAAAACAAAATAGTGATTCCTAAAAAACTGGACAATAAGCTCCACTATAATTCAGCTATACAACTCCTACGGATCTGCCCTAGGATCACAAAAACACAATACAAAAAATGCCTTCTGCATGCCTATATTCCTTGCAGTGCTATTTGTAATAGTCAGAATCTGGAAACAACTTAGATGCCAGAGAACAGATGAATGGCTAAAGAAACTGTGGTACATTTACACAATGGGATACTATGCAGCCATCAGGAGAGATGAGGCCATAATATTTTCCTATACATTGATGGACAAGGAAACTATTATGCTGTCAGGGGGAGAGAGTTAAACAAAGAATAGTCTCACTCATCTGTGGGATTTAAGAAAAATAAAAGCCCATAAGGCAGTAATACCCAGAGACAATAGAGATGAGGTTTGGGAGGACCAGCCCATGATATGAAGCTTACGACAAATAGTGGTGAGTGCAGTTAGAAAAATAACTGCACTAACAACTCTCATGACAATGGTAGTGAGTGATATAAATAGAATGCCTCTTTGTAAGACAGGCAAGTGATGGGGGAGGACAGAGATGGGGCATTGGTAGTGGGAAGGTTGCTATAGTGAAGGGGGATATTCTTTTTTATGACCGAAACCTAACTAAAAACATGTTTGTAATCATTGTGCTTAAATAAAGATATTATTAAAAAATAAAAAAATAACAACAATAGTCAGGCTTGAGGGAATATCTAATTTAAGTTCTGATTTGCATTACCTGATGAGTAATGACCTTGAACCATTTACACATAGTAGCTAGTAATTTGCAAAGTTTCTTTGTAGAAATGTTAATTCAAATTCCTACCAATTTTTAAAAACTTGGGGATCATAGCTGGTGTTACTTCCTATTCTTAGTTCTGTGCAAATGTGTGACCCCTAGCAGTGCATGGAAGATTATATTTGATGTCAGAGATTGAATCTATGCCAGCAAAATGTTAAGCAAGTGCTTTAATCTCTGTGCTATCCTTTTAGCTGCTTTAACTTATTTTGAAAATTGGAGTTTGATGTAAAATGCTTGCCACATATGCAGGCGACAGGTGTGGGTGGGTAGAAGAGAAACTGAGGACATTGATGGTGGAAAAAGTGCACCCGTGAAGGGTGGTGTGCTTTCTATGACAGAAATTCAATAACAAAAACTTTTGTTATCATGGTGTTAAGTAAGTAATAAAAAATGTGCAATAAAATAAAATAATGAGAAAACTAGGGTAATTTTGATGAAGAACAGGAGACTCAAACTTTGGTCACCTTACTTAGTTTATTTGTAGTTACATCCTTGGAAGGATATGGGTTAGATTTTCCATTTGATTTGTTCATAAATATAAATATAATGAAAGGTGGTGAAGAAAATTAGAAAATAATGTACACAAAACTAACACTTCTAGAAACAAAAAGAGATTTCTCACCATCTCTTGCTAACCTGTTATGATATTACCTACAGTTATTTTTCAAATTATTACTCAAATTCCCCATTGCTTTCATTTAAGTATTTTTTTGACTCTTGTTTGTCCTCAGTAATAATCTTCATATTTTTAAAGTAGGCATCATGCAAAGATTTTGTTTTCAGGAGCTTTCTCTTCTTTAGTCTAAAATACATTATGATGTAGTTTATATTTTCCTTATGACTATATTTTTAGGATCGTGGTTCATTCTAATTCAGACAAATAGTGTAATCTGGGTAAAATTTTGTCATTAGTTTAGATCAGTGAGTGACATCATAGTCAAGCTTACCTATTGGGTAGAAATTCAATAATAGAATAATGATGAACTGTTTTATTTTGTTTGGACCACAACTGAAATGCTCAGGATTTCCTATTGGCTGTACATTCACAGATCACTCTCTGAGGGAGCTTGAGGCACAAATGGCATCTGGAATTGAACCTAAGTTGGCAGTATGCAAAGCAAGTGCTTTATTGATGTAATTTATCTTTGGGCCCATGTTGATGATTTATTTGGGGAAATCTTTCTGTAAATTCTATACCTTGATAACACTAATCAGTACTAATATATATATTTTAATATATATATTTAAAGAATAAATAAACTTTGAAACAATAATAAACATAAAAATATATTACTGATTTCCAATGATCAGATAATATATACATATTAATATTATATTTAATCCATGTATTATTTTACCTTGTGTTTTTAGTAAATGAATCATATATCAAAACATATGATTGCCAATATATATTAAGGGTATTTTTGTTTGGTTACACCCAACGGGCCTCATGAGTTACTCCTGTCTCTGTGCTCAGAAATTACTCCTGGGAAGTTCAGGGGACTATATTGCATGCCAGGTATGAACCCAATACAGCTGTGTGCAAGCCAGATAAATGACCTACAGTGGTCGGCAACCTTTTTTTTAACTGAGCCAAATCTCTCCAAAACCACGACTGAAATTTAATTTGAGAGCCACACAGGGCACACACTGACAGAGGCTAGGAGCAGAGTCCTGACTCCTGGAGCGTCCGTCTGGCACGCAGAAGAGCCAAATTAAAAGTGTAAATAGCCGCATGTGGCTCGCGAGCCGCAGGTTGCCGAGCACTGAACCCACTATGCTATCACTCCAGCCCTTATGTTAAGAAGATTTTGTGTGACCACTGGAGTCTTTTGTTTATTGGTGTCTGTGGGTGTGGGTGTGTGTGGTTCTCTTATATAAGCATCTTCTGACCTCTATAATATATGTATGATATGTATGTCATGTATGCCTATCAGAGTTGCTTTTAAGATATCATGAATGGATCAGGGGCAGGGCCTCACTGCACACACTTAGAAAGTGATAGCATAATCACATTTCTGCTGGTGCCAGTTCAAAACACTTATAGCATATCCTATTCTATTCTCACTTTCAGCATTTATTCAGAATAAAAACAAAAATGTAGGAGGCAACATAGATTCTCTGATGAGAAACTCATCAGTTATTGTGATTGCTTCAAAAAGAAAAAAGAAAGAGGTAAATATTTGAATTCAACTGACAATTATGAAACTTATGTACTCTCTAGTTTTTCTTTCAAAACATACTTGCCTTTTTTCTCTCCTTCCCCTAACCTGTCATGCCCTCCTTTCCTACAATCTTCTTCCAAGAAATACATTCTATGACAACAGTTACTAAGGAAAGGGAAGGGTTTTTGAGACATTGCAAAGTTCAGAAAGAAAATAAACACAAAATGTTCATGTGTTATCGATATGCAGCATTCAGCTAAAAACAGAATGTAAAAGAGAAACATTTCTGCAAAGAAACCACTCTCAACATCTTGGCAAAGGAGAAATGATCTTATTTAGCATTGGTTGTTCCTTGTAAGAAAAAAATGCTTGAATATGCTCTTTCTCAGATGTGAAGTCACCATCTACAGACTTACAGGCACATTCCTTGTGGGCTGCCTCCAGTGGCTGTCAGCACAGACGTAGCAGCTGTTGGGTAGATATTGAAGCAAAGCACCCTGAGCATTTCGCACTGGGTTTCTTCTCTTGGCACAGGTGGAAGAATGTATGCCCAGGGAAGGAAAAGAAGGGCATGTATCCAGGTTCCTTTTTTCACCATCTCCTTAGAAAGCAGAGCTTTTTGGATAGCCCTCAAAGCATGACACAGCTGAGACTTGGTATAGATACAAGCATTGTGTGACATCTATTTGCCACTTGCTTCCTTCTGGCAATCCTTTGGCAGGTAGAATCAAATTTTTCTCTGAACAGCATTTTCAACTAAAATTTCCCTTTGTGTCTAGAAATATTTGAGTACTGTGAATTGTCAGTAATGATTGATTTTATGCTTCAAAGACTGGAAAACTTTTTTTCCTCTGACACTAGACTGTTGATTTGGGAAAATGATAATAACAAGGTGGACATTGAACAAAAACTAGGGTATAGAGTGTTGTTTTCTTTAATCTTTTTTTTTTTTACTATGATTGAAAATATCATACCCTGTAAGTTGAAAACGTACTGTTAAGAGTGGTTCTGCTTTTAGGATATTTTTATTCTACTCAATTATCAGACAATTTTTGTTTTTCAGTGCTTATTATTTTAACATTATTTACCATACATAGATTTTAAAAGAATGAAGACATTAATTATTAGCTAAAATCTTGCCAGAAGACAGAGTAGAGACATGTACGACTCCTTCTTAAGTAGAGCAAATCAAATATATATATACTGCTGAATTTATTTTTAAAATGTTTATTAGTCTCTCTTGTCACCAGGGGTTTAGTAGGAACTTATTGAAAATAGGACTATATTGTTCTGATGCAAATCATTAAGCACCTGATAATAATTATCATCAGCTATCTTTGCCATCATCTGTTTTTATTGTAATTGTATTGCTTAGATTAATCTCATTCTAATAGGGCAAATGATATGAAAATTTTAAAATCACATTAAGTAAAAAATTATCCAGTCAAAAGCATTTGGTTCTATGACAGAAATCCATATAGATACTTACATACGTATGTATATATGTATACATATATATGTATATACTTACAATATTTGTATGTATACTACACACCACACACATGTGAAAAATATATAGCATGTCTAATAGATAAATTTTATACTGTATCACCCTATTGAAATATTACTGCTTTATCATGTAATCTCAAACTTTATTGTACAGTAGAAGTAATTCATACCCTGTTAACTATACAAATTTGGGGTCTCAAAAATAGTCATTTCTCCAGCAGGGCTCTTGAAATCTTTCCTTTTATTCCCCTCTCTCTCTTTCTCTCTATCTCTCTCTCTTTCTCTTTCTCAGTATTCCCAGATAGTTTTATCAGTAAAACACATTTAAAAATACAAGACAGGGCTGGAGAGATAGGACAGCAGTAGGGCGTTTGCCTTGCACGTAGTCACAGCCAATCCAGGACAGATGGTGGTTCAAATCCCGGCATCACATATAGTCCCTCATGCCTGCCAGTAGTGATATCTGAGCACAGAGCCATGAGTAACCCCTGAGTACCACCGGGTGTGACCCTAAAACAAATAAAACTAAATAAATAAATAAATAAGTAAATAAATAAAAATACAAGACTGTCATCAAACATAAATTTCTTAATTTGCCTCTATTTTTAAAATCAGTTATTGATTAATGACTGTTAGTAAATAAGGACTGCAGTTACTAGTTTAATATTATATGACTATTATATTATAACTATAGTATTATAGTTGCATTGATCTTAGTTACACTGTTCATTAATCATTGGAATAATAATAATTTCAAAATTTTGGACATGTGTGATTGACTTCCTATGTGAAGTACTCTTTCAAGTATTCTTTTTTTTTTTTTTAGTAATTCTAAATCACTAAGACAGTAATATTCTATCCCCTAAATCTTGATGAAAGGTTATGTCTGTTATGTAACCTGAACAATACATTAAGGTATTTTTCCTTGAGTGTGGCCAACTCTGGTTCCAATCTTTGGCTTCATATGTGGTCTCTAACCGGAGTTACTCCTAAGCAGAGACCAGCCCTGATCCACTCTGCCAAAAATAATTAATTAAAATAAAATAAAAAATTTTTTTCATTTAGAGCATGAGTTATAGATATGACAAAATGGGCCCAAGAACCAAAGCATGTGTGTGTGGTGATGTCAAGAGCTCTTCTGCTTCTCCTGACAGACAGCAATGATTGGGAAGATGATTGACAGCAGCATCCTACTACAGTAGTGAGGGTTACAGGAGCTGAGATATGCCAGAATTTAAAAGTCTGGAAAGTCAGACATGCTCTAGAAATGTTGCCATTATCACCCTCTGTTGTGACATCTCTGCCTTTCAACCCCTTTCTACAAAATATTGTTATTAACATCCCAATGCTGTATCCTGGGCTGTAATTATCCGTCGCTTGTAGAGAATATTTCTTTTCTTTTTGATCACTGAAAAGTATCTCATTTGCAATTTATTTTAATCTGCAAACATACACATATTAGACCTAATTAATAACTTTATTACCTAATTAGAAAGGCAGAACAAAATGCATGTGACTAGATTACTATACAAGTCTCAGTGTTTATTACCACTATTAAATGAATTCAAAATTTAGTATAAAGTTAATTTAAAAATATTAAAGCCCATTTCTCTACAAGACTAAATTATTGATATTAGTATTTATGTGGCAGCCTCCCTTCTTCTACCTAAAATATCTTCCATCATACTAAACCTTTCAAGCTGCTTTTTTATTTTTTTATCAGTCTTGCCTTTGAAACAGGCATGCAAGCCCCTTTGAGTTTAAAAAGTATCCATACTAAAATAAAGATCATGGATGAACATTGCATTCTGCCAGTCTGTCACTTCCTCATACTGTGGTTCAGAGAAATCAACATGCAAAAACTTCCCCTAGAATTTGTTCATAAGTGAATCTGAGCATGAGATATTTGATCTGGAGTGGCAATACAGAATGCATAGGAATATGAAAACCTCTCTTTGCTTGTCGTCTGCTGCTTACTGATCCTGTTCTGGAAAACATCTCTTTGAAAAATGTTATAGCAAAATTTCAAAAGAAAATTAAAATTATTTTATTGGTAATGTGATAGTAATGATTATCAAAAGACTTTTTTGAGAAGTGGGTTCTGAATGGGATTCATGGGAAAACAGAGTTGAAGTAAAGAACAGTAATACAAAGATCTCTGAAGGTGAGTACTTGCTAAAAGTGACATTGCCTGCAAGTTTACCCTCCCTACTTTATCTCTTGATATTACTTTGAATTACTTTGAATTTTACTAGGCCAGCTGTCACACATGTTACAAGACCCTGTTACTAATAGGCTGGAGTTCCAGGGGATTGTGTATATGCATAACTTGATGACTTCACAGGAAGTCTTTGAGTTCTCTATACATGTGTTTGTATATGCTCATACTTGAATGCATATATATATATACATATATGTATGTATAGCTGTATTGTTTTGAGAAAATGAATTAAGATGGGAGAAAATGTGGTCTTAAGCAACAAGTAAAATAGAATTTATAGATGATAATTCATTTGAGCACTATCTCAGCAATTAAAATGAGAATCAGCAATTGAGATTCAAATGCAGAAGTTTTAAATACATATTTTTATTTTTACCTAGATCAACTTATCAAGTGCTCTGTTATATACTTAATAATTGATACTCATTATGTAAATTTATGTGTATAAATATTTGACTTTTGAGCCACACTCAACAGCACTTACAGATTACTCCAGGGTGTGCACTCAAGGATCACTTCTGGCAGGCTCAGAGGACCATATGAAGTGTCAGGTTTAATCTATTTAATCCTCTTGGGCACTTTGGAAAGTGTAATTTCTATTAATATTCCAATATTTTGGACAAGATAGTAACTTTTTAAATAGGATTAAAAGGTAAGTCATCAAGGCAGTAGTCTTGGAAGAAAGGAAATGATCATTATTTAGAACTCATAAGTACATTTGAAATATGTCCATAATTATGTTACTTCATTAATTGGACTTAATGATTTCACAAGAAGTTGAATTTATAACTCAAATGCAAATGGAGAAATGTTTAAAATAATGTTCTGAGAGGTTTTTCTATAATTAATTGGGTGGTAACATATAGATAGTATAAAAATAGTCTATATATATACTGTATATATTGAGCATAGTTTCTGGGTCTATGGAAACAGGAATATAAAGGAAGATTCTACAATCAGAATCCATATGTTGAATTTGTTGTATTAGAACCCTTTTGTAAAAAAGTCAATATCAGTGAACCATATTTTTGTTCCTTCTTGGTCCGAATTATTCATCAGAATCACACATTGAGGATATTTTTTAGAAATTCATATTTTTTTATCTTCAAGTCCCCTAAATATTCTTCTACATTAGTTGATATGCATCTAAATTTTAATTTTTATGAATTAATAATAATATTCATAATAATGACTTGGACTGCTGTGAGATTCACCATTTAAAAATTTTACCTATATTTGGGGCCGGAGAGATAGCATGGAGGTAAGGCGTTTGCCCTTCATGCAGGAAGTCATCGGTTCGAATCCCGGCGCCCCATATGGTCCCCCGTGCCTTCCAGGAGCAATTTCTGAGCATGAAGCCAGGCATAACCCCTGAGCACTGCCGGGTGTGACCCAAAAACCACACACAAAAAAATAAAAAAATAAAATAAAAATTTTACCTATATTTAATTATATGATATAGCACAATTTATTAGACTAATTCAGTTTTATTAGAACTGTGGTTGTGTTTTCATTTTGATGTTAAAATAATGCTGCAGCTAACATGTATGGATTTAAACTTTATATACTTCTTATAATTATGTTCTTAGAATACATTTTTGGAAGTATAATCCTAAAATAAGAATCTACATATCTATGTATATATATATGCGAATAGACCCTGAGAATTGTGGGGTGTTGCCCCAAAACAAATAAAAGAGATCTTAATTAAAAATGACTTTTTAATTCTTCTCCAGTACTTATGGGTGTGGTCCTAATGGTCCTCAGCACCACTGTGATGGTCCTGAAGTCCATACAACCAGTCCAATATTCCTGAAAGTACCTCTTCCTAAGCTCTTAAGGATCTTTGGAGTTGACATCCCCAAGTTTCATCCTTTGAAAAATAAATGTTATTCTATGATTCGATCTGAAATATATTATTCCCAACTTAATCAGTTACTCTATTACAATACTGCTCCCCCTTTTCTTCATAGCATTTACCACTGTTCTATTTTTTTTAATTATCTTTAGGTTTCTTCTCATTATACCGTAACTCTCAAGCATCAAGAGTCTTTTCCTGGGGCCGGAGTGGTGGCACAAGTGGTAAGGTGTCTGCCTTGCAGGCGCTAGCCTAGGACTGACCTCGGTTCCATCCCCAACATCCCATATAGTCTCCCATACCAGGAGCAATTTCTGAGCTCATAGCCAGGAGTAACCCCTGAGAGTCACCAGCTGTGGCCAAAAACAAACAAACAAACAAATAAACAAAAGGTCTTTTCCCATCTAGTCTTTTTCTTGGGACCTAAAAAAGGGTTTGAGAATAGAAAGGCATCATATATGATGAAACAGTAAGTGAATGAATACGGTCATATTAAGTCTCTGAGTACATCTTTTCTCTTATTGCACTGGCATACAGGGCTCTTAAGGGATCCAGTATACACAGTAAGCAAGTGCCCTTTTGGACGCTGCTTAAGATATTCAGCCTTGTAGATGAAGATAAGTGGAGAAGAACTAATGAAAACATTAGACTGGCCATTTGGTTATAAATGTGAGTTAATTTCCCCTTGGATTTCTTGAATACTTTTAGTTTAGTGCTATTAGGCTATTGTTAATAATGAATTTGTCTGGATATTCCTCTTTTTTTTTCTTTATTTAAACATCTTGATTACATAAATGATTGTGATTAGATTTCAGTCATGTAAATAATACCCCCTTCACCAGTGCAACATTCCCACCACCAACGTCCCAAATCTCCCTCCATCCCACCCCACCCCCGATATTCCTCTTTTTTTCTTGACTCTTTCTTTTGTGCAGCCATTTTATCAATTTCCTCAGTTCTTCTTTTCTATGGATAAAGTTTTTGCAGATCTATTAAAGACCCTAATGCCAACTCATTATTTATTTTGTCCAATAATGAGTTTTCTGATAGGTACAATTTAGAAAGTATCTTAGAGATTTACCATGCTTCTTACCTAGAAGAATATGCTTCATTCCATAGCCAGGAGAGGTATTGATGCCCTAGGGTACTCCTAAAGCCTACACAGGGACTGGAGCAAAGGGAAAAATATTAAATATGTTGAATAAGATAGACAAGATAAGTAAAGTCTGCCCAATCTATCAATAAATCATTTTGGGATATTTTATTTATTCTGAATAACTCCTGGGAGAATTAAGAATCTATATAACTAGCATAGTTTTGCTTTTGTCTAAATTGAATTACTTCCTTAGGGATCTATTGGCCTTGATACCTTTCTCACAGTGTGAAGAATGCCTTTCAACTTTCTTAAAAGACAAAACAATTTATATTTAGTTTTATAGGAGTTTTAGATTACAATAAACATTACCAAATTCTGCATGTCTTCTAGTTATTTAGAAGTGATGATTTAATCAAAGTCACTTCTAAAGAGATTTAGAGTTCATTTTGGGGGGATTACTTTGATAGTACTCAGGTGCTGTAAGAAATCTTTAGTAATATATTTTTGGAAGGGGGTGGTGTTCAGGGGTTAGTTCTGGCTCTGCATTCAGTAATTATTTCTGACAAGGCTTGGAGGCCCATAATGGTTGCCAAAGGTAGAACCTAAGTCAGGTGCTTGCAAGGCAAGAGCCCTTTGCTTTGAACAATTGCTTCAGGCCTCTGAAGGGAAGATTATGTTACTTGGTGAGTTTGTAGGCCCTACCCAGCTTGATAAAGCATGGAACTCTTTACGTCCACTTTTAAATGTATCATTATATTTGAGACAACATATTTTAATTGTGTGTTTTACCTATATTTTAATTTTACCTATGTTTAATTTTACCTGTTTTAAATTTTGTGGTGAATGAAGTTGCTACACCACTACAAAAAGTCCAAATTCCTTTATCTTTAGTTAACCTTTAGTCTGTTTCTTGCTTCTCCAACACACATCGGTCCCACCAAATCAAAATTAATTTTTCACTGGGTGCTTTTTATATTTTGCTGTTTCATATACTATTTCTTTTCATATGCTTTTCATTTTTCCTGATTTTATTTTTCATAAGAGTCCTGTGGCATATTTGTTTCACTCTTTGACTTATTTCACATAACACATCCCCTCTAACTCGAGCCATATTTTAGCAAGGCACAATATTTCATCTTTTCTTCTTCCCCTTTCATTTGTTTTGTTTGTTTATGTTTGAGGGCTACATCCATCTATGCTCAGAGTTTACTTCTGGCCCTATATTCAGGGGTAACTCCTGGAAGACCTGGGAATCATACGGAGTGTTGGAAATTGAATTGGAACCCAGATCAGCTGCAGGAAGGCAAGTGCCTTACTGGCTGTACTATATATCTGGATCAAAGACTTCTTTATCATTGCAATCCTTCCACTGCTGACTATTTACATCTTTTTAAATGTATTATTTTTCACTGGTTTTAATGTATGTGATGTCATTGTCATTTTACATGCATTTCTCTGATAATAAGCCGTGGGGAACATTTTTATATGATTATAGGCTAAATGCCTTATAGAAAGAATTTTTTCACCCTCTTCTTTTCCAATTTTTATGGAATTATTGAACATCGTGAATGCTTTATACATCATATATATAGCACATTCTCAAATATGTGGTGTGTGACTATATGATTCCATTTGGTAGGGTGTATTTTTTATTTCAGCCATATTTTCTTTTGCAGTAATTTTTTTTCTATTTTTTGTTTTTTGAGCCACATCTGGTGATGCTCAGGAGTTACTCCTAGCTATGCACTCATAAATCACTCCTCCCTTGGGGAACCATATGGGATGCCGGGGCATTGAACCGTGGTCTGTCCTAGGTGTGTGCAAGGCAACCTCCCTACCACTTGTGCCACCACTCTGGCCCTTTTTGCAGTAATATTTTTAGTTTGAGAGAATTCCCTTGTTTTTTTTTTTAACCAATAGAGTTTTTAAGCCAATAGAGTTGACTCATTCAAGAATCTTCTAAATTTCATATTATGGAGATTTTACCTATGTTTCCTTGATGTATTTTCGTCTAATGTTGAAATATTTACTTCATTTTAAATTAGCATTTTATATGGTGTGAGATGTGAGTCCAGTTTCTTTATATCTCTCCTAACTTTCCTCATTCCATTTCTTCCTCCTTTTCTTTCATCTTATCCAGTTTTCCTAACACTGTTTGTTGAATGGCTTTCCATCCTCCATTCGACACATCTATCTTAATAATCATTAAATAATTAATTGTACATACACCTGGGAGTTACTTCAATGTTCTCAGTTCCTTTTTGTTTTGCAAGTCAAACTTTGTCCCAGTTTCATATGGTTTAAATTAATATAATTTTATATTAGAGTTTAAATTTTAGTTTTCTTTTTCCTTTTTATGACATTGCTTTGATTACTTCAGGGAGTTTTATGGTCCCATACAAATTGAAGTGACATTTGTTCAAACTTCTTGAAGATGTAATTAGAATTTTGATAAAATCTATATAATATTTAGTATAATATGGTCTTTTAACAATATTCATTCTTGCAATTCATGAATATGGGTGGGTTTTTTGGGGGGGATTTGGGCAACACCCAGTGATGCACAGGGGTTACTCGTGGCTATATGCTCAGAAATTGCTCCGGGTGTGGGGGACCATATGGGATGCCAGGGATAGAACTGAGGTTCATCCTGGATCTGTGTGCAAGGCAAACGTCCTACCACTGTGCTATTGCTCTGGCCCTGAAAATGTGTTTTATTTTATCCATTTTTAAATGTTCATTCTATTGTTTTTGTTTTTTTTTTTCTTATTTTAGGGGCCATATATACTTTATTCACAATTTGCTCCTGATTTTACAGTCAGAAATAATTTCTGGTGCGCTTAGGGATTATATGGATTCCTGGGTTTGCTACATGCAAGGCAAATGCCCTACCCGTTGTATTTTTATTATATTAATTTTAATTATTACTTAATAGGGGTGTTGCTTGCTTTTATGATTGGTATCATACCTGGAAATATCCATAACTCACTCGTAGCTCCGCATTTAGAAATTACTCATGGGTACTTGGGGGATGAGATGGGAGGCCAGGGATAAAACACAGGTCAGCAGCTTGAAAGAAAATGTCTTACCCACTATAATATTGCTGAGGTCTCTGTCTTTCACACCCTTTGTTAAATTGATTCTAAGGTATTTGATGGTCTGGTTCCAATTTAAAATTTTTTTTCTTCTTTTTGTATAGTTCATTGTTTACATATTGAAATGCAGCATAATTTAGTGTATTAGTTCATTGTTTCTAATTTTTTTAATTGAGTCTTTATGGTGACCTATATTTAGTAACATGTCACATGCAAATGATGATAATTTAATGTCTTTTCCAAATTGGAAGAAAGTTTGTTCTTTCTTTTCCAATTTTTAGCTATACAACTTTTAAAATAATTTGTTGGTCTTATCACTAGAGATAAACACCTCTTTTGCACCCTTAACAATATAAACAGTTGAAAAATAAGGGGGACATTTATTCTCTAATTTTAAATTTACAATACTGATGTTTTCATTTTTTAAGACAAGTTAGTTAATTTCTCCATATTTATAGGTAGAGGAGCTGGGATACAGAATGAAGCACCTTCATTTGTACCCTATTACTTACTATTATTGACTTTAATTTACTCATCTCCTTGTGCCTCACTCTCTATATCATTAAAATAGAGCTATTTAGAGGACCTTTCACAGAAGGTCATTATGAATTATGAATTAATGAATGAAATGAGCTTAAAAGAATTATGGGCACATCTTAACTTTTTAATGAATTTTTTTCTGGGAAGGAATATGTATGTCTAAAGTTAAGGAAAGGGACCACCAGACCATTCCAACTTTAAGTTAATGATGATAATAGCTGTAGTTACTATTTATGATATCTCTGCTATGTGCCAAGAATGAACTGAATGCTTTCTACCTTAATGTGATTTAAATCTGACCACATATAGAAAGTGTGATTATCAGTCTATGTTACCAATGTGAAAACTAGATATCAAAGATCGAATATTCTGGCCAAGGTTAAACAGCTCCTAAATAAGAGAACACAATTTCTTTTCTAGTTTCATCTGATTTTAAAACCTCTCCTTTTAATATGTGCAGATGTATTTGTATGCCATACCCAGTGGTGCTCCGGATTTCCTTTTTGCTCTATGCTCAGAGATCACTCTTGGTTATGTCTGGGGGCAAATACATGGTCCTGGGGATTGAAACTGGTTAGGGTACATGCCAATGAAGCAACTAGTATCCTCTCTCTGAATCTTTTTTTAACTCTAGTAGCCCAATTGTACCTAAAATATTCTTCCAGTAACTCAGTCATTTTTTATATCTAAATGCTGATGGCTAGTCCAACATTGAAATTCACTCAGATTTCTTTCCTTACTTTCAAAACCAATCCAAAATCTATATGCATAATATTTTAAAAAATATTTATGAATGTAATACAAAAACTAAATGAGCTTTAAAGATCTGCAGCTAAGATGTTTCTCTCCAATATTACACAAACAATTAAATTCCCCCTATTGTGGCTATGAGCTCTATAAAATGCAAGCACGAGGGACTGGATTTATTGGAAGACATTTTGTTGTTAACTTTAGTCCTATGTTTCAGGCATTTTCTGTTTTATTCACTTTTCAATGTTTTTCCCATTCAATATTGGCTGGAAGGCTAAATTCATGTTTGAGAATCTATGGCAAAAGGAATGGGCATAATAATTTTCTGTGAGTATTTGGTTGTTAACAGTTCATCTTAGCAGCCAGGAAAGCAGACAGCTCCAGCAATCCTCATTGTGTTTGAATTGAAGCGTTAGTTACCAAAGCTGTTCTTATTGTTGGCATTTCCACCACCTGCTATGGGTAATAACCATCTAAAGGATAAATCCCCCCCTGACTGTGATTTTTCTTTCGAGTTTCATGGAGACAAAATGTAGAATTATTTATCCTTATGCATATGTGAAGCTGCAATATATTGTCAGGTGCAGTTTTGGTCTCTGATATTCGGTGTTCTTAGGTTAATTCATTAACTTGCTTGGGAAAGAGGAACAGGAGAGATGAGTGGAAGGATTGCTAAAATCAAAAGGGAAGAATTCATGCTTCACACACCCCACTCCAATCAAATATTATCCCCTCCAGTTTCCATCTGCTCCTCCTTTTATAAGTCATTTATAGTATAAAGGGTCTGTTGATAGCTATACTGCATATCTGTTATAAACAAAACCAATCCCTTTCTACTGTCTAACAGATAGTTTTGCCTATCTTCACTTGCCATACCCCTGAAAAGAAAATATGGACATGCAGAGCACATTGTATAGATAAATATAGGAAATGTTGATGAAATAAAATTAGTGTTTACTTTTTCTTTTGCTCAAGTCTTGAAAATTACTTGCTTTGGCTTTAATATCAAGGTGGGATATATAATTAGAAAAATATTCACATTTACCCAGTCATGTTTTTCAGGGTTTACTACTATCTATGTGCTCAAGAATCATTCCTGGTGGTGTAATAAGGAACATATCATGTTCTAGGAATAAAATTCTGGTTGATCTCATGCAAGGCAAGTGAATCACCTACTGAACATCTCTCTGGGCCCAATTCCAAATAATTTGAGCTTGGTGTTTGTAAAGGCATAATTAATAGAAATGTATTCTTGAATATTGATACTTAACTGAACAGTGGACCTGGATATTTTCATTTTCGTCCTATTATTTAGTTTACAAATTTACCTAGTTACTTGTGTAACTTGACTTGTTCAAGTAAAACATGGGTACCTGTAATTTTTCAAGTTCCAAGTGTATTTACAGCTAGTTGTAATTTCAAATAGATTCTACCTGAGCACAAATAAGTGTCAGTTCTTTATTTTTTCTTTCTCTTCACTCCTTTCTCTTCTAGCTTTTTTATTCTATCCTCTGTCCTTATAAAGCCATGAATAAACTTTCTTTTCTTTTCTTTTTTTCGGGCCACACCCATTAGATACTCTTGGCTAAGTGCTCAGAAATTGCCCCTGGCTTGGGGGGACCATATGGGACTCCGGGGGATCGAACCACAGTCTTTCCTTGGCTAGTGCTTGCAAGGCAGACACCTTACCTCTAGTGCCACATCGCCGGCCCCATGAATAAACTTTCTAAGAGAAAACTAAGTATTAAATATATAGGCTATGGCAGGTAATGAGGTATACTAATTTTACTCTATTTAAGTAGTATGTAATTTCATTATTATTATTATTATTATTATTATTATTATTATTATTAGTAGTAGTAGTAGTAGTAGTAGTAGCAGCAGCAGCAGCAGCAGCAGCAGCAGCAGTAGTAGCAGTAGTATTTTTATCATTTTCTTTTGGGATCACACCCAAGTTTTTTCTGGATTTATTTCTGACTCTCTGCACAGGAATAATGTCTGGTAGGCTTAGAGGGAGCATGTAGTGATTGTACAAGAGATCAAATCTAATTTAGCCACCCTCATGACACGCAGCTTACCAGCTGTACTATCTATACAACCACATAAGACAATACTAGTTTTCAAGACCTTGTGTATAAAATAGCAAAACCTATATGCCAATATGTGTCCAAATGTTTTTAATTTTAAGATAAAAATTGCGCCTTATCTCACTTAGGGCAGACAGTTAAGACATAAAATATTACTAAGTAAAAATATAATTGTCCTATAGAATCTTACTACTAACACAACATCACAAACTATTTTTAAAAATCAACTAAAAGAACACAAATAACAGGAAATTTTTACTATGATGGAAAGCACAATTTAGATTTCTCATGAGAAAAATCACAAACTTCCTTTGAGCACCAATATTTCCATCAAGCACACTTTCTCTGTGCATCAGCACCGGTAACTGTAAGCACATATATGAGTCATTTCATTACCTAAAATTTACATTCTTAGAATGTATAATATTTTATTTTAAATGATCAAGCATAAGGACATGCCTTTCTTCTTTTCCATATAAGTTAATTGGAGTTCTAATCATACTGAAGTAAAATGCTTAGTTGTAAATCAATGTAGCCATAACCAAAAATACTGTACATTAGACCCTGTCATACTGTTGATTTTTCTGTTTCTTTTCTTTTGTCGTTTTCTTTTCTTTCCCTTTACTGGACCATACTCAGTCTGGTTCAGATTTATTTCCTGACTCTATGCTCTAGAGTCATTCCTGATGGACTCGGGAGACCATACCTATGTGATGTCAGGGACTGAGCTGGGTTTACAGCATGAAAAGTAAGCATCTACTTCTGTATTATCTTTACATCTTCCTCAGATCCATTTTTATGAGCCTTTCAGTTAAATTAATAACGAATTTTACTGATTATGACAGAAATGCATTAATTACAATGCTATATTAGTCTCATAACACATATAACTAGGTGGTAAATTTAGAGACAAATACCTGACCTGGTCCTTGTAATGATTTTCGCTAGTACATGAAAGGAAACTGTCCCAGCCCTTGATGAGAATCAGACTAGTTTGTGAATTTAGAAGACAATGTGGAAGGCACCTCAAATAGTCTTCATAGCAATACTTTAGTGTTGTTTGTTTTACAAAGCAAAATTTGTGAAAAATGCTACAAGTCAAAACTTGCTGTTTCTTTCTTCCATTTAACTCTGACCCAAATCTTTCTGAATGCAATTTCCTCTTCATTCTGAAATGACCTATCTATCTTTGTTTCCATGGTATTGCAGGACTACAATTTACATTTGTCAGTATATTTTGAAAAAACCAAAGAGGCTCTAACAGAGTTTGGTAGCTTGGTGACATTTTTCATCTATAAATTCTTAATTTCCTTTGATAACTTTTCCCATTTCTTGAACTTCTTTTTGATATTTAGCCTTTTATGTCCTAATTATTTATATTTCATTCTTCCACAGACTCTTCAAATTCAGAGAAAGGATAACAATAAAAGACAAGGATTGTATCATGAACATACATTCCAATAAATTTAAAGAAAGGGCCTGCTCACCCTCCTTGTATTGATGTACCAAGAGTTACAATAATTTCAAAAATAGTTCCATGAATACATCTTTCCAACACAAATCTGCTTCCCTCTACCAATGGCCAAGGACCCCTCACATCCATTCTCCTCTAAGAAAGCTCAGATTGGTACATACTCAGATATACTCTGAAGTTCTACTGTCTTTGTATGTTTAGTACTCCTTGCTTTTTTTCTTTATGTACTATATATTAGAGATATCATTATGGATTTGTCATTTTTCTTAAAATTTAACTATCTTAGCATAGAACTTCTAGTTCTGCCCAAATAGTAGCAAAGTACATGATTTCATTCTTTCTTATAGCCAAATAGTGTTTCATTGCATAGTTATATCAACATTTAGTCATTTTTCTTGGACACTTGGATTGTTTACAGATCTAGGCTCTTGTGAACTGAATGTAAGAGAAAACTTTGCTTATAAATATGGGCATGTTTTAATTCTTTATTACTCTAGTACTGTTGTTTGTGTCAGTACTACTTTGTGTATGTAGTATGTTAAGGACAGGAGAAAGACAGGTTGGCAATCAGTCTCTTGCATATTCAACAGAATACAGGTACTGTTTTATATTAAAAATTCTTTCATTACCCGAATAAATTTTTATGTTGTGTCTCTTATATCACTTTTATTAACTTTCCAGAGCAACAGATTTCTACAATATTAGTGCTAAGTCCTATTCACCACCCTTTGTTTTATGTATAAAATATCGTAGAAAGTAATGTTAATTGACTAAATAAAACATAAATAACAAACATACCCATATGAAGGTCTAGCTTTTATGTGTTTATAGATGTGAGACACTTTAGAAACAAATGTTAGAAAAATAATTTGTGAAGTTGATAAATAGTAACAGTAGAAGAATGAAATTCAGAGAGATATATGTTTTCTTGGACATTTTCTTGATGTGACTTTCCAGAGATTGTTCTGGTTATCTTTTTCTGTCTAACAAACAACAATAAATTCAATGGCATACAAGTATTAAGTATTTAATGATGCCATGATTCCATGGAATAGAAAATTGGAACAGGCACTGCAGGTATAGATTTTCTCTGTTCCCCAATTTCTGGGAACCCAACTGCGAAGACTTGAAGAACTGAATGTGACTTGAATTATTTGAACAAGGTTTGCAGGTAGCTTTTTCACATATATGTCTAGAATTTAAACTGAAGAAGAATGTTGAATTAAGAAAGTGCTTTTCTTGTAGCCAATTTTTTTTAAACTTCTTATGTGAGAAATTTCCTAATATAAGCATTGGGAGAGGAAATGTAAGAAACCAGGTAGAAACTTCATTGCCTCTCATCACAGCCTAAGAAGTAGCAATCCTAGAACATTTCTGAAGTTACAAGAGTCACTCCCTTAGACCAATACAGATCCAAGGGAAGATAAATTGAATCTTACGTCTTGATAGGGAGTCACATTGAGGAAGAGACATTTTTATGAGAGATGGTATGGTGCTGTCTTTGAATACAGTTCTCCTCAGCTACTTCTTCATCTCCTGTAAAAAGAATGAGATGATTGTGTTTTTATAATAGCATCCATCATGCCATAATAATATAATTCTGGAGACTTATATGTGACGAGTCATTTTAAAGTGCTCTATTTTTGAATTGCTGCTTTTCTTCATCTTTCTAACAATGCCCTGATATAATATGTGGGAATCTATCAACATTACTTGCTTCATTTGCACAGCTCATTTAACAGTAACTGTTGTTTAATAAATATTAAGGGGAAGATACCATCTGATGAAAAGTAGAAACAAATGGGAACCTGTAAAAAATAAATGAATGCATAATTAAGAAGTGAAAATACTTAGAGCATGGTAACATTCCAAATGAAATTTTATGGTACTCAACTACTTTTTATTTGTTTTGAGCAAAACCTGATAGAGCTCAGTCACAAGGTCTGTGCCTTATCCACTGTTCTATCTCTCTAGGTCCACAATTCTCAACTTTTTTTTTGCTCAAATGAATCATCTATAAAAATTAAAACACAAAGACAGACTCCTGCAGAAGCATTCACTTTGTTAGTCTGAGTTTTAAATCAGGGCATCAAAATTTAAAAAACCCTGAGGTGATTCTAATATGCAGTAAACTGTGAAATCACTGACAAGACCGTTGTACTAAACTCTTTGAAAAATACATAAAAAGGAAAATATATTTCATTGGAATGTTCTGGTATCTCCAACAATTCTTAGCAATATTAGGTATTTCTAATCAGGGCATAGACTCATTTTCTTCTACGGATTATTCTCTAGCAGAATTTGCATGTAAACTTGGAGACAAGGCCATACCAATACCTAAGTAAAATATGAAAATACATTTTTTCTGATGTTACTATTGACCCATTCATTTATTAAATTGATGATTTCTCAGTTTTTCTTTATTATTTAGGATGGTAATCTCATTTTTTAAATGTCTCATTTTGGAATATTCTGAGGTGCCATCAAAATGTCATTGAACTGTTATGACATATAAGCACATTTTCATGGCTACTTGGGCTATCCTATTGTGAAGTCAGGCATATCTGTGTCTTACTCTTGACTCTAGCCATCAAAAAAATCCAGTGACCTTGAACAGTAACTTTAATTGATCTTCCTCACCTCTCAATTAGATATAATAGAATACCTGTTTCACACAATGAATATAGCAATGAAAACAAATCACTCTTTTACTTAGTGAACTTTTTTTAACCTGTGATTGTTTTCTGATTATTTTCTTTATATAGGCTATTTAGTGATGAGCAGGACAACTAAACTTTATATACTCTTAGTGAAGAGAGGTGATAAGTAAGTTAAAAAAATATAATTTAGTTTCTGCTCAAAGCTTTTATACAATAGGATGAAGAAAGAGGAAGTGGTTGGGCAATACTTTAGGTTTTAAGGACAGAAAATGCTCAAGACCCAAATGATAAAGGCCAGCTTTGCTAAGAGAAAAGAAAGAGCATCTAAGAGGCTGATAGCAAAAATAAAAATTGCTTATTTGTCAACTCCAAAAAGGCAGAGGGCCTGTATATAATCAAAAATAGGAAGACTGGGCAGGTGAGCAGAATAAACTAGTAATTGTCAGTCATTAGAACTGTAGTGGTGAGCATTTAGAAAATTTTAAACAAGGGATTAAATGGCCTAATTTTATGTATAGAATGGTATTAAAGAAGACAGAAGCACATTAGGATCCAATTGTAATTTTTTATTAAAATATGATAACCTATGTTCAGAGGGAGCTATCTATGAAAAAGATATTCAATTCTGCTGTGGGCCTAATATGGATACTATTAAAATGTAAAAGATGTAAGTAAAACTTTTAAGTTTATATTGCAGGTATTTAGTGGTTGTGATTTGCTTTGTTATATTATAATTTGGATTAATAAAATCTCCAGGCAACATCTTGTTTTATTAGTATCATTGCATTCGTGAAAAGATTTAAGAAGAAAAGCAGGGAGGTTGTTCCAAGTTGTATTTGTTATCTTTAAAAGCTTTCCACCTGAAGTGCATTGGGATATTGAGAGGACCTGGCCAGATTAAGGTCTCTACAAACGAGAAGTATTGGTGTCTAAATGCAGAGTTAAAATTAATTACAATGAATAGTAAGTTCTATGCTCACATTAGGGAGTATAATGTTCATGTTTTAAATTCCCAATATGGATCTATCAATGAATGGAGTGGTTATATGGCCATGTTATTTACACATCAGTTCGATCTAGATTTGATTCATGATTGTATATAGACTGGGTTGTTACCCATCAAAATGGAAACAAGTATGCAAAAGGAAGGTAATCATCTCTTTTAAAATATTCAATTTAAGCAACATGGAATAATATTCCTGCAAATATGTATTCTCTCCTTAGGATACCTGTAAGAGGCAACAAGCTAAGTCAAGTTTATATTTAATGTGATAGGTTAGAAATTAAAGTAGAAATTTAGTTTCAACCTAAATATTTGTTTTTTTCCTTTGTACTTTTCCTCTTCTTTTTGAGACACAGCCAGTGCTGCTCAGGACTTACTTCTGGCACTGTACTCAGGAATTACTACTGGCAAAGTTTGGGGTATTATATAGAGCACCTGTGATTGAATTCATATCAGCTCTATGCAAGGCAAGAACACTGCACAATACCTTTTATACTTACCCTTTCTTTCATTATTAAATAAATGTATCTTAAACTAGTTGCTATCTTTATTTTTAATTTTATTCATACTTATAAGTAGAGAATAAAATATGTTTTCCAGGGAAAGGAGTGCTGTTAGAGGACTTAGAGTACTTTAGAAGAAATCGTTTTTTAGATAATATTTTATCCTCATATTTTCTCTTTAAATAGACTTTTAAAAGTAGAATAGGTTTACAGAAGAAATTGAAGAGAAATTTATAGTTCGCACAAACCCTCTATTTTACACAGGCATATATACTCCTTCACTCTGAATGTCCCCTAATACCAGGCTAGCACAAATACTTGTTACAGTAGTTGAAAATCATCATTATATCGGATGCCTATGCCCTGTATGATAGTTCATTTTCAGTGTTGTACCTTCTGTGTTTTTGACAGACAGTGGCATGTCTTCACCATTATAGTATTAGAGTATTTTCATTGTTCAAAAGTAATCTCTGCCCTAAAACCCATCTGAAACCCTTTAAATCACATATGTGGTATATTATATAATTGTAATATCCAATGCCTAGCCTTTTCAGATTGTGTTTTATTTTTTACAAGGCTTCCTTTTTTTTTCTCGCGTTTTGGTGAAACATCTTTTTAGTTTGTTGTATGATTATGCCACAGTTAATTTACTCAGCAACTAAAGAACCTCTTAGTTACTTTCATGTTTGTACAATTATGAATAGAAAAGTGCAGGGACTCGAGAGATAATAGATAAGGTATTTGCCTTACATAAAACTCACCTGAGTTTGAGGCAGACATAGGCCACATGATCCCCTGAGCAAAGCCATGAATGATTCTTGAGTGCACAGCCAGGTGTAACCCCTGAGCACTTCCAGATATGACACCCTTCAAAAATAAATAAATAAATAAATAAATAAATAAATAAATAAATAAATAAATAAAATAATAAGGATGCTTCAAAAACTTGTGTGTGGGGACTTGAATAGATATAAGTTGTGGAATATTTTCTTGACATGAGCTTTTAATTCACTTGAAAAATTATTATAGGGTACATTGTTGAATTCTATGATAAGAATGCCTTAATTGGGGCCGGGAAGGTGGCGCTAGAGGTAAGGTGTCTGCCTTACAAGCGCTAGCCAAGGAACGGACAGCGGTTTGATCCCCTGGCGTCCCATATGGTCCCCCCAAGCCAGGGGTGATTTCTGAGCACATAGCCAGGAGTAACCCCTGAGCGTCAAACGGGTGTGGCCCAAAAAAACCAAAAAAAAAAAAAAAAAAAGAATGCCTTAATTAATTCACAAAAATTTAAGGAAGAAAAGTATCATTCCAGTTCTCTACCTTAAGAGAACCAAAGTCAAAATCCAAATATGTAGATTTGTTTAAACTATAACTTGGAGTCAATGACATTTATCTTTATCTTACTTTTTTGAGTATGTAATATGAATTTAACTCCCTCTACATAATATTTTCATATATCTAGGTAATAACATTGCAGGAAGTTTTCTTTTTTTCTTTTTTCTTTTTTTTTATTTGGTTTTGGTTTTGGTTTTTTGGCCACACCCCAAAACCAGGCACTCAGGGATTACTGGCTCTGAATTGAGATATTGCCCCTGGCATGCTCTTGGGACAATATGGGCTGCTGGGAATGGGACAGGGACCATTCTGGATCAGCAACATGAATGGCAAATACCCTATAATTCTGCTATCACTCCTGCCCTGCAGGAATTTTTCTGCCGGAAGTTTCAAGTTTTTCTTTTTCTTAATACATTTATCCTATTCATTTTAATCTTGCTTTTCCTTTAAGAAGTTTGCTACTATATTATTATTAGAAATTTATAGTCTGGGGAGATAGACATAATAGAGGGATAAAGGTATTAACTTTGCATGTGGATGTACCCATTTTTATCTGTTCTCTAAATGTTGTCCAATGAATATCTACAGGAGTCACTGATACCCCTGACCATCTCTCAGCATACTTCATCTGGTTGTGGCCCAAATTAATATCACATTATTTTATTGTGAATTTAAAGGGAATATAAGTATTTAGATATATGGAAATTAAAGAAAAAGCATTATGTTTTAATAAAAATTAATACAACTGAATTATAATTTTTATATAAAACAAAAAATGATTTGAACCCAAAGGCATGTGAAATAATGAAGGAGTTGAGATCATGGAATCAATAGAGAAGAGTTGACTTCCCCTTTTAAAAAAAAAAATTTATAAATTATACATAATTATGCACTTTATGCCAGGCAGGCACAAATTATCAGCATTAAGCATAATAATATGAATTTAAGATATTATGTTAAGACACAAAAAAGAATTTCCTCTTATAACCATAAAAACTTCCACACAAATTTGAACTCTTTATGAGGTATTTTTTCTTTGAATTGAGTTTTAGTAACAAATTACCTCATTGACTTAATTATACTTAAATTATATGAATACCAGTAAAATGGACTTACCAGATACTCATATATTCTTATATTCCTATTTTATATTGGAGGTCAAAAATAAAAGTACTCACCAGCATGTAGATTCCTCAGAGAAGGTATATGTGCACCTTTACACTATCAGACATAGAAATGTAGGTATTTTTCCTTTTAACTCTTTGGAGCATTAAATTTTTTTATTTGTTTGTTTTTTGGGCCACACCCAGTGACCCTCAGAGATTACTCCTGGCTATGCACTCAGAAATCACTCCTGGTTTGGAGGACCATATGGGACACTGGGGGATCGAACCATGGTTCGTCCTAGGCTACCACGCGCAAGGCAGACATCTTATGGCTTGAGCCATCCTCCGGCCCCTGGAGCATTAATTTTTAAAATATTTGTCACTACTGGGTTATTTTTCCTAATATCATGTTTAAAATGAAACCCAGCTTTTATACGGCTCACATCCATTAGAGCTGGAGAGAACTGGGTCATTCCTGGTGATGCCCAGCTCAGGGATTCTGTACTCTGGTCTGATTATGATGAGGCCTACCAGAACCACATCTCACCACATAGACTTAGGGCCTTGCAATGCCAGTTTGAACTCAGTGTCTTGCATCTTGCATATGCTAGGTATGTATTATTTAGAACCAAATTCATAGCTTGTTGAAACTCAGGCTTGGAGAGGAGACCAGAAAAGTTACTCTGTAGTCTATGTTAATTCTTTAGCAACAATACAATTTTGGACAGTGTATTCTAATTTGTCATTAGTCCATTCCCATGACAAAATGAAGAAAATGATATTTCATCAGAATTTTATAAATGAGACACAAATGAGGCAAGTGTGATTCACTTTGAATATCTGAAGTCATTTATAAGTTTGTGATGCATTTAAATACAAGACAATAATCATTGGCTCAATTTTGTTTCTCACACATGGATGCAGCATGTTCTTCTTGTCTGACTTGCAGTAAAGTATTGAGTGGATAGATATATAGAGGCTAGCTCTTTTTGTCTCAATAGTACTTGGATTCCTGTATTCATACCTGACTCCTGTGTTCTGGCTATGTTCAGTCTACTTTGATGACCTCCATGCTAAGACCCTCAGTGGTCTGCTAGATTCAGCAGCTTTACAATCACTTGAGTTTTCTAGAAATATTATAACAAAGAACCACCAACTGTGTCTTTTAAAGTGACAGTGATTACTATGCCCACATTTCTGTAGGAAGAAAGCTAGTTTCTTAAGTGCAACAGCTAGTATGGGTCTTAATGAACAAAAATCAAGGTGTCAAAATGCTTGTATTTGTTTCTGAAAGTTTTAGTGGAAAATTGATTTTCTATTGACTTGGGGTGTAGACAGAGTAAATTTCTTGTGAGTCTATGATTGAAGTATTTTTCTGGCTATGAATTGAGGGCCCTCACCAGCTTCTTGAGTTTTTTTTTTTTTTTGGTTTTTGGGCCACACACGGTGACACTCAGGGATTACTCCTGGCTATGCACTCAGAAATTGCTCCTGATTTGGGGGACTATATGGGATGCCAGGTATCATACCGAGGTTTGTCCTGGGTCAGGCAGGTGCAAGGCAAACACCGTACCACTGCACTATCGCTCTGGCCCCTTCTTGAGGCTTTTGCATATACCACTTCATGTTCTTTTTTTCATTTCACACCTTAAACAATCATTTAAGTCCTACGATGAAATAATCTGGCCCATCACTGCATTTTTTTCTCATCTTTTTTAAAAGCATGTAATATTGAGGATTCTCTGCTCTTTTTCTTTTCAGTTCAGGTGACCTACAGTCTCAACTCTGCCTAAGAGCTTAATTCCCCTTTGTACCAACACATGTTGATAGTGTAGGGTAGTGTTCATAGTTTAGAGACTAGGGGATCATCGTCTGTAGGACACCATTATTTCCTTTGTCTTATACAAATTATTGTCGCTCAGCAATGTGATTTCCCAATAGGATAAAGTAGAAGGAGAATCTAAATTGTGAGGATAAAATAATTTTACTTAAATACAATAAATATTAAAAATAGACATAAAGAGAAAATTGTCTGTAATATATATTGCACTTTAAAATCTATTGTTTTAACAAGTTACTAACTTAAAAATAAAATCATAATAAATAAATAAATAAATAAATACATGGGGCCGAAGCGGTGGCACAAGTGGCAGGGCATTTATCTTGCAAGTGGCTAACCTAGGAAGGAACGAGGTTCTATCCCCCAGCATCCATTTGGTCACCCAAGCCAGGAGAAATTTCTGAGCGCATAGCCAGGTGTAATCTCTGAGCATTACCGGGTGTGGCTCAAAAGAGCAAAAAAATATATATATATAAATAAATAAAAATAAAATCAACTTAATGGAAATTATTTAATTATTAAGAATATCAGATTGATATTAGTGATCTCTGGAGAGACACTAGTCCCTGGAAGAAATATATTGTCTTCAAAAATTTTTTCTGTTTTGCTTAAATTTGAGAATATCAAGTGTGCATCAGTTTTGTATCTTTTTTGGGTGCTCCTCAAATCTTAATATCTCCCAACCAAAGGAAATGTTATTTTAATTTAAAAATTTTTGTTTAATTGTTTGCGATTACTTTTAGAATTATTTTATGACATCAAGTTGCTAACCCACTTATATATCACCTTTTATTTTCATAATATATTTAAAAAACCAAAGAGATAAATTATTAATAACATTGACCTGTTTATTTCCTCACACTTTTAGTGACTTAACACCAAATGAAGCACACACAGATACTAATGTTTGTACAAGCCAACTTCTAGTGTTTTACTGCAGTATTTAGACATAGGCATTTCTTTTTTGGTGGGCCACACACACCTGAGCACACTCTGTGATGCTCAGGCATTACTTCCAGCTCTGTGCTCAGAAATTACTCTTGGAAGGTTCAGGAAATTATAGGGTTGCTGGGGATTGAAACCACGTCAGCCACATGCAAGGCAAACATCCTACCCACTGCACTATTGCTCTATCCCATCATTACTTATTTTGTCATATAAATTTAAACCTGAAACATCACAAAATAAATTTTAAAAATCTATTTTAAGAGCTAATTTATTTGTGTAATAAGTATAATTGAACACTTGTTTTAAGTAAAGTTGTAGTCATTGAAAATAACTAGTAAACTAGGTCCCTGTTAAAAACATGACCTTTAGGACAAACTTGTTTTTATTGTCCTCTTTTTCATTTTTTACCTGTAAACCATGCTTAATTTGCATCTCTTATATATATTTTTGCTTTTTTAAAATGATTTTTGAATAACACTAGAAAAATATGATTTTAAAATTATGCTATATATATATATGTGTGAACAATGTATACATGTACTATTAAGCTTTAATTTTTTTAGGTTTGGGGATTATACCTGGTGGTACTCAGGTGTTAATTTTGGTTATGCACTAGGGATAACTCCTGGTGGGGCTCAAGGGACTATATGGATGTCAGGGATTGAACCCAGGTTCTCTGCATGCAAAACATGCATCCTACCCTCTGAAATATTGCTCTGTATCTGCATGCATTATTTGTCAAGAGATTAAATTTTAATCCAAATATGAAATGATTAGTTGAACGGTAGTAATCCTATTTATACCACTGAAGACATATGATTTGTTAGGGTTTTTTCTTAGAATCATTTCAATTTATCCTTTTAAAGCCTTCCTACTTAATCTCCCAAATGATAATCATACCAGATCTGTCATCTTCTAAGACAGTTAAGCACACACCAATGACATCTACCTAATAGCAGTAGAAATGCCATTATCCAAGTAACAATTTAAGTAGGTCAGAGTAAACAAGGAATTCATGTTAAAGAAAGAAAATAATGTAAAGACCTAAAGACCTATAACTTTAGATATCTTTTAGATAACTTTAGATATCATATTCCCATGAATTGAGAATCTGTCACATAGGTTGATACAGGTGAACTCTAAGAAGTTGAACAATTTTTTTATAATTATCAAAGCTTTCCCAAACATAATAATAGCAAGCATTTAGGGGCTTTGTTATATATTTTTTACTGAGGAAATGTCTTGAACTTAAATTCTTAGTTGTATAAAACATAAAACATATAAAACATAAAAAATAACAATTTTCACTCAATTTATTTGTGATTTAGGAATAAAATATCTGATACCTTAGTGCCAACTAGGTACTTGAATAAGCCAAATACTTGAACTTTCACTATGTCACACGAATTAAAAGCTTCTCACCTGACATAAGATATTGCTCTGTGCCAAAAACTTAGAATAAGAATTTGGTAAAGGTATGAAAATTGAATGGCGTAGAACATAAATTTAATCCTTGCTCTATACCTCCATATATGGAAAGATAATTTTTGTGCCTTGTACTCTTTAACACAGGGCATTAGCTATAAGTCACTAATTTTGCACCTGGTATATCTGCACAAGGTTTCCAGACAAGAATCACGATTAGATTTTGAGTCTGGGAAAATTTTAAATTCTTCCTCCAAAAATTATATATATATATATAAATGTCTGTAGAAATTATATTTTTTTCAGGATTTTATGTATGCTAGTTTACCTTTTTTGATTTTTGTTAAAGGGAACAGAAATGACACATATGTTGTACTCTCTCTGCATATTACTTTTGAAATGAAATATCAAATAGAGTGTGAGGACCAGGATAAAACAAAGAGATCTACTATGACAACTCCCTTATGCTAGATTGATATGATTTTCCCTTGAGAGCAAAAGAAAACAGTCTAAATCTCAACTACTTAGCTGCCTAAAACTAGGATCAAGGTCAATCCAATTGCTAACACAATGCTTATTTGTCTCTTTCCCTCTGTTGATGCATAGATCTTGATTAAAGATCTTCAATATAAATTGTCTCTTTCTTCTTTTTTATTAACAAGTCATCTTAGGTGGTCTGTTACACTATTTCTATAAGCATATTTGGTAAACTCTCTATCCTTAAAATCAGTTTAATTAGAATAAAATTTAATTAAGCCATTTTGTTGATCCTCCATTCCATTTTAATGCTAGCCTTAGTCATTTCCCATTTGTTTTGTTTAAAGTGGGATGGAAGGGGTCAATGGCTCAGGGAAACTCGACTTTTTAGTGCCATCCAACTTGGGACTGATGGTGTTATCTAATCGCACACTCCTTGAGGTCTTTGGTAATTATCAATAAATTAGGTGGTAGATAAATAGTAGTGTCAGGAGAGGAAGGAAATGCTAAAGATACACAGGAGTGACTCTTTCAGCTTGTCACTAGACGGAAGGAGTAAAGACAGAACTGTCCTCTTAGTCAAGAGGATAAAGGATGTAGGAGAAAACTAACTCCCGGGAAAGGGAAATTGTCAGGAAGATGGATTACCTCAGGATCCCAGGACTGCGCTCCCATTGGACAGCAGCCCACTGGATATAATCTGCCAGCTGCCTGTCTTCCCTTAGCATGTGTCTGTTTGTTTGTTTTTTTTCTTTTGTTCTGCCAACAACAAGCCTGTACAGTGTAGATTTAGTGCAGCTATAGGCCCTTCCAAATAGCTAAAGAGCTAAAAGGGAGGGAAAACTTGTTTGCAATGAGTGACTATCCAGCACCCACATCCTTCCATTCATGGCTCCCAGCAGCTGTCTGAGAGAAGGACCCTGCAGGGCAAAACTCCTTAAATGAGCACCTCATTAGAGAATGATCGTGTTTAGTGAATATAAGTCTGATTACATACCCAGAGGTGAGCTATAATGAGATTCAGAGTAACTAAGGGAAGCAATCGGCTGCACTTTGTATCTAGACTTTTGTCTGAACATTTCGAATTGGCATCTGAAATTGAAAAGGCCTCTGAGGAAACCATAGAACAGATTGAAAATATTTAATTTTTTTCCACTCATAAAGTAATTTACGGTTGATTTCTTGGGTAATTGATTTCGAAGTAGCCTGGTGTGGGCATTGCCACCCCAGATATCCAAATCAGACACTTTTCTGCCTCTCTTGCAAGCTGAAGGTCTGGTTAACCCTCCAGTTTTACAAATTCAGCTTGTTCAAGAATTCTAGTACAGGTCTTAGTTCCCCTGAACAGTGGTGATGAAATTCTATCATAGTCATTACATTTCCTACAGTAACACTAGAATATGAAGCTGCTAAGTGAATAAGCTACACAATGCAAGAACTGCATGTCAAACCTCTAATTGTGATCATTACCTTCTACTCTTATTTACATGTTATAAATCCTTCATGGCAACACACCCACAATCTAGGTCCATTTCACTAAACGTTCTTGTGATCTGAGATCTAGTCTTGGTGATTTCAGATATTCAAAAGTGATGAGTCATTCTGTTTTATTTATTTCATAGATGAAGAATATTAATTTTTTTCTCTGACTTCTACTGTCTATTTAAATAGGCAGGGACAAAATAATGTTGCTCAAAGAAAATTCTTTCCTCTGCCTTATAAGGTCAAGTCCTCAAAGTACCATTGCACAAGTCAGCAATGTGTTATCTTATAGTTGTTCAATATTTCTGAGCCTCATTTTTTTCTTCTTTTTTGGGGGCCATACTGGTGATGTTTAGTGGCAACTCCTCATTCTGTGATCAGAAATCCCTCCTGGCTTGAAGGACTATATGGGACCCTGGGGAAACTAACCGTGGTCTGTCCTAGGTCAACCATGTGCAAGGAAAACACCCTACCTCTCTACCACTCCTCAGACCCCTGAGCTTCATTTTTTAACTGCAAAAATTTGGAGAAAATGCTATCTTTTATTTGTTTGTTTGTTTGTTTGTTTGTTTTTGTGCCATACCCAGTGGTGCTCAGGGATTACTCCTGACTCTTTGTTTAGGGATCACTCCGGGGCATGGGAGGCTTGGAGTAAGATATGGGGGTATCAGAATCAAACCCAGATTAGCCAAATGCAATACAATCACCTTTCCCACTGTACTATCAGTCCAGTTCCAATATTGCCACATTTTGTCCTTTACTTAGCACATAAAATATATTAGGAGTGTTTTCTAAAATCTCCTGAACTACTTACAAAATAAGTTATGTTTATTAAGCCATTTGATTTTTTATTTTAAATATTTCTGCATATTCTCACAATTCCTTACAAATGATTTTTGAAGCCTTCCCTAACTCACATGCCTGCAAGTAGTGTTTGTCTCAAGCAAGGTATTCAGAAGCAAGACAAATAATTTTTTATTTCTGGGATCATGTCACTGAGATCTCTTGACCCTTTTTGACTTTTGTTTCCTTTTCTCTGTTTCACAGGGGGAAAAAAAGAATAGATGAAAAGCAACTGAAACTGAAAAGAGCTCTTTAAAATGACGTTAAGGATATAAATAGATCCACTTTCATTCATTCCCTCAATATGATTCCTTTTCAAAATATAAAAGGCTGAGGTAGCATTTGTTTTTATAGGTTTCAGTCAAAGTCAACGTGAGTGCTTATTAGCGTCATAATGATGGGTGGTGAAGAGGAAAAAAGCTAAATATCCTCTCCATCTCCCACTCTACCCATCCCTTAATAGTCAACTTTGGTGTAAAAGTATCCTGCTGTTTCAACAGTATAGTTGGTTCTCATCTGTCAACTATGGAGAGTATCACAAGCTAACTTGTTTCTCTGGGCATATTTCCCTCACACTAACTATATCAACCATGCATCATAGATCTTAGTCATAACCAGGGGAATTCAATGATTCAATATGTTTTGACTTTCTGTGAATTTACCAAAGAGAACAGTACTTACCAGGAGCACTTGAGCTTGGCTCAGAATTATGCCTTGATGCGAACATCTAAATTGACTTTAAGGCATAAGTTCATAGGTTTTTGTTTTATGAAATGGTAGTACTCTACTTGGGGAACTGAAATTGTTACTCCATTGGGAAAAAATAGCACTTGTAAGCCTATCTTAACTTATAGTGTTAAGATGTGGGTTGGGAGTGATAAGAGAAAATGAGAGATTTTAGATATTAGATGAAAACAATTAAAAATTAATTATATATTTTTCATTGGTCTCTTAAAATAAGATAGGAATCCAAAGAAACAATAGTAAAAGAATTAAAGAATATAAGCATTTTATATGTTATGATTTGAAATGTGACTCAGGATAGTATTTGTCTTTAGTCTCAAAGGAGTCTAAACAGATCTTCCTCTTTTTTTTTTTTTTTGTTTTAGTTTTGGTTTTTTGGGCCACACCTGGCAGCACTCAGAGGTTACTTCTGGCTCTATGTTCAGAAACTACTCCTGGTAGGCTCAAGGTACCATATGGGATGCCAGGGATTGAACTCAGGTCAGCTGCATGCAAGGCAAATGTCCTTCCCTCTGTGTTATCACTCCGGTCCCTGATTTTTGTTTGTTTGTATTGGGGGGGGGTGTTTGAGCCACATCCGGTGACACTCAGGGGTTACTCCTGGCAATGCGTTCAGAAATTGTTCCTGGCCTGGGGGATCATATGGGACACAGGGGGATCAAATCATGGTCCATCTTAGGCTAGAGAGAACAAGGCAGACACCTTACAGCTTGCGCTACCACTCCAGCCCTCTGATTGTTTGTTTGTATTTTACTTAGGCTCTGAGGGAAAATTTGTCAGTGTTTTTGTCCATGCAATCTAGAATTGCTAATCCTATATTCTCAGCCCTCTCCAATCTCGTTAGTATATTTTTATTAATATTACACAAAAGCATTTAAGGTCATTAGTCAGATGCAAAATATTCGATTAATAAGGTGATATATAGTGAGTTATTAAATCAGGAGGTTGTTTTCAAAAGATTATATTTTTAAAAGTTTGAAAATGGGCCAAAATGATAGCACAAGGGTAGGGTGTTTGCCTTGCACGTGGCACCCTGGGACAGACCTAGGTTCCATCCCCAGATCCCATATGGTCCCTTGAGCCTACTAGGAGAGATTTGTGAGCCAGGAGTAACCAAGAGTGCTGCCAGGTGTGACCTCAAAACCAAAGAAATATATACATGTAAAAAATTTGAAAATTCCTATCAATAACCAGTGCTTGAGCCAGGGACATCATACAAGGTTTAAGGCACGTGCTGGCCAACCTGATTCAAATCTGTAGTATCATATATGGTTACTGGAAATTTCCAGGAAATATCCCTGAGCACAGAACAAGAGTAAATAAACTCTGAGCCCACCTCAGGGTGGAGTAGCCCAGCCCACCCTAACTCCAGAAAAATCACAATCGCCAGTAAACATGTTTTATTTTTGAATGCTCTAGAAATATGCTTCCTATTTCTTGGCTGTTGAACCACACAATGATAGCTGAAAGTGAGTCTCCTTCAACTCCTTTATACATTGATCACTTTCAGTGACACCTGCCTTCTAATTCAAGAAATTCTTTAAAGCACAATACAACATCGGGATTCCATTCAGTTAAGATGACAGCTCCAATAAACTGTATGTGTGTGACGTACTGATAAGGTAATCAGATCTCATGCTTCAGGGAATAGGTGATTGCATATGATGGTCAGGAAGGTTTTTTTTTTTTTTCCATTAGCATCCTGTAAAAATAAGAGCAAAGGGAAGATCTAACTTGGTGCTCTCCTGAGGCTTTTCTCTAGACATTCTGCAAGTACAGAGTATAAAATCTTAATCTATCACATGATGGGCTGCTGTATGTCTTGATTGTCATACATAGATAAGTATTTAATATGCATCACAATAAATATTGTCACAAATCAGAATTTATTTAGATGACGGAGATAGTGATAAATTAAAGACTAACTACTTAAAGTCTTTTCTTTTTCCTCCAGTGATCTCAAAGTACCTTCCCAAAATGAACTCATTAGTTCTCATGAATATTCTGTCACATAAGAACTGTTAAATTCATTAAATAAAACCAGGTCAGTCAATCTTACTAAGCAGTGTTTTTATAGTGCTATTTTCTTATCAACCTAACAGTCTTTATTGCCTTAGTGTCTGCTTAACAATTTGACTTCAAAGAGCATTATTCTTGACAGATTTTTTTTTCTATTTAGCTCCTTCTATATTCTCTTCTCCAAAAATAAGTACATGGCAATAGTGCATTATGTATACTATTCTAGATATAAGATTACAAATGGGCTTCTTGTGTACCAAGAGAGGGATAGAGAGCAGGAATGTTCTTCTAAATTTATTCAGATATACTTCAAACTTCCTAAATTGACTAGCAAAGTCTTTCCTCATCTACTATTCTCTTATTACTATACATATCATCAGATCACCTAAGCTTTGACATATGTAAACCTCATCTTCTTCATGAACTTATCTTAAGATCCTATAAAGAAATCTTTTTATGTTCACATATTTTAGATAGAAATGGTTATCTCTACTTCAGGAGACTTATAGAATATTTATTTCCCAAACAAACAATACACATTTTTTTTCTCCAGTATAACAGTAATGCTTATGTTTTAAATGTGTGGATGTCTATATACAAATAGAAAAGTTTTATAAGAGACATCTACTTTTGACCATATTTTTCTATTTTTGACCAAATTATTGAAATAAGTTCCAGGATTGAAGTAGAAAGTAGTTGGAGAATCCTAATTAAGAGAACAAAAATATGTTTCACTTGTTTTCTTTTTTTTTTTTTTTTAATGTTTGGATGCTCTTAAATGAAGGTATCTCTTTTTTTTTTTTCAGTTTTATTCAATTAAAGACTTAACATGAATAAGGAAACAATTTAGATAAACAATGTGTTAAATATTAAACATTTTTGCAAATAATATTGATTTGGTTATAAAGGACTACCCTGGGAGAAAATAGAGCCTTCTTAATTTGTTACTGTAGTAATGTCTGTTGTTATAAACAAATGGTGATATCTGGAGCCACACCATTAGCCTATCATTGATTTTACAAAAAGCAACTGTAGAAAAAATGTCATTGAATTACTATTTTTTACATTCCCTTAAAAGCCAGAGCAATAGTGAGTCATTGTGAATAATGATATGGAAGATACACAATAACACATACATCGGAACACTTTTTAATATTGTTCCTGCCCTTACATATTAGCAAGTTAGACGTTACGCTAAATCTTGTGACAAATATACTTTAAAATTTTATGTAATTTAAGTTCTCTTAATTTGACCGTATACTTGAATACAACTAATGACATAGTACTCATTTATATAAGCTCTTGGAATCATACTTAATATGCTAAATTGAACCAGAACATAAATTAAGATCAGAGACTTCAGCTATGAAATGGAAGACTTATTTACATTAATGTAATTCACACTATTTTGTATAAAATTATTTTTAGTATTTCTCAAGTACATAGAATTGCATTGCTTTTAAAAACATTATTAATGAACAGGTTTTTTTTTTAAATCCTTCTCAATTGTCTTCAATTCCAACATTTATTCTCTTATTATTTGACTTAAGAACACTTAAATTATATTCAACTTTTCTGGGCATCTCTTAGGTATTACAAAAGATAATATGTTTGAATAAAAAGAAAAACCCCAGAAACTAAAGAACCAAAAGAAAAAGGGGAGATGAAGTGGTAGGGTGTTTGCCTTGCACATGCTGGCCTAGGATGGACTGCGGTTCAATCCTCTGGCTTTCTGTATGGTCCCTCAAGCCAAGAGGGACCCCAAGGAGCAATTTATGAGTGAATAGCAAGGAGTAACCTCTCAGCATCACTGGGTGTGGCCCCAAAACAAACAAACAAAAAAAAAGAAGAGAAACCTCTTATTGAGAAATAAATAAACTATGTGATAGTATATTTTTAAAAATAAGAGAAAAAACACTTAGAAAAAATATTCCAACAAATATTATTTTTCAGGGCCGGAACAATAGTGCAGCTAGCTGGACTCTTACCTTGCAATATTCAATATGAATTTGATCCCCAGCATCCTCTATGATCTTCTAAGTCTTCCACAAGTGCTTCCTCTATGTAGAGAAAAGCATAACATCTGTACTGCCAGATGTGTCTCAATAGCTTTTTCATTTGGTTTCTTCCAATACAAATATAAATTTGAATTTAGTTAACAGTCCAGTTATTTTGTTGTTGTTATTGTTTTGGAAGGGCCACATCAAGCTGTTAGGGCTTATTCTTGACTCTACACTCAGAGATCACTGCTGGAGTCTTCAGGGGACCAAATGTAGTACTGGGGATTGAAGCCAGTTTGCTGTATGCAAGACAAGCACTTGATCCTTTTGTACTATCTGACCCCTCCTCAAATTCTTATGGAATACTTTAATAACTGCATTGCCCACACTTGAGAGTGAAGGACAATAGGAGTAAGAAAAAATAGAATTTATGATTTTGTTTAAATTTTTCCTTAAGATTTAAAATAAGGTTTCCACTTCTACGCAATATTTTTCATTCATGTCAATGAATCCATTCAGTAGCTGTTTTTAAATTCATTCTGTCATCTTGCTTCCCTGTCATCAACTACCCTGTTGTCCCTTTTTATACGTAGGTCATTGTCAATGTAAGTTGTGAGATAGTGAAAGATTCATCTGGAATCATAATTGTGGACTGTGGAAGAAGTAGAAACATCATGTGCTTTTACAAATTAAAAACCTGCACTAGGTGGCTGGGAAATAACAGAGCATCTAGGTGCATATTTAGCATATGTTTGACAAGCAAAAGGTTCTCAAAGTAATTCTAGCTACCTTAGGCATCACGGAATATTTCTGGTGTGGCTGTGGAGGCCCTCAGCACTGCCAGTTTGGGTTAGATAGTTCACAGTCATACTATTTTCTCTTGATAAGCAACATGTTTTCTGATAAGCAAACACAGGCCTAAATATTTTTGGAGGTTAGTCATATTGTCCTGTTCAGAAAACAAGAGAATCCTCATTATTATTTCTGCTTATTTTTTGCCACAGAAGTATAAAAAATAAATCTTGCTGAAACTATTAAATTCAAGGGATATATTTGTACTTTATATAGTTTTAAAATTAAACACCATGGTTACAAGGTTATACATACTACAGTTTTCTCACGGTTGTTCATGATTGAGTTACAGTCTTTTTTTTTTTTAATTTTTGAGCCACACCTGACAGCATTCAGGGGTTACTCCTGGTTCCATGCTCAGAAATCACTCCTGCCAGAAGTGGGGGAAACATATGGGATGCCGGGATTCAAACCACCATCCTTCTACATGCAAGGCAAATGCCTTACCTCCATGCCATCTCTCCTGCCCCAAGTTACAGTCTTACAATGTACAACCACCTCCACCAGTGCTCATTTCCCATCAACAATGTCAACAGTTTCACTCTCACCCTCAAGGTATATTTTTAGACTTAGTTGTTCAAATTAGTTTTTAAATTACTTTTAAATTTGAATTTCATATTATAGACTTGTATTCACCATACTCATAACCTTTGCCTAATCATTAGACATATATATACAGTATTCCTATATTATTTGTAAATTCATATATATATGATTAATAATAGTATGATAATTGACAACATTAATTATTTTCCTTAATACATAAGGACTAAATATCATAGCTTAGGAGAAAAATTTAAGATATTTTCATTGCATTCACACAGGTAAGAACACTAAACTATATATTAATGATTTCTCAGTGTGAAGAAATTTATGTTTCTTTGCCAGAAGGTTTTTTTCTTATTAAAGTCTATAAAGTAGGCATATCATTAAATGATATAGATTTATACCCATGCTCCTTCACTTATAAAAGTGAATAAAAGTATTCACTGCTTGTAGAGATGCAGATACATAAAATTATCTATACACTATTTATACTCTGTACAAATGTCAGGAGACTTACTGTTGATTGTACTATTTTGTTAAATTTGAAAGTTGAAAAAAATTCAAATAAACTTTTATTCAGCATTTCATTGCAGTAGAGTATGTAGAGGAAGAGAAATAATAATAAAAGTGAATTAATTGAATAAGATAAATCTGTAGTTTTGAAACATGATTAGATATTATTAAAATATTTGGATATTGGGGCTGGAGCAATAGCACTATGTGGAGGGCATTTGCCTTGTATGCAGACAATGTGGGTTCAATCCTTGGCATCCCATATGGTTTCCTGAGTCTGCCAGGAGTAATTCCTGAACACAAAGCCAGGTGTAACCCCTGAGTGTTGCCAGGTGTGACCCCACACTAAAAAATTATATTTGTATATTGATAGGACTTTTCTGTAGTGAGATCATAAATTGATGGTTGAAGATAATAACAGTGGTACTAGAGCATGGGATATTAAAAGCAAATATAGAACTATCTAAATGTAAAACAAACTGGAAAATGCAAATAAATATCTCTATAGATTTTGGCAAAAATATGGAGCAACAGCTATTCCATAGATTATATTCTTTTGTTTGTTTGTTTGTTTGTTTTTGTTTTGTTTTTCGGGCCACACCCATTTGATGCTCAGGGGTTACTCCTGGTTAAGAACTCAGAAATTGCCCCTGGCTTGGGCGGGACCATATGGGACACCGGGGGGATTGAACCGGGGATTGAACCGTGGTCCTTCCTTGGCTAGCACTTGCAAGGCAGAAGACACCTTACCTCTAGCACCACCTTGCCTGCCCCGATAGATTATATTCTTAAAGAAGCAATAGTGTTGTAAATTCTAAAAAAATAATTTATTTGAACGTTTTCCTATTTTTTTTTACTTGGAGATCAGTAGAAACACTATGTCTCTGCTCATTTATATTGAGACTGCAAAGCCAGGTAAGGAACAAACACAAAACTTTACCTGATTTTATGAAGTTTCTATTATAAGTCATATATTAAGGGGTAAGGGAAGCAAAAAGATAATGATTTATCTTCTATATGTTGGAGGATTATAGAATAGAAAGTCCAATTTACTACTAATGATATATGGCATTTTAAAGTACATGGAAATTTTATACATATTTAGAATCTCTATTTTGGTCCATATTCTGGCCTTTATGTAGATAGATATCATGACCTCCAAGTATTATTTACCTCTCAATTTATAAGACAGTTGTACAATATTTAATCCACCAATGACATGTATATCATGCATTATTATTTACAGGAACAAGAGGTTTTTTCATCTAAAATAATCAGAAAAGACTTACTGAATAAGCTTTTAGCATGGCCCTTAAAAGTTAAGAAATATTTTTTACAAATAAAGAAGCATAAGTAAAGCATTCCACATAATGAAATTAAGATAGAGAAGCAAAGATAAGAGAGAAGTTGGTGGGATAAGTTTATAGAACATAAAGAAATTAGTTTAAGGGCCTGAGTAATTCATGGAGCTAAACTGCTTTGGAATCTCAGCAGCTCATCTGTCCCCTGAACCCTGCCTGGAGTGATCCCTGAGCACAAATACAGGAGTGATCTTTGATCAGCATTAGGTTGGTATTTAAATAACAAGAACTACAATAATAAAAGAAATTATAATACTAAAAAAAGTAGCACAGACATCACATGGAATAATTAAGGAAAAGATAGCTAGTTCCTCTATTTTCACTTTGCTTCCATAAGATCAACCTGAGCTAAGTTCATATTTTTGTTTTCCATGTGTGAATCCCTTTTTAATAGAAAAAATATTTTTTCTTACCAATCATATTCCTAATGTTTCTCCTTATGGTATCTTGCAAAATCAGAATTTCTTAGGAATCGCTTCTTAGGTTAGCCTGAAACTCTCAAAATTGTTTCACATCCTATCAGTATTTACCCCTTATCCATCCCTCAAAGTCTTAGTGGCTGATGAAAGGTCTTCTGAAAAAGGAGTGTTTACTTTCATTCAGGATAAATGTCCCAGGACACAAACAGCATCCATGGTCTCAGGCTTCTGGATGCTTAGTAAGCAAAGAATTAGCTGGTTGCATACTACTGGCCTTTTCTTTTGACATCTTTGTGACATCCTTTGCTGCCCTTTTAGTGTTCTTGTCACTGTGCTTCCCCACATCCATCTTATATAAAACATCTTTTCTTAATGCCTGACATATTGATATCGTCCTATCACACATAAAACACACAGCAATGTAATATGAGCAGGTGATGGAATTATTTTCAATGCACAGAATTCTCTGCTGATGCTTAAGACCAGTGCAATATTAAACACATTACTTTCTCTGACAGGCATTTTCATTACAACCATACTATGCAGGTGGAGAATCTAAAGGGAAAATCTTATTTTCTCCAACTGGGTGTATGCAATAACATTTAAAATTATGTGTGCATTCTTTTTCTTCTCTATATAGTTATCTTTACAAAACTCATGACCTCTTAGTTAACTAAATTTGAATTTACTTGGATAAATGATATTAATTTCAGAGAATCTATAGTAAATATAGTAACTTATCCCACCAATATTATTTATTGGTGTAATCATGTGGGCAAATTTAGAAAATAATTTTAAGTTGAGTCAAGACAAAAATCAATCAAATAAAATTTAAGAAATAACTATATCATAAAACTAATTAATGATATATAAATAATTCATAGTATCATGGTCTTGTCATAAAGAACATTATATGCCAGGTCATATATTAAAAACATGATTATAAAAACAGAAACAACAACAATAATTTATTTTACTGTAACATTCTTGTGCTAGAAACTTTTAGTTGGTTTACATACATGTTTAAAATCATTCCTTACACAATCCTTTGAATTAAGAAAGATGATTTTAAACTTAGCTAATTGAGAGAAATATAGCTTATAAAAGGATTGAACTTGTCCAAGATAAGCACATATAGTGATTCAAGTTCAGTTCTGTCTTTTCTCAAAGTTTAAGCCTTTGATTCAGAATTTGTTATGGAATGAAGTGAAAAATGTCAGCTAGAGAAATATATCAGATGTGTCATCATGAACACTGGCCCAATGAGGTAAGCTTCTACGTATATTAAAGCATCTGTCTAAGTTCCGTTCAATCTTGCATATGCCCAAGATCTTTCTGAAACATTATTCTGGCTGTAGGTGTTTCTTAACTGTTTGTCCTCTAGATTGAACCTGTGTACTTACCTAACTTTATGCTGACCTAATAATAGATTGAAGCATACTAGCTCGGTCAATGAATTAATGAAATTTTACTTAAAGGTTCTAATAAATTTTTCTCTAGTTTGATTTCACCCCTTCAATCTTTTAAAGACTATATCATAATGATAAGGTAACTAATCTTTATGGGGTCAGGTTTGGACCAACCCTCAAAATACTCAGGAGTTACTCTACCTTGTCCTTCAGGAATTATTCATCGCACTGTTCAGAGGAATATATGGGATGCTGGAAATTGAATCTGGATTGGCTGTATACAAGGTCTGCATCCTAATCACTGCCCCTATAAGGCACATAATCTAAGGGAAAAGTATAGTTGGTGTTATAAGGTAGATCCGACAAAGAACTGTACAATGTATGCATCCTAAAGTATGCACCAGAAAATGGCATGGAAAATTTACTAAGAAATCATTTAATCATTCAATGTGCAATTTCTCCAAAGCAACAATAGTAAAAAAAGGTTATTTAACAATCAATGTTGTTATCCTTAATATCTACTGTGATTCATACTATTGTATTGGATATTTAGATATTTCTTCCCATAAATATATTGAGAAAAAAAGTCTTTTTTATAATTTCTACTGAAGCACAGTTGCATTAAAATATTATGTAAGTACTGTGGGTCAAGGCATTAGCTCAGTAGGAATGGGCATTTTGCCTCTCATGCTGCTTTGATTCCATCCCTAGCATCTCACATAACCTCCCAGTCTTCCTGGAGTACAGAGACAGGAGTAACCCTTGAGATTTGCTGGATGTGCCCCGCCCCTCGAAAAAAACATCATGTGAGTATAAGATATGCACCACTCAAAATAAGTCAACATCTCTATATACCAGTAAGATTAGAGAGGAATATTAGACATATACCAAATTGACAATATGCTTTATTAAATGTGCTAATAGAAGCATACATGAGGTAGCATGAGATCAAAGCAGATGAACAGCCAGTCTGTCTGGAATTGGAGAGGGTTGCTACAGGTTTTATTAATTAATAGATTATATATGCATATATATTTTTTTTTCAAAGCAAGGTAGTTTTTAATCAAAACTTATTTCAAGAGATATAAGGGGAAATATAGAATCATGTTTTGGGACCAAGGTGTTTGCCTTGCATGCTGTCTACCCTGAGGAAACCCGGTTCGATTCCCAGGATCCCATATGGTCCCCTAGCCTGCCAGGGTTGATTTCTGAGTGCAGAACCAGGAGTCACTCATGAGCGCCTTTGGGTGTGGCCCCAAAACCAATCAGTCAATTGAGCAATCAATCAATTTGTTTGTTTGTTCTTTGTTTTGGTTTTTGGGCCACACCCGGTGACATTCAAGGGTTAGTCCTGGCTATGTGCTCAGAAATCGCTCCTGGCTTGGGGGCCATATGGGACATGGTGATCGAGCCAAGGTCCATCCTGGATCAGCGGCATGCAAGGCAAATTTCCTACCACTGCGCTATCACTCAGGCCCCATCAATAAATAAAGTTTTTTTTTAAAGAATCATATATTTAAGAGTGAACAAGAGCTATTTTAGAGTAGAAGTAAGAAAGATAGATGATATGTATTCAAGGGAGATCATAGCTTGAAGAGCAAGATACTTTAGTAGACTATTAACTTAAAGTACTATCTACACAAAAGTAATTTTCTTTTATTTACTATGTACTAGGACTGACTCTATATGCATTGATTCATTCATTCATTTGTTTGTTTTTGGTCATACCTGATAGTGTTCAGGGGATACTCCTGGATCTGCACTCAGCAATTCCTCCAGAAATTCTTGGGATATGGTATGCCAGGATGGTACTTGGGATGGCCATGTGCAAGCAAGCTCTATGTTTTACTATTGCTCCAGCCCCATGCAATAATTAAGTCTATCCTTTAAATTGATCAATGAAATATATACTATTATTCTTACCATTTTATATACTATTTTACATGGCTGAGCAGAGATTTGGGCCTCTGGTCTATAACTTCAGAATTCATTTTAATAAATATACTACATATTCACTGACTTTGAATTATCATCTAGGAATATTATCAAACATAGCTACTTGTTATTGGGCCATATATAATCACTCTTTCATTTTGGCAATGTACTTGTTTCTAACTTTTGGAAAATTTTCTTTATGAAACTGAGAGTTAATGATTAGGGTAGAATATGAACTTGTAGACTCTGGCTTTGATAGTGATAGATCAGTTTAAAAAATCTAGGAATTTAAGTTTCTGTAAATATTTCTACCCAGTGCTCTATATTATTTGTTTCACACTACTTCAAATTGTCACTGTATTATGCAGGTAACATATCACCATAGGCTAAGCCCCCTCAATTCATTTCAAATTGGTCTAGAAGTAAAACATTTTGTCTGTCAATTTTCTTTCCTGAAGACAAGCATTTTATTTATCCTACAAAATTTTTCTCTCATTAATCTGCCAAAGTCTTATGAAAATTCTAAGAAGTCAACTCCAGTCTCATAATGCTTGAATGTTACTTATTCTGAATGCTACATTTGGCATATCAGGGGGAGGTGACAAGGTTTGGTAGATTTATTAACATCTTGTCAGAAAATTTCCCATGACCAGCCGAGGTTTGTGAAAAAAAAAAAATCAGTGTAATTGATGGGAGCAAATTAGAATAATTCTTAGAATATCTACACTAGCTCTGTTCACACTTTTCTGTTCAGACAACAAAATTTACAGAGCAAGAGCTCATTATGAAGACCTTCTTTGAAACACAGTCTTTGCACTGGGTTTATTTCTCCTGGCTTTCATATGACTTCAGTTACTTGAGACCATGGAAGTACATATTCGGAAGTATTGTTGAATAAGCACTGTTCTTTTTCCTATGTGTCTTTTAAATTTCCATGAAAAGCATTTACTCCAGGGAATAAGGATTAACAAGAAGCTGATATTTATTTTGTATTCACTCTTTTGTTACTAAAGATTTAGGAATTTTAACCACTGTGTATAAAATTGTCAAGAATAAAGACAGTGGGGTCCCAAGTGTCAAGAGCTTCCTAGCTCTTTGGCTCTTGTCCAGTTATTTAGAATGCTGAGCTTTCATTTTCTTATATTAAAGATGAGGCTAATGATACTCATCTTGCATGGCTCCTAATAAATATTTTATGAAATTAAAAATGTCACAGTTATTTGACCTGAACATCTTTCGGTTTCTAGGTTTGGTAGATTTATTAACATCTTGTCAAGCACAACCTTCCCAGATAAACTTTCTCTGATATGCTCACAAAACAACCACAATCTGTTTAGAGGTTACATGGTTGTACACAGTAACAAGCATATTTTGCATGTTCTGTGACATTGATACTCAGAATCTAGAGATAATGGAAGATAAAAATAGGCAGAAAGAATAAATAAGTAATCATGCAATCATGGTCAAAATATCTATTCTTTTTAAACCTCAGGTTCTTCAAAAGGTAAAATAGTCCAGCTTATACCTCTGTATCATGATTATGATAATTTTTGCTCTAGGGCCATATTCAGAAATACTTTGGGGCTTCGTCTCATAGAGTGCTTCAAGACAATTCCTAATGGTGTTCAAAGTATCATGTAGTGCCAGAAACCAAACCCAAGGCTCCTGTATATAAGCATAACCTCAAAACTATTGTTCTACATTTCCTAATATCTGTATGTCAAATCTGATAACCCAATATATATTTTATAAATATACCATTTCCACAATGCCTGGAATATAACGAATTCTTAATAATAGAATATAATGGTATTGTTTCTGATATTAGAAATTGTGCTCTTATTGCATGCTTTCCTAACACACGTGTTAGCAACCTCGTCTTCTTATTTATATTTCATATTGATTTATTCTTCTAGATCTCACTGAGGAGACTTGACTCCATGATTTATTCATTACTGGGGAATGTTCATTGCTCAAAAAGTGTTTTTGAAGAAAGAAGGAAGTTGGGAAGGGAGGGAGGGAGGGAGGGAGGAAGGAAGGAAGGAAGGAAGGAAGGAAGGAAGGAAGGAAGGAAGGAAGGAAGGAAGGAAGGAAGGAAGGAAGGAAGGAAGGAAGGAAGGAAGGAAGGAAGGAAGGAAGGAAGGAAGGAAGAACACGGTAATATGAATGGTGTTGCATTAGGAATTATACATTGGGCTCAGATAGCTCAGGAAACTCCTCGGAGGGGACAAAGTCCACTTGAATTCTAGGCAAATGTATTTTTCATATATATTCTATTTCTATTGGCACAGCTGTCTCTGTCTCTGAAAACATTTTTCATGTACCAGAGAAGTTAAGCACACCAGAATACATTGCTCAAGCACTGTAATGAGGCAAGATTAATTCATTTTTTGAGTTATTTTTCTGATAGAACTAAGTAATACAATAAAGGAGATTTTTTAAAAAAATATTATATCCCCACTATCATCAAAAAGAAAGCATTTCATTCAAAGTTATTTCCATTTTTTTGTTAGGATAAAAGGCTCCTTGAGACATAGAATGCTAAAATACAGCCTGACTGGCCTACTGCCAGTTCTAGAATATTCTAGAATGCTTCTTCCATCACTCATGGAGTTGTGTGTTGAAAAGCCACAATAAGTACCCTCAGTGAAAGCATTTGGTACAAATGTTTATTCTACAGTGTTTATATTTTCTTGTCTTGCAATACTTATTCCTCACAATTTATTCAGATACAGCCTTATTTTTATTGAGTACACTTCTCAGCTTTACCTAGTGATCTCCAAACACATGCATAGCCACCCAAACTGTGTTTCTTGACACCTACAATTTTCCCCTTCTTACAAGACCTTCTTTAAAGGTTAGGCATTTTGAAATAACAGTATTACAAAATGAAAGATGTTGGCTAAACCTGTTATAAAGTTTGGTGACAGAGATCGGTATAAAGCAAGCTGCTAGTGTGGACTTATGGCTGAATTTTGTCTGCTCAGCAACAAGGTTGAGGCATAATTTTGTAATAATATTTTAAAATGTAATATTTCACATGCAAAATTATTAACTACTCTTGGCAAAGTAGAAGATTTTGCAATACCAGGCTTTCCTAGGTGTTAAAATGTTGCTAGTGATCAAGAGTGGCTGTTTCACAGCATTCTTTGCGTGACTGAACTACCCAATATAACCTATTATTCCACCAGCATTGGGGCTGATAGCCAGTTATAATAGTAACAAGCAAATATAAAATGTTTGAATACAACCATTCTTAAAACTAAACTACATCATGAATTTATATTGCTTATTTGAACTCTGATGGCATTTGAGTGTCTAACCCAGGCTATAAAGGCAAAGAAAAAGGTCCAAGATATGTTACTTAATTTTGTTAGAATGTCTCTTTTCCTTCCATCGTTTCTGCCAAGCCCTCCCACCCCAACCAAAACTCCACTTCATAAACTACTTCAATATAAATGGCAGTTGTGTTATCAGTAATGTATGGCTTATTGACCTGAAGAAAAAACTCTGTTTTAACCTAAGATGTTTTCTCACTTCTGGCATTAATGTCACTAAATCAAGAAGAATTTAAGAAAAACAAATTAGCAAAGTATCTATTGCCAAACTAAGAAGCAGGAATAGAACAATCTGTTCATATCCCCATTTCACAAGTTCAATTTCTCAGAGCAAATCAGACCCTTCCATCTGTAGAACCTTCCATGGAATGGCTTTTTTTCTAAGACGAGGAATCAACAAGGTTTCCCACACATATTCTCCTTGACAGAAAATTATCACCTTAATTTTATTTTCCATTTTAAAAATAAATATTTTCCCTTCTACCTTTCCCAGCCTCCAGTTAAAGTGTAAAGAGCCAAATTTTAGGAAGTTGATTTATTCTTTTCCCATTTTTATTGACCCTATCCCCACTCATTTTTCATATTATTTATGTTTTTCCAAATTTTTGCTTAAATAAATGTATTTTAATTTGCATATATATTGCTCTTCAGGCTTATGTTCTTAACTCTTAAAAAAAAAAACAGACTTTTTTCTTCTGCAATTCTTCACTTGAAATGCCTTAAATTGTTTAAAAACACCCTAAATTCACATTTTATCCCTTGTCATTCAACCCAGTCCCTCATAGTCTGTGATGTGTTTGTTTTAAAATAGTTTTATTTAGAAAAAAATGAAATGAGAGAGAAGGGGAGTGGTGATGAGAGGCATGAAAAAAGACAGCAATATAAAGAGAAAAAGAGAAAGAAAGACATAGAGAAAGATGACATAAAGGAAAAGAGACAACAAATCCCAAACAGGGACAAGGTTAACTTCAGAATGGAGTGCAGATTAAATAAAGTTTACCTAGAATTGTGGTATCCACATATGATCCAGATTCTTTCTTCAACTAAAAAAAAAAGTCAGATTGCCCTCTAACAGCCTTAGGTTGAAACAGAATTGTTTTGTAACTCACAAGAATCAACATAATGTAATTTTCTAGTGGTATCTATGATATTCCTTATCCACATTCTAGCTGTGGATAAGGACACATCATTCCTCATATCTCACCCACTTTCTATGGTGCTCCTATTAATTTTTCTTATTTATAAAATTGATTAGATATTTTTTTAATTTAAGGTAATGTTATAACAATACTGTTGGTGATGTGGTTTCATACAACACCCTCCATCAGAGTGTCCAGTTCCTTCCACCATTGTCTCTCAGCACCTTAAACCACTATCTCCCATTTCCCAGCCTTGGTCACCTCAGTTCTGGTAGGCCAATTTTCAGGTTATGCTATCTTCGGCCATTCTTACTACATTTATATATATTAAATGAGAAAGACCACTCATTATTCATCCTTCTTTTGACTTGGCAGCATGAGATCTTCTAGTTCAATTCATATAGCAATATGCTGCATAGTTCTATTTTCTTATAGTTGATAAGTATCCCATTAATGTATATATAACAAATTTGATCTGATCATCTGTTTTTGGACATTATATTGTTTTCAGATTTGGGCCATTGTGAATGGTGTTACAATTAACATAGGATTGTAAATATCTTTTCTGAATAGTATTTTGGGATGCTTGGGATAGATGCCAAGTAGCAGAATTGCTAGATCCAATAAAGCTGAATTCTTAAGTTTCTTGAGTTCATGTTGTTTTGCGAAGAGTCAACATTTCCATTGAAATGGATTAGAGCTCCTTTTCCCCTACATCCATGTCAACACTGTTGTATTATTTTTAGATTTGTGCCACTATCACTGGTGTGAATGACATGTGAGTGACATCTTGTTTTTCCCTTTTTTTTTTGCTTTGCTTTTTACAGATGATAAGAATTAAGAAAAGCATATTTTATAAGCCTATTTATCTTCTAGATATAAAAAAGTATCTGTTTATCTCTTTTCCCACTTTCAATGGGGTTGTTTATTTGTTTGTTTTGGTTAATTTTTAAAGGTTTATATATCTGTATATATCTTGACTTTATATATCTTGATATCCCTTTATCAGGTGAGTTGTAGCAAACATTTTCTCCCAGTCTGTGAAGTATCTTTTTATTATGGTCCTTTTTTAATTTTTAATAAAGAAGCTTCTTTATTTAATCTGTTTATTTGCTTCCATTTGCTCAACCATGGCATGGAATCATTGATGATGCCTCTAGAGGTTCTGACTGTCTTTTTCTCAATATAAATTATGGGTTCAGGTTACATATGGAGTTATAATTAATTTTGAATTCACATACTATCTTTTAAAGTATCTACCCAGTTGAGGGGTAGGAGCAATAACACAGCAGGTAGGACATTTGCCTTGTACATGGCTGACTGGGGTTTGATCCCTGGCATCTCATATGGTCCCCTGAACCTTCCAGGAGTAATCTCTGAGTGAAGAGCCAGAAGTTAATTCCTGAGTGCTGCCTTCCTTCCCCCCCCAAAAAAGGAAGAAAAATATCTATCCAGTTGAAATATAATCACATACTATACTGGCTATTTGTTGACAACTCTCCAAATTGTCAGAAAGCATAGCATGCCCATCATTGAATTGTCAATGTCTTGCAGTATACAGTATTTAATGTTGATTGACTAAAGCACAAAGAAAAAATATACATGGGGAGGGCATATTAATCAGGTTCTTGAAGGAAAATAGAATAATTCCAAGGTGTAGAGAAGAATTGAATGACGTGACTCCAAGACAAAATTAAAAAAAGACATTATGGCAATAAATTTAGAGATAAACTAAAGCAAGAAATCTTTATTATCTCCTTTATAATCACCGACCAGAGATATAGTCATATGATAGAGGCCTGCCAGTCATCACATTTCACCTAGGTAAAGTAAATCAGTTATGGCGCATCTGCTTACTGTCTGTATGGCAGCTGAAAGGAATAATGGAATACATGTCCAATATCTTATTTACTAAGCCCTACTCGAACCAAATATGCCAAATACAAAGAAATAAGACTGACATATGTGTTCTCTAGAGACCAGCATCTCCACTGGTCTCTACAACCTCTCCACTCTCCACAAAGAAAGGAAAAGAAAAAACTCCTGTGGTAAAGAAGAATCCAGTGCATAGTAGGCATTCAGAGTAGTGTAGGGAAATCTTCAGCTGTAAACTCATTTTGTTGTTAATGTTTGACAAAAAAGATTGTGCTTCTTTAGAAAACCATCTATCTGTATTAGCTTTTGATTTTGTTAAATTTCTGACTAATAAAAATGGTGAATCAGCTAGAACTTTTGACCAATTAATAAAGAAATAGTTGCTGACTTCTATAAGGACTGCTAGTTGTGGCTGGGAACATGACCAAATACATGGTAAAATTCATCTTTATTTGGTGGTTTCAGGGGACCATAATGCACAATATGGATGCCCATGTGCTACTAAAGGGGAACCACAAGTTTTATTACTATGGATTGGCCTGTATGAAAAACATGCATTACGACTTTGCTCTATCTGCTCCCTTATTCTAAATTCCAAAATAGGTTTTGGAGAGGTGTGCTGAATCATGTCTGCTAATACTCAAGGGATACCTCCATGTCTGTGCCCAGGGCTCACATCAGATTGTACCTGAGAAAATTTGCGGTGCTAGGAATCATCATCATGAAGGGAAGTGACAATTCCTGTACCTTTTCTGGTCCCAAGTTTCAGAGCATTTTAACAAAAGTTGGCAGACTAGTAGATGCTTGCTGATTAACGAATGAATTACATAATTAGGTACAAGTGAATAGGAAATGTGAAGGAGGAGTATTTTGATTATAGACTTTAGGAAAATAAATGATCCTGTTTGCCTAAAACATAAGAACGAGAAAACACTAGCTTGTGACAAACTATATGGGAAAGCGCTGCCCTTTAAAGAAGAGAAACAAAGAGAAAAATACTCTTTGTTGAGTCCTTAGAATATGCCTAGAGTTTCTAGGAGCATTTCGCAATAATATAGGAAACTCTCACAAATCACTCTAGAAGCAACATCGTGTTCTGGGAAGATGAGCCTCCTTTGAAACAGTTTTTGAATTGACAAGAAATTGTTTACAGAGGCTCACTTCAAGAACTCCCAAAACAGATGCATTGATTTACATGAAACTCATAAATTGGTCACATAAAATTTTTGTCAATGCCTGATGTACTTCATGGATCTCAAAGCTAAAAGAGAAAAAACATGGAGTCCCTAAGGAAACCACACATTTAAATTAAGATATATAACTAGAAGAGATACAACATTAGACATATTAAGCTGCATGACTTGGATATCCAAGAAAGGAAATTATTCTAGATAATATTTAAGATTTGGTTTTTAACTTAGACTTTGTATACTCAATGTTTCTGTGAGTTAGGGAAAACATATCATTTTCGAAAGAAGGAAATTTGTTACCCAGAGCATTATGATTCCATGGGAAAGCTTATGAAAGAACTGCATTGTGACAAAGTAAGACGTGACTGTGAGCTGTAGAGTCCAATATTTCTGGAAGACTGTATGTTGTTTGTGGTTATCTGCTCCTGGTGGACAAAGTTCAAGCTTTCAAAAATATTGTGGCCTATAGAGCTTGGAGTTGGAAACCTAATCAGGGTCAGAAGTTCTTCTGTAAAAATAGAATTTTTTGAATAGAAAATATGTGATGAGGGAGATTTTTGGCATTGAGTCCCAAAGTGGGTGATACAGTCACCTGAATATGCTATAATGATGGAATGGGGAGCTATAATATTCTTGGGTGCAGTTAGAATATGTGTGTTTTTTTGTTTGTTAATTTCCATGTCGATTTCCATAGAGCAATTTATTGGATTTTAGGGTATTTCTTAGGCTTTGTTTGTTTATGAAAAGAAGGAATCAGTCAAATCCATTTGCGAACTTCTGTGGTGGGGGGAAAGCTTGACTTCTTGTTTATCAGTTATGGAAGCATTCATTCCTCTTTAATTCTATTTCATGGTTAGAATTCATTTTGTTGACCATCCTTTTTTCTCAATGTAAAAAGAATTAAATCTGAGAGCTATATATTTCTTCAATTGTACCCTAGGTACAATCTCATGATGCTCCCCCAAATGATCTTGGTCTCTGTCACAAGCAAATCAGAATGTCCCATGCTGCTGTAATGTTGCAAAAGAAATGTATGACATGCAGTGTTATCCCAGTAATAGTGACCTCTAATTCATTCTAAGCATTGTGTAAGAATGCTCACATTCAGAAATCTGTAATCTGTTAAAAAAAAAAGCAACTGGTCTAAATCAATGGGGAAAATCAGCTCATTTGTAATAATTATTTCATAATGACACTCTTTCTTAGTAATTCTTCCTAGACAAGTTTAAATGCTGCAAAGAAATATTTCTCCTCCATACACTCTTCTGGAAGTTTAAAGTGGAAATAAACGGAAGCACAAATTGTGTTTTTCATGTTTCTTATTGAAAGGTTGTTCTTTTTTGTTGTACTAAAAAAACTGATGGTCATATAACAACCAGGTAGAAAGTTTCCTTACTAGTGGATCATAGACTTCTTTCTTCCAGGTAAAGTTCATTATCAAACTTATTTTAAGCTAATTTAACTGTAATAAGTTGAAATGAAAAGAAGTCATCATAAACATTAAAAAAATTCAGAAACCCCAATATTTGGGGGGTGGAGGTAGAGGACTGCTAGTGCTTTAGAAGGAAATTCCCTTTTTTATTTTTCTTTTTGTCTTTTTCTCTTTTCTTCTTTGTTTCTTTTTTATTATATTTGTTCTCCTTTTGATTTTCCCTCTTCTTTCACTATATTTAATGCTTTTTCTTCCACAGACCATTTAAAGATGTGACTCGATTATTTCTGGAGCAATTCTTTATTCACTAATCCCATTTTTGAAAGAAATTCACTGTATGGGAAATGATCACAGAGATATCAGCCTACCTAGTTTAGTTATGTTCCCTGCTCTTACAATGCTTGGTGATTTTCAGCAATATCCAACAAGTTACTGTAGAGCTTCTTTATAATATTCCGGATAATCTGGAATTAGATAAGAGTGCTACTTGTGACCAATAAAAGCATACAGATTTTTTAATCATATTCAGGAATTTTACAGTTATTAGTGAGAAGGCTATATGGGACAAAGGTAAAAATTTTGTCTTCCAGAACCAGACATTGTTTTCTAATCCTGTCACTTAACCTTAAATTAAAAGTTGGCAAAATTTTTCTAAATTGCATTATTCTCTTTTATACCAAAAATGTATAAATTTACTGATTTTAAGTTGTTGTTAGTGTTATATGAGATAATAAAGTTAAAGTAAAAAACAACATCATAATAACTGACAGCAAAATTAATGTTAACTATTTTGTTCTACTACTTATCCAAATGTGTAATAACTCTTTTCAACACAATGTTCTCTGGGTTAGATTAGATCTAATTAGATGTACACTGAAGATAATAAACATGGTGGCCAAATACCAATTGGATAATAATTATGATAGTAGCCTAGTATGTGAGAAGTTCTACCAGTGCTGCCGTAGATGGGTATGCTCTGTTTTTCAAAAGAGGTTTATTCTGTCATATCTTCACAAATCTTAAATTTTGAAATCTAAGGTTGAACATTTACAATAGAGTTGGGGAATACAGAGCTAAAAATTCCACAATTATTCTCTAACACTACTGAAAAACAAGGCAACCAACTTTATCTCAGAACTGTTGAGTGAGTGCCTTATTTACTATATTAAATGTATTAGTTTTGTTCTGTGTATTCAATCCACTCCCCTGTTCTCTCCATTCCTTCTCCTTTCTTCTCTTCTTGTTCTCCCATTTCCACTCTTCCCCTTTCATCCCTTCCCCTTTCTACTCTTTTCTACCCCTCTCCTCCCTTGCTTTATTTCCTCATTTTCTCTCACTCAAACATATGCATACACAGATGTACACACATATTCCTTCCAGAAGTCAGTCAATTACCTTAAAGACATTTTATAAGGCATTACATATTTGATAAAATACTGTAAGATACCGTGGTCTGTTCCAATTAAAGGTAAAACTTTCAAACTTTTGTAGTTGCTTTTATTATCACTACAGCTAATAATAATTCCTCTCACCATTACCCAACATTGGGTATTAACACTTTCTGTGATCACACTTATCAAACTGTTAGCAGCTACACAGACTTCCCCAGATCCTGTTATGCTGACATACCAACACCATTTCCTGTAGTAGAGCGCCCCCTAGCACCTTCATACACTTCTCAGTTTAATTTGTTCTGAAAGACCCCCAAGTAGAGTTGCTATGTATCTGGATCAGCTCCATTTTTCCATTTAGGAATCTAGATGCAAAGTCCAGTATTGGCCTCCTGTTATTTCTCCTAAATTTACAGAAGCTTAAATAAATAAGGAGAATTTCTGGCCAGCTTACCCTACCAGAAACAAAGCAGGTGGCTTTCTCTCAGGTCTCTCATTAGTTTTTTAAAGTGAACTTAATTCTTTTAATCGACTAATTATCTTCTTTAGGTGTGTGCAAATAAAGGAGTGGTGCATATCTATCATTTTATAGTGTGCATGCATGTGTGTGTGTAGTGTTTGTATAAAAGAGGCAGAAAGACAAACAGTTTAGAACTAGAAAATCAAGCTTATGGTATTCACTTCTTAGTTTCTCCCCAAAATGAAGAGATGTTGGCTTACATCTTATTTGTATTTAACTTGGGTGGCCCACCTTGGCATAATATCCGGGTTCTGAATCTTCTTTTTAAAGAGTTCTGATGTCTGGGAAGAAGGTGACAGGCTCATGTAGCAGAACATAAGAGAGTATTGCTTAAACCTCTCCTACAGTAAGGAGGGCGAGGGGGAGGTGTGAGATATTTTAAAAATAAGACATGCTGCTAAATTCCCTGCCAACCTCCGTTCATGCTGAGTAGAGTGTAAGTAACAAGTATCAGATAGTTCCTCCAGATGTCAGCTATTTAAGGAGGCACGTTATAGAAGTTCTGTGGACAAGCTACTGTCAGATATCTGGCCACAAGATCAGTAGTGGTGAAAGTCATAATGGGAAGGTATGAGAAGTAGATGCTGGTTTCAAATAAACTTCTATCGACACAAAGACAATAAAAACATGTTTATCTGTTCGGGAAGTAAGAAAAATAGACTGGAGAAGGAATGACCTAATAACTTAGTATAGTCCTTGTGTCAGACTTAGAATAAATAAAATCAGATTTTTAAATGTCTGAAGCATAAATAATATCCAAAATTTTAGGCTTTAGTAAACCCATAAAATTGCCTTTGAGAAACTGACTTATAGGTCAATAAATTGAACAATTAAATGAAGGATCCTGCATATTCAATTGCAAATATTTCTCTATTGATTTACCTAAAATAGACTGAAATATGCCATAACTGATATTTTTGTAATGTTTTGAATACCAGAGATTAAGATATCTGATCAGAAAGTAAATTCACCTAATATAGTAAGAACTGGGATTAAGGAGTAGGAGTAGGTCATCTTCCAGTTTTCCTAATTCCCATTGCATCAGTGTCTTAAACTTTGAGATAGAGAAACCACATCCTCCACTACCAGATTATGTGTTGTTTTCTTAATACATTCATGCTTACAATTCTCTATAGAAGGCATAATTTTTTAAACAATCTGTTCTTCAGACTTGGTCCTTTTCCGAATTTAAATCTTAGCTGTTACTTCAGTGAGGAGCTCTGAAATATGTCTCATTGTAATTTCTCTAAGGGTTCCTTCTTCAAGTTGTGTGTGAGTGTGTAGATGAAGTAAGAGAGCATTCAGCTCTTAAGTCATGTTGTTAATAGATTTAACTCTTTTTTCCCTACTAGTTGGAGAAAATAATAAGCTCAATTATTGTTACTGTATTGTGTGATTTAGATTCTTCAACAAATATACTTAGTTTAGGGAGATAGTAGATGGTTTGAGAAAAGAAGACAGATGATTAAGTGAAAGTAACATTTCTAGAAAAGGAACATCTTCCCCATCTTCAACATCTTTCCCCCATCTCCATTATAAAGAACAAAATGGAATGGAGATGTATTTTTGTTTTTGGGAAGACACTGTGTCTTTCATACAAAATGACTTTGAGAGACACTGTGATCCTATTTGTTGTTTTTTTGTTTGTTTTTGTTTTTTTTTATTTTTTGCTCTCTTTGACCTTTATTTTCTAATTCTTCTGCAGACATCCCAGTTGACACTTTTGCAAAAAGAGATAAGAGGAAACCTGACAGAGAAGAATCACAATTGGTAGAGTCACCCTGTGGCTACTTGTAAAATGTAGACATTGCAATGTCTAGTTAGTCCCTTGGTAGGTAGGCAAGACTGAGCTTTAATGTATGATGTTAAATTAGCAGCACTGTATGTCAAAAAAAAAAGGCAGCCTCTTATCAGCTGCTTACAGGGATGGAGAGAAAGAATGTTGGCTTTTCTCCTAAGCTTTGACTTCCAAGGATTGTTTCCTCCTTCTTATTCACATTGTCTCATAGACAACTTATGTCTTTCAAATGTAGAATTTTTTCAGTTGTCAGCAATTATAGCTTTTTCAGTTCTATCTTAAGACCTGTTTCTGCAAGCAACATCTAAAGTTATACTTCATGAGGACCGGTGTCCATGGTAGGAAGTTTGGTACAAATAGCGGGGGAGTACAGTTAGGATAGAGAAGGAACCACTATAACAATGATAGTTGAAATGATCACTCTGGACAAAGACTAGGTGCTGAAAGGAGATAAAGTCATATGCATGATACCCTTCAGTAGTAGTATTGCAAACCACCGTGTATGAATGAAAAATAAGGACATGGAGAGAGAATAAAAATGTCTGCTACAAAGGCAAGCAGGGGAAAAGGCTGCAGGAAGAGTGGGGGAGTGGAGACTTTGGTGGTGGGAAATATGCAATAATGAAGGGATGGTTGTTTTAAATTGTATGGCTAAAATTCAATCAGGAACATCTTTTTAACTGCATATCTCACAGTGATTCAATTAAAGAAATTATGTATTGAAACAATTTAAGGGCCAGAGAGATAGTACAGCAGGTAGGGTACTTTCCTTGAATGTTAACCTGAGTTTGATCTTCTGCATTCCATATGGTCTGCTAAGTTTCACCAGGGGTGATTCCTGGTTGCAGAGCCAGGAGCAATCCTTTGAGCATTCTGAGTGTGGCCCTAAAACAAACTAAAAACAAACAAAAAGAAGACAAATATTAAAACAAATTGGAGCCAGAGCAATGGCACAAGAAGTAGGACATCTGACTTGCACGTACTAGCCTAAGAGGACTGCAGTTTAATCCCCCAGCATCCCATATGGTCCCCCCAAGCTAGGAGCGATTTCTGAGCTCATATCCAAGAGTAACCCCTGAGCATCACTGAATGTGGCCCAAAAACTAATAAATAAATAAATAATTTAATAGAAGAATAAAAAGTTATGCTTTAGAGTTTTTCTTCTCAATTCACATATACTTTTCCTTCATTAATTAGAGTCATAATATGAAAATTGTATACAAAATTGGTTGGGTTATTCAACAATTTCCTCAAAGCTTGCAAATACTTTATAAAAATATTTGTGACACATTAATATATTATATTTTCTCTAGCATTACTTTAAAGTTATGTCATTCATATTTGTTAAAAGCAAACACATGCGCTATTTATTTCAATAGGATCCATATCCCAGCATATGCTATTTAATAAGGGTATAGTTACCACTAAGGATTGTTTGAACGAGAAATAAAATTGAGGTCCACCAGGTAGAAATAAGAACATTTTATAAAAAACCTGTGAAATTAAAGTGATTAATACAAATTAAAATAGCAAAATAAACTCACTCCCCACTGAAAGCCCACAAAACTAGGCTAAACCAGAAAACAGAAGCCTGTGTTTGAAGAATAAATTTGACAATTTACTCACCCCCACCCCCACAGCCACCCCCAACATAGGTGTATATTGTCTCTGCATGATTTAGTATCTGCTGCTATTCTGCATTTCTCAGTTTGGGGGCTGAATTCCTCAGCATCCTTACCACATTACAAAAATAGAAAGCCCGATATCATAGTCATACCACTACCCCACATACCGCCTACAGTGTAACAGAAGAGCAGGTGGGCCTCCTTTTCAAGAGGCTTATATTCCAAAAGTTACTTTCTCCTTAGAGCTCAAAGAATGTTATCACAGAGATTCAATATATTTTATTTTCAGAACCCAAATAGCTACTAACCTAGACTATTTATATTATCCTAGTCTCTACTATAGTCAAGAAGTTGGCCACATGGAAATGTTTTCAACATGGTTATATATTTTGAATTATTGCTAAGGATACCCGTGGTCCATTTCTTACCACTGTGATCCATTTGTTAATGGGACTTGGGTTACCTATGTAGCACTCTTCAAAGATTCCATTTCAGGTAGTCCTTATATCTTGTGACTAAAAGGAAAGATAACACTAAGAAGAGGCCGCAGCTGCCAATGGTGTGTAGGGAAAGGTTGAACTGCATATCCTTGTTTAGAATAAAGAGGAACATTAGATCAATTGAACAGAACAGTAGAATGAACATGAAAGAGGAAAAGAAAGTATCAAAGAATAAAGGAATCAGAATGTAAAAGTAATAATTAAATTTTTGCTTACTTTTTAGTAGGATTTTTTTGTTTTGTTTTGTGTTCTTAGGGGGACACATCCAATGATGCTTTGATTTTCTTCAAGCTTTGTGCACAGGGACCACTCATGGAAGACCTTAAGGGACCATGTGTAACTCCAGGAGTAAAAGCAGGGTCTATTGCATTTCAAGACAAACATCTTACCTGCTATACTATCTTTCTGTTCCATTTTTAAAAGCATATGCTTATACTCATCTTACATCTTATATGCTTACTGTTTCATTATTAATATTAATTTAGTACTTTGCTTGATCACCTATTTCTGTTCATACCAGTGAAGATGCAAATTGATAATGGGGAGAGGAGAGGAGACTAGTATCTATGAAAAAGATATTCTTGTTCAACCTCAACAAAAAATAAACAATATTAAGGCTTCAAAAAGGATAGATTTGGGATAGCACTGTAATAGATAATCCCCCTTGCTATGTGTGAGGGGTAGAAAGTAGAAGGAAAAACACAGTACAGAAAAATGTAGGGTAAGATAGAACTGAGATGGAAGTTACAAGAAAAGTGAGAGGTGTGTGTGTGTGTGTGTGTGTGTGTGTGTGTGTGTGAGAGAGAGAGAGAGAGAGAGAGAACAAAGAAGAGTAGAAGAAATAGGAATTCCCAGTTTAAATTTTGAAAAGGATCCACTTCAACCCCATATATTTTCTTCATATCTATATGCAAATTGTAGCTATGTTAGAAAATTGAGGGTGGGAACTGTTTCTGAAGAGATGGCAATGGTCCTTGATCATCTAGCAGTTGAGGCCAAGTGTTATTCCTTTTCTTTCTTCTTACCTGTTTTCTTTACCCAATCACCATTTGGTGCATCATTTAAGTCTTAGATACTGACAAGGTAAAAATAAGAAGAGAAACATAGTTGGGAATTCATGCTATGCTTTAAGATATCCAAAAAAGACTAATAAATATAGATAAGG